>NC_052053.1:112140258-112511508 GCF_903992535.2 Arvicola amphibius
GAACCCAGCATTCTGTAGTCTAGAGGGATGGTAAGTGAAGATCCCTCAGGTCCTTTACGCTTAGCATTAAGTCACTCATCTTAAAGCCCATCTTTAGTTTCTGAGTTAAGGAGCACACTGAAGTCCAGAGCCCTTTTCCTAGGTCCATCAATAGAGCAATTTTTCCTTATGAGAGAACCAGTCTTTCTCTATCTCTCTGCAGCCTGAGTGAGGTTCTCATTGGCAAATGTGGTGGAGTGGGTGGGGGCAGGCAAAGGAGCCACGGAGGAAGCCAAGTCTGAGGAAATGGTTTGCAGATAATGACTGGAATTTTATTAATCCAGAAGATCTGCCTCCAGCCAGTTCCACAGACCACAGTGAATGAAAAGGGCATCTGGTGGTCCTGTGTATGGTGGCTCTGTAGTGAGTGTAAGCTCAGAGTTGACAAACTCTTAACATCTAATGGAATTATAGGCCGTGGTCTGAAAGACTCTCTCTTAGCTTCGTGACAAGGTTGCGTCCTACAGTGGAGGGAAAACTCAATGAATGTGTTCTTATTTTTGTGCTGAGAACCATTTTTGACAGGGCTAGAAGTTGAGACCTGGCCTAGAGTTTGCCAGGCAAGTGTCTCGTCACTAAACACTTGCCCCAGACCTGTACTAGAATTATAAGTTAACTTTCGTCAAAACAAATTCTTTGCCATTGTTGTTGTTGTTGTTGTTGTTGTTGTTGTTGTTGTTTCTCAAGACAGTGCGTCTCTGTGAAACAGTCCTAGCTGTCCTGGAACTCACTCTGTAGACCAGGTTGGTCTCAAACTCACAGAGGTTCATCTGCCTCTGCCTCCCAAGTACTGGGATAAAGGTGAGCACCACCACTGCCTGACTTAGTCAAAACAAATTCTTACTCTACCATTTAAAATGTCATTCCTGAGTGCACCCAGGCCGGTGGGAGGTCCCCTCCTTCATTTGACTGCCCGGAGCAAGGTAGGCCTTTGTCCGAGAGCTGCTTGGCCTGCAAGGGGACCTGAAAATCTGCAGGAGGATCCATCGTTCTTTGGGGTGAGTGAGGAGTGAGTGCCCGAACCGCGGCAGCTGCCCGGAGAGGGACCACCGACTCTCCACAACCCCCCCTGCCACCAGCACACTTCCTGCTCTTCCTGCAGGGGTTATTCTCCCCGGATACCGCCTCTCTCTCCCTGTCCCTTCCCAGCTTGCACCCAGAATCCTCCCCCCCTCCCCCTTCCTCATCCTCCCGTCTTTGGGGCCACAAAATCCCACAGCTCAGCCTGGTTGGGCTCTGGGGACCTGGAATTGAGTGCACCCAGGCCGGTGGGAGGTCCCCTCCTTCATTTGACTGCCCGGAGCAAGGTAGGCCTTTGTCTGAGAGCTGCTTGGCCTGCAAGGGGACCTGAAAGTCTGCAGGAGGATCCATCGTTCTTTGGGGTGAGTGAGGAGTGAGTGCCCGAACCGCGGCAGCTGCCCGGTGAGGGACCACCGACTCTCCACAACTCCCCCTGCCACCAGCACACTTCCTGCTCTTCCTGCAGGGGTTATTCTCCCCGGATACTGCCTCTCTCTTCCTGTCCCTTCCCAGCTCGCACCCAGAATCCTCCCCCCCTCCCCCTGCCTCATCCTCCCGTCTTTGGGGCCACAAAATCCCACAGCTCAGCCTGTTTGGGCTCTGGGGACCTGGAATTGAGTGCACCCAGGCCGGTGGGAGGTCCCCTCCTTCATTTGACTGCCCGGAGCAAGGTAGGCCTTTGTCCGAGAGCTGCTTGGCCTGCAAGGGGACCTGAAAATCTGCAGGAGGATCCATCGTTCTTTGGGGTGAGTGAGGAGTGAGTGCCCGAACCGCGGCAGCTGCCCGGTGAGGGACCACCGACTCTCCACAACCCCCCCTGCCACCAGCACACTTCCTGCTCTTCCTGCAGGGGTTATTCTCCCCGGATACTGCCTCTCTCTCCCTGTCCCTTCCCAGCTTGCACCCAGAATCCTCCCCCCCTCCCCCTTCCTCATCCTCCCGTCTTTGGGGCCACAAAATCCCACAGCTCAGCCTGTTTGGGCTCTGGGGACCTGGAATTGAGTGCTCCCAGGCCGGTGGGAGGTCCCCTCCTTCATTTGACTGCCCGGAGCAAGGTAGGCCTTTGTCTGAGAGCTGCTTGGCCTGCAAGGGGACCTCACAGTCTGCAGAAGGATCCATCATTCTTTGGGGAAGAGATGGGCAGGCGCCAATGCAGGAGCTCCTCCAACAACATGAAAGGCAACATGACATCACCACAAGCCAGACATCCCGAAACAACAAGAATTGAACACCCTACCCCAGAAGATATAGAAGAAACCGACATTAAACAGTACTTTATAAAAATAATAGAGGACCTTAAACAGGAGGTAAAAAACTGCCATAAAGAAATGGAGATGACAAACAAAAAGGTAGACGAAATAAATAAATCTCTCAAAGATACCCAAGAAAAACAAGAAAAACAAGAAAAAGCAATCAAACAGGTAAGGGAAACAGTACAAGACCTGATAAATGAAATGGAGGTATTGAAGAAAACACAATCTGAGGGACGACTGGAAATGGAAACTCTGAGTAAACGAACAGAAACTTCAGAGACAAGTATTTCCAACCGAATACAAGAGATGGAAGAAAGAATCTCGGACTCTGAAGATACTATAGAAGAAATAAACTCACAGATTAAAGAACTAAACAAATCTAACAAATTCTTAACACAAAACATTCAGGAAATCTGGGACACCATGAAAAGACCAAACCTAAGAATAATTGGGGTAGAAGAAGGAGAAGAATTACAACTCAAAGGCCCAGAAAACATATTCAACAAAATTATAGAAGAAAACTTCCCCAACCTAAAGAAGGATGTTCCTATGAAGGTACAAGAAGCCTACAGAACACCAAATAGACTGGATCAAAAGAAAGCATCCCCACGCCATATAATAATCAAAACACAAAACATACAGAATAAAGAACAGATATTAAGAGCTGCAAAGGAAAAAGGTCAAGTAACATATAAAGGGAAACCTATCAGAATTACACCTGATTTCTCAATGGAAACCATGAAAGCCAGAAGAGCTTGGATAGATGTGCTACAGACACTTAGGGAACATGGATGCAAGCCTAGACTATTATACCCAGCAAAGCTTGCATTCACCATTGATGGAGAAAACAAGATATTCCAGGACAAAAACAGATTTAAACAATACGCAGCCACAAATCCAGCCTTGCAGAAAGTAATAGAAGGAAAATCACAAACCAAGGAGTCCAACAACGCCGACAATAACTCAGGCATCTAGCGACCCTTCACCAGCACAACTAGAAGAAGGGAAACACACAAACTCTACTACTAAAAATGACTGAAGTTAACAACCACTGGTCATTAATATCACTTAATATCAATGGACTCAATTCACCTATAAAAAGGCACAGGCTAAGAGACTGGATACGAAAACAGAATCCAACATTTTGCTGTTTACAAGAAACACACCTCAACCACAAAGACAGGCACCTACTCAGAGTAAAGGGTTGGGAAAAGGTTTATCAAGCAAATGGCCCTAAGAAACAAGCGGGTGTGGCCATACTAATTTCCAACAAAGTTGACTTCAAACTAAAATCAATCAGAAGAGATGGAAAGGGACACTTTATACTCATAACAGGAAAAATCCTTCAGAATGAAGTCTCAATCCTGAATATCTATGCCCCTAATATAAAAGCTCCCACTTATGTAAAAGAAACACTTCTAGAACTCAAGGCAGCCATCAAACCACACACACTAATAGTTGGAGACTTCAACACTCCTCTCTCACCAATGGACAGGTCAATCAGACAGAAACCTAACAGAGAATTGAAAGACTTAATGGAGGTAATGAACCAAATGGACTTAACAGACATCTATAGAACATTCCACCCAAATAGGAAAGAATATACCTTCTTCTCTGCGGCTCATGGAACCTTTTCGAAAATTGACCATATACTTGGTAACAAAGCAAACTTCCACAGTTACAAAAAAATATTAGTAACCACCTGTGTCTTATCGGATCACCATGGATTAAAATTAGAATTCAACAACAATGCTACCCCCAGAAGGCCCACAAACTCATGGAAACTGAACAGTCAACTACTGACCCACACCTGGGTCAAGGAAGAAATAAAGAAAGAAATTAAAGTCTTTCTTGAATTTAATGAAAACAAAGACACAACATACTCAAACCTATGGGACACAATGAAAGCAGTGCTAAGAGGAAAGTTCATAGCACTAAGTGCCCACTTAAAGAAAACGGAGAAAGCACTCATTGGTGACTTAACAGCACACCTGAAAGCTCTGGAAAAAAAAAGAAGCAGACTCACCTAGGAGAAGTAGAAGACTGGAAATAATCAAACTGAGGGCAGAAATCAACAAAATAGAAACACAGAAAACAATCCAAAGAATCAATGAAACAAGAAGCTGGTTCTTGGAGAAAATCAACAAGATTGACAAACCCTTAGCCAATCTAATCAAACGGCAGAGGGAGAACACGCAAATTAACAAGATCAGAAATGAAAAGGGGGACATAACCACAGACACAGAGGAAATTCAGAAAATCATTAGATCTTACTACAAAAGCCTGTATGCCACAAAATTGGAAAATGTAAAAGAAATGGACAGTTTTTTAGATAAATACCATATACCAAAGTTAAACCAGGACCAGGTAAATGCTCTAAATCGTCCTGTTAGTCGCGAAGAATTAGAAACTGTTATCAGAAACCTCCCTACCAAAAAGAGCCCAGGACCAGATGGTTTCAATGCGGAATTCTACCAGAACTTCCAAGAAGACCTAATACCTATACTCCTTAAGGTATTTCATAATATAGAAACACAAGAGTCACTGCCAAATTCCTTCTATGAAGCTACAGTTACCCTGATACCTAAACCACACAAAGACTCAACCAAGAAAGAGAATTACAGGCCAATCTCACTCATGAACATGGACGCAAAAATTCTCAATAAAATACTGGCAAACCGAATCCAAGAACACATTAGAAAAATTATCCATTACGATCAAGTAGGCTTCATCCCAGAGATGCAGGGCTGGTTCAACATACGAAAATCTATTAATGTAATCCATCATATAAACAAACTGAAGGAAAAAAACCATATGGTCATCTCATTAGATGCTGAAAAAGCATTTGACAAAATTCAGCACCCTTTTATGATAAAGGTCTTGGAGAGATTAGGGATACAAGGGTCATTCCTAAATATAATAAAAGCTATTTACAGCAAACCGACAGCTAACATCAAATTAAACGGAGAGAAACTCAAGGCTATCCCACTAAATTCAGGAACACGACAAGGCTGTCCACTCTCTCCTTATCTCTTCAATATAGTGCTTGAAGTTCTAGCAATAGCAATAAGACAACATAAGGGAATCAAGGGGATCCAATTTGGAAAGGAAGAAGTTAAACTTTCATTATTTGCAGATGATATGATAGTATACATAAGCGACCCCAAAAACTCCACCAAAGAACTCCTACAGCTGATAAACTCCTTCAGTAACGTGGCAGGATACAAGATCAACTCCAAAAAATCAGTCGCCCTCCTATACACAAAGGATAAGGAAGCAGAGAGGGAAATCAGAGAAGTATCACCTTTCACAATAGCCACAAATAGCATAAGATATCTGGGAATATCGCTAACCAAGGAAGTGAAGGATTTATATGACAAGAACTTTAAGTCTTTGAAGAAAGAAATTGAAGAGGATACCAGAAAATGGAAGGATCTCCCCTGCTCGTGGATTGGGAGGATCAACATAGTAAAAATGGCAATTCTACCAAAAGCAATCTATAGATTCAATGCAATCCCAATCAAGGTCCCATTAAAATTCTTCACAGAGATTGAGAAGACAATAATCAACTTTATATGGAAAAACAAGAAACCCAGGATAGCCAAAAAAATCTTATACAATAAAGGTACTTCTGGAGGCATTACCATCCCTGACTTCAAACTCTATTACAGAGCTACAGTATTGAAAACGGCTTGGTATTGGCATAAGAACAGAGAAGTTGACCAATGGAATCGTATAGAAGACCCGGATCTTAAACCACAAACCTATGAACACCTGATTTTTGATAAAGGAGCCAAAAGTACACAATGGAAAAAAGAGGGCATCTTCAACAAATGGTGCTGGCATAACTGGATGTCAACCTGTAGAAGAATGAAAGTAGATCCATATCTATCACCATGCACAAAACTCAAGTCCAAATGGATTAAAGACCTCAATATTAATTTGAACACATTGAGATTGATAGAGGAGAAAGTGGGAAGTACTCTACAACAAATGGGCACAGGGAACCATTTCCTATGCATAACCCCAGCTGCACAGACTTTAAGGGCAACATTGAATAAATGGGACCTCCTGAAGTTGAGCAGCTTCTGTAAAGCAAAGGACATTGTCACTAAGACACAAAGGCAGCCTACTGACTGGGAAAAGATCTTCACCAACCCTGCAACTGACAAAGGTCTGATCTCTAAAATATATAAGGAACTCAAGAGACTAGACGGTAAAATGCCAATTAACCCAATTAAAAAATGGGGCGATGAACTGAACAGAGAATTCTCAACAGAAGAAGTTCGAATGGCCAAAAGACACTTAAGGTCATGCTCAACCTCCCTAGCTATCAGGGAAATGCAAATCAAAACAACTTTGAGATATCATCTCACACCTGTCAGATTGGCTAAAATCCAAAACACCAATAATAACCTTTGCTGGAGAGGTTGTGGGGTAAGGGGCACACTCATCCATTGCTGGTGGGAATGCAAACTTGTGCAACCACTTTGGAAAGCAGTGTGGCGGTTTCTCAGGAAATTCGGGATCAACCTACCCCAGGACCCAGCAATTCCACTATTGGGAATCTACCCAAGAGATGCCCAATCATACAACAAAAGCATATGCTCATCTATGTTCATAGCAGCATTATTTGTAATAGCCAGATCCTGGAGACAGCCTAGATGCCCTTCAGTGGAAGAATGGATGAAGAAACTGTGGAATATATACATGCTAGAATACTACTCAGCGGTAAAAAACAATGACATCTTGAATTTTGCAGGCAAATGGATGGAAATAGAAAACACTATTCTGAGTGAGGTAACCCAGACCCATAAAGATGAACATGGGATGTACTCACTCATATTCGGTTTCTAGCCATGATTATAGGACATCGAGCCTATAAGTTTGGGATCCTTGAGAAGATAATAAGAAGGTGAACTCCCAAAAAAGATATAGTAATCCTCCTGGATATTGGAAGTAGACACGATCGCCAGGCAAAATTGGGAACTTGAGGGTTGGGCAAGTCTGGGCCAAGGGAAGATGGGGAGAGAAAAGTGTGAAGGGGAGAGCGGGGGGAGCTCGGAGGAATGGGGTGCTTGGGATATAGGAAGGGTGGATATGAGAGCAGGGAAGCATATATCTGAATTTAAGGAGCTACCTGAGGGTTGTCAAGAGACTTGACCCTAGAGGGGTTCCCAGGTTTCCAGGGAGACGCCCCCAGTTAGTTCCTTGGGCAGCTGAGGAGAGGGAGCCTGAAAAGGCCAGTTCCTATAGCCATACTGATGAATTTCTTGCATATCACCATAGAACCTCCACCTGACGATAGATGAAGAAAATGACAGAGCCCCACCTTGGAGCACCGGACTGAGCTCCCAAGGTCCTGATGAGGAGCAGAAGGAGAGAGAACATGAGAAAGAAAGTCAGGACCGTGAGGGAACCTCCAGCTGGCGACAGATGGGGAAGGTGACTGAGCCCCACATTGGAGCACTGGACTGAGCTCCCAAGGTCCCGATGAGGAGCAGAAGGAGCGAGAACATGAGGGAGAAAGTCAGGAACGAGAGGGGTGCGTTCACTCATGGAGACGGTGGGACAGAACTAATGGGAGATCACCAACTCCAGTTGGAATGGGACTGATGGATCATGCGACCAAACCCGTCTCTCTGAGTGTGGCCAACAGCGGGGGCTGACTGAGAAGCAAAGGACAATGGCTCTGGGCTCTGATTCTTCTTCATGGACGGGCTCTGTGGGAGCCTTCTCAGCTTGGTCGATCACCTTCCTGGACCTGGGGGGAGTTGGGAGGACCTTGGTCTTAGCATAGAGTGGGGAACCCTGATGGCTCCTTGGCCTTGAGAGGGAGGGAGGGGAGGTATGGGTGGAGGGGAGGGGAGGGAAGGGGGAGAAGGAGGGGAGAGAAAGGGGAGAAGGAGGGGAGGGAGGGGGGAGGAGGAGGGAAGGAGATGGAAATTTTTAAATATAAAAAAAAATAAACCATGAGGAAAAAAAAAAAATAAAAAAAATAAAAAAAAAAAAAATAAAATGTCATTCCTATCATTCTTTAAATTACAAAAGCTTAGGGATGAAAAGCTTCAACAGCTGCTTTTGCACATAGCTCTCAGGCAGGTAATTCAGAATGTGGCTCTTCCAAGGTTAGTTTGGAATCTATTTAGCCCATAATAGTATTGCAATCCAAACAAAGCCAAAGTGCTTCATATTTTGAAGGCCTAGATCTGTTCTCACCACCCCATGATTGAAAACCAACTAGAAACCACACCTGAACTTAGTTTCTGAGAACATTAAATATCATTTTCCAATAAATAAGCAAGCAGCAATTAACTCCCAGATTCAACTATGCCCAATAGTAATCCATCTTTATGGTAGTTCCATTAGGTAAACTAGTTGTCTTAGTCTGGGTTCTTATTGCTGTGAAGGGTCACCATGGCAGCTCTTAAAAGGAAAATGTTTAATTGGGGTTGGCTTACAGCTTCAGAGATTTAGTCCATTATTGTAATAATGAGAAAAATGGTGGCATGCCGGCCGACGTGGTGCTGGAGAAGGAGCTGAGAGTCCTATATCTTGAGCCACAGGCAGCAGGAGACTAAGAAAACATTGGCAAGACTTGAGCTTCTAGACCTCAAAGCCCCCACAGTGACACACCTTCTAATAGGACCATCCAGAGCGTTCAAACACGAGTCTATGGGGCCAAAAACCACCACACTAGTTTTGTGATTCTTTCTATGTCAGTTTGCCCTACTGCCATACTAGGTTTCAAATAATATCATTTGCTATTGTACTGCATTTTATAAAATAAATCAAAATATAAATAAAATAAAATCTGGTTTTAACACAAAAGAAAGACTCCCAAGAAGGATATAACCTTAGAGCATAGGTCACAACCTGCCGGGTTCTCTGGCAGAAAGAGCAGGGGTAGAGCCATGCAGGACTTTCCCTGGGTCTGAGCAGGATGGTGAGTGTCTGGTGACCTAGCCCACCCCCCACCCCCATCCTAGCCCACCCACACCCCCGCCACCAGGGAGAAACACACCCATTGATTCCGAAGTCTGTCAAAGCAGGATCTCATATAGGCAGGAACTTATATAAGCTGAGATGTGGGTGGGAAGCCTGGGATGGGCCAAGGTAGAGCAAGGAACAAGGGCCAATAATATTCTGCCATGTTAGTGGTGGCTGGGCAGAGTTGGGCCTAGGCTGGGTAGCCAGAGACAGGTCTCCAAACTCGAGCTAGGCTCAGGAAGTTACACTACGCCTCACCAAACTCAAGTTAGGCTTAGGAAGTTACACTGGGCCTCATGCCCAGGCCTCATGAGGCCCAACAACAAGCATGTGTATCTATGTTAGACAGGCCCCACAACACACCCCTCACAGATGTGACCTCCATGTAACATAAATCTACACTCATGAACACAAGACAATCTTTCTGCCAGCTCCCAAGTAAGAGTTTTACTCCCTTACTTCTTTAATGGAAGAGAAGGAATGTGTTGGCTTTATAAACCTTTATAAAAAGCTGGCAACTTTGGAGGGTTAGATCTTGATGTGTTTTTCTTTCAAACATAATGCAACCCTTTGGTCTCCAGTGTGAATCACTAAAGAAAGCAGCTCACAAGCGGAAGGAGCGGCTAACTATACACAGCACTGAGATGTTCCTGGCCTAAGAAAAGAAAAAGGGAAGAAGAGATAGGAAATTTCTTTGTTTAAAGGCCTGAAGCAAATTAAACTGAGTCTAGCTGTCACAGGGAAAGGTAAAACCCTTTAGTGTTTCCATAAAACAGGGAGGGTCGGTTGCCCAGACACAGGAGGATACATTTGGGGAAACAAGAAGGAAAAAAGAACAAAGCAATTACAAGTTCTGAAAAGAATGTTTTGACCAGAAATATTTTTAACAGTCATTATTAATTGGAACTTAAAATGCTACTGCAAATAATAGTATCATTCAGACACTTAAAACTTACTATTTGAACATATATTTATACTTAAAACTTAAGTAGAAAGTTTAAAATACATATGACTAGAAACATTATAAATATGAATGGTGTTAGGAAAACACAGAAAATAAATAATATGATTGGATAATTATAGCTAAAGAACTGTGTTTGACAACCCCCTCTATAAAGACTGCAGTTGTGTGATCCATGATTATTCGGGACAATGTGCTATCATCTAAGGTTGAATAAATGCAAGATTTTTGGTATGTAAT
Organism: Arvicola amphibius; assembly: GCF_903992535.2. NCBI lineage: Eukaryota > Metazoa > Chordata > Mammalia > Rodentia > Cricetidae > Arvicola > Arvicola amphibius. The sequence goes on from NC_052053.1 coordinate 112,150,762, forward strand.
GAGAAAAAAAAACTCTAAACCAAGTTAATCACTAGGAAGTGGTCTTTTTAAAGACCTTTCCCTTAGTGGACTGTTAAATCCAATTTCATGAGAGTCTCTGCAAGTAGACCAAGGATATTGACCCCCAACAGTGAGAAAACCTTATATTCAAATTTTCTATGAGTCTCTTGCTTGATATGGAGTTCCTCAGCCAGGTCATTACACCATGCAAAGCAGAAGTGAAATCCTAGGTGGCACATACCCAAATTAAAAAGAAATCAGCCTGCTGACTCCCTAACCAAGGTTGACAAGCTCTCCATGCTGAAGGCTGTGGCCATTAGAATCGCATCTGTCTATTATTATCCCTCCTGTGTGTTATTATTCTATTCTTAGCCAGCAAAGTTGCTCTACCAGCATGAAAGTATCAGTCAAACCTCTGATTGACCACAAGAGCATTGATTAATACAAACACAAGAGGGGTTTGTTAAAACTGCAGGTTCTTTCTCCAAAAAGCCCAGACACAGAGTCAAATTTGCTACTGCGGTTGCCGGAATATGTAACTTGCTATTTTTAATTCTATCCCCTCTATAGTTTGGCCTCTCTTTGGAAAAGTGGATTATTATTCAGCAACTTCTGAACAAGAGGGGTGTGCCCACCATCCAGCTGCGAGTCAAGAGAGCTCTCAATGCCTCCCAGGTTAGACTTGCAAATCAATTCACTGTAGCCAAAAGGGAAGTGAGGGTGCACAGTGGGCAGGCAGCATTACCCACAGAACACAATAAATCACACATTTGAATGCACAGAGGCTGAGAACTTACATTTCACAGCCTGGGGTCCCTTAGGAACCTGTGCCGTAGAAAGTGAAGGCTAAAGGTTTTGACACGCTGTTGATGGACATTTGGGACGGTCTTATAACTTTGGCTTTTGTTTAACATCAGCATTGAGAAGATCTAGAACAGTAACTCTCTGTCAAAGATCAATTTCATCTCCCAGTGTTATTTGACAATGTCTGAATATACTTTTGGTTGTCATGGCTCACGGAAAAACTGGCATTGACCAGGGATACTGCTAAACATCCCTCCAAGCACAGGAAGTCCCACAAAAGAGTCATTTGGTCCAAGGTATCATTAGGACTGTTAAAGAGAAAAATCAAGTTTATAGGGTAAGAGAAATAAGGTGGTTTTAAGTTAACATTTGTGCTGATAAGCTATTTAGATCCAAAGAATAAACAATGTTACAAATTCAAACCCAAGTATTTGTACTGCACTGAAGAAGCAAATATTCTATTATCTAAAGCAGAAGTAAATACAGTAAATCCAATATCCTTTTTCTGTTTGCTAAATATCTGTAAATGTAGCCTTTCCTTAAGTAAATTATAAATATACAAAAACCGGAGAGCAGATATTTTCCATATTCAATTCATTTTAATCAAAAATTCATAGTTCTCAGCTTTCAACATTTGTACAAACTTCTCTCTTAATCTGAGAAATAAGATAATTTATTTTTAAAAGGTTGAGGGAGAGGGATTATAAAATCAAGTCTAGCATGGACTACAGAATAAAGGCAGTTTCAAGAGAAGGTGGTAGCCAGGTGCACATCGTTAATCTCAGCACTTGGGAGGCAGAGGCAGGTGGATCTCAATGAATTCAAGGCCAGCCTGGCCTACAAAGCAAGTTCCAGGATAGCCAGAACTATTACACAGAGAAACCCTGTCTCAAAAAACCAAAAAAAAAAAAAAAAAAAAAAAAAGGAATGTGGTGGTGGAGAACACCCTGACATGCAAAATGCTCTAAACTCAATACCCAGCACTAAAAAACAAACAAATAAATAAATAATAATCAACATAACCCTCATTTTTTGTTTTATTGTGTCTAACATCAAGATACAACATTCCTGTGCAAGCTATAGAGTACCATGAGAAATATGACTCAAGGAACAAAAAAATATAAAATTAGAAACAGTAGGAACACATAGTATATTATCTAAGTTTTTATCTAACCAAGACACTACACATGCCTATAATCCAAGTATTTGTGAGACTAAGGCACAAGGATTGAGAGTCTGAGGCCAGTCTGAACTACAGAGTGAGCTCAAGGCCAGCCAGGGCTACTTAGTGAATCCCTACCTTAAAACATCTAATGACTAGGAGTTCATTGGTTATGAACATTCGCTGCTCTTACAGGAGACACAGGATCAGTTCTCAGCACCAGCATGGTGGTTCACATCCATCAAATATCCCAGGTCCTACAGATTCAACATCCTTTTCCGCCCTCACAGGAAGTATACACAAATGCTACACTTACATGCCCACTTAACATTTAAAAAAATAATTGTTTTTTTTTTATTTGGCAACTACATAGGACACAATCTAGTGGTCATTAGCCACAGCCATGATCATTCCAACTGCTAGGCTCTGTGTTAATCAAAATGTTCTATGCCTAAAAAAAGATCATTCAGCCATTCAACATACTTGTTCCTACGGAAACTCAGATGGCTTTGCAGAACAGCTGTACTCTATATGGTAGCACAGCTGTTCAGGCTGCTTTCCAGATTGCAGTTCCTTCCTGCTGATGCACAGCTTCCGTGGTCACCACTCAGAGTTGTCCCCATCACTTCCTTTCATAGTCTATGCACCAGAAAGTCACATGACTCTAACTCCAAGGTTTGCATGGACAGAATGTTGGGCCATTCTCACCAGGAGAATGGAGAAAAAGAGCAGAAAATACATGGCTGTTTCTGTTCATCCTTATTTGCATTTTAATGCATAAAATTATCATTAGAAATGTAAATCCAGCCGGGCGGTGGTGGCGCACGCCTTTAATCCCAGCACTCGGGAGGCAGAGGCAGGCGGATCTCTGAGTTCAAGGCCAGCCTGGTCTACAAGAGCTAGTTCCAGGACAGGCTCTAGAAACTACAGGGAAACCCTGTCTCGAAAAACCAAAAAAAAAAAAAAAAAAAGAATGTAAATCCACACAGATATAATATTAACATGGTCAGGTGGTGGTGATGCATGCTTTCAACCCCAGCACCTGGGAGACAGAAGAGGCAGAGATCTGTGAATTCAGGCCAGCCTGGTACACAAAGTGAGTTCCAGGACAGCCAGGGCTACACAGAGAAATCCTGTCTCTAAAAATAAAAAATGATGATGATAATGATGATGATGATATTGATGTGACTGTGACTATAAAATGGATTGTTAAGAAAAAGTGAAGTGCTATTTTAAGCTTTCAAAATGTTTAGGCTACAATCATTACCTTTACAAAATTTGCTACCTTTGAGATGAAAGAGTAACTATTTACACCAGTCATCTCTTTTCCATAACAAATCATCCAACTCAAACTCAGTGAAGAAACCAATAATCTTTATAGCATGCTTTGAGATGTGTAGGTCCTCCATTCACAAAGGGTTCACCCAGGAGCTGTTTCAAGATGTCTGGGGCCTCATCTGGAAGGACATTGATCCTGAAGAGGTGATTTGAACAGCTGGAACCAGGAAAATGGAAATCTCATACATTCCCAAGTCTGGAAGTTGATTCTGGCTGTTGCCTAGGACTTGATTTTCCATATGCTGTACCCCTTGCCCCCTCTACCTCACCATAGATCAAAGATATAGAGAAAGCAAGCCGGAACTGTGGGGAAATCTTCCTCCCTGAAGCTAGCTTTCAAATGATGGGGAAATGGGATGCAGACAGCAGCAGGAGCAAAGATAGCAATGGTCTTATCCAGTTGTAAAGCTTGTGAGCTACAAAACCAATCTGCTGGGTAATGTACCCACCTGTGAAAATGCCTGTTTATGGGCGTAACCAACTGCCCTCTGGATTTGAGACCAGCTGCACAGAAGGGAAATCATGCCTGAGGAGGTCATGAGCTCAAGGGGAACTTGGTACTGTTATTTAAATTGACACAATATCAAATTTGTAGTAATATTATGATATTAAGCTCTTTGAACTCTTTTGAGGGGCTGCCATCCAGCTCCCAAATAAATCACACACACATAGTCTTATTCTTATTTATAAAATGGCTAATCTCGCCAAAGTGAAAGCAAACTCCTATGGAATTTTTCCGAAGCCCATCATCTCTGAAGTAAATTTGACACTTTCAGGAGCAGATATGTATCATTGTTATGAAAACTTTAGGTTAACAAATCATTTTAAATGCCATCTTCTGTAGATCTGTGAATGGTTTGAAGATCATGTTTCTTAGATATACCTATTTAACCTAACTAACATACCTAATGTTACAAGTCTGACTGTTATATATTAACTACTAACCTCATTTCTTATTTATACATTGCATTTCCAATGAACTGCATAAGCAAAATATCCCAAACAAAAATAGAAACATATACAGCATAACAAAAATGATCTAAAATTTGTACCAATATATAAAATCCTTTAAATGAAATAAAACATGTATATAGTGTAACAAAATTGACTTTGAATTTGTATCAATATGCCAAAATTCATGCTAATGCACAATATATTAGAATAATAGTTGTCTTTTTATCCCATATTCGTATACATTTAACAAACATCCAATTAACCAACAACCTCCCACAGCCCAGCCCTTAAGAATGTGGACGTAGTCGTCTCTAAATTGCTTCTGGCTGGCTGTGGGTGAAGCTATTTTTAGGGTTCCAAGAAGAAATATTTGAAATAATGACCAAGTTCTGGGAAGACATCAGGAACCTTTGTTGATGGATATCACCTATCAAGTTTTAGGTGGTCTTCCTTGACCAAACCAAATCCAAGTCAACCTGAACTGAGTCCACAGCCTCTTGTTTCCAGTGGAAACAAAAACAAAATTGCTTCCCCAAAGCATTTTTGATTCCTATTTGACAAATATATTTTTTACTTTTTTGAAGTTAAGGAATTCTTAAAATATCTAGTCTTGTTTATTTCCACAGACCTCTTTCAATTCCGAGTCCTTTAGCAGCTGTCCTTTGCTTTTCAGTAATCAAAAAATTCAAAATCAACACAATAGCATACAGATAACACAGGCTCCAGACTCCCTGTGTATTTCCAATCTCGTGCAGCTTCTACTTTTACGCTCGCATTAAAGACTTCATTTTATGTTTGAACTATTCATTTTTTCTATGACTATACCCTTATTCCTTTCCTTAAACCTATGCACATTGTTAAACATAATAGAACCTGTTTAGAGGTTTTTCCATATGGACCTTTTTATTGTGTATGTTTAGCATTTTCTGACTGCAGGAGCAAACTTTATTTTATTTTATTTTTTTATTTTTCAAGACAGGGTTTCTCTGTGGCTTTGGAGCCTGTCCTGGAACTAGCTCTTGTAGACCAGGCTCACAGAGATCCGTCTGCCTCTGCCTCCCGAGTGCTGGGATTAAAGGCATGCGCCACCACTGCCCGGCTAGGAGCAAACTTTAAACTGATAAGCCACACCCAGATACTCTGCATGGCTCTTGGCTGTTTCTACCTGCTGAAGGCCAGCGCTTACACTGTGGCAGGCATCTTTGTCTTTTGTTCCTACTTAATATATCCTGGGTGTTCAAGAACTCACTGACTGTCAGAAATCAACCAGCTGAAACTATTAAAGGAGCCGCATCCCATTTTTTTAAGCTCTTTCAGGCTCTAGATAGAAATATGAGCACCAAGTTGGTACACAAAATTGTAGTAATATTATGATGTTATGCTCTTTGAACTCTTTTGAGGGCTTGCACCATCCAGCTCCAAATGAATCACACACAGAGTCTTATTCTTATTTATCAACATCCAGCCTTCGCTTGGCTTCTTTCTTGCCCACTTTCCTTAACATATTATCCAATCTACCCTTTGGCCTCTGCATTTTTCCCATTCCCTTATTACTTAAATCTTACGCTTACTCTATGGATTGCTGTGTAGCTGGATGTCTGGTCCCTGGTGTCCTTCTCCTTCTCAGGATGCTACTCCAGAACCCCTCCTCCCAGTTTTCTCCTTCTGTATATTCTCTCTGCCTGCCAGCCCTACCTATCCTTTCTCCTGGCTCACTACTGGCCATCCGGATCTTTATGAAATCATCAGGTGGTCAAGACAGGCAAAATATCACAGCTTCACAGAGTTAAACAAATACAACATAAACAAAAGTAACACACCTTAAAATAATATTCCCAACACAAACTGCCTTCTAAATATCAATGTTTATAACCATAGATAAAAACTACTCTCAGTCATGTTCAGAGAAGCTCCTCTTTGTAGAGAACAACAGTGGACACACAGACTCGTGGCTACCCAAGATGCTGAGAAAAAGTGACAACTGATGGTCCAGCCCTAAACAAGGCATTTATGCAAACCCCTCTAAAGCTCGGGGAACATTGCAGAAGAAAAGAAAGCAAGCATTAAAGGAGCTGTGTAATATTCTGAGCATAACCCAACCATTGCAATCATGAACTCATAACAGCTGTGGCTACTTTCCTTAGTCCTGCAAAACACTGGCTCTGTCAACAATCACTCTGGGATGGGGAAGGGCTCATTGGATCCTACCCCTCCCTGCTGAACTGTTAGTTAATGATAGAGTATGAAGAAGGCAGAATTGCTGTCTTCAGCTATATACCCACTGTCAAGCCCATCAGGCTCCAATGGACAGCTCTAAACCCGTGGTCACATAGCCCAAGAATTCAGCAGGTACAAAACAATACAAAAAGACAGGAATGTGAGAGAGAAGTTTGAAAAGAGGGAGGAGGAGCATGCAGAGGTGAGAGAGATTTTTAACAAATGGTGGTTTGAGAGTAATCAGTATATATTTTAGACATTTATGAAATTGTTGATGGAAACTTGTAATTAATAAAAAAAACTAACTCAAAAAGCATGACTGCTTCTACAACAAAGTCAGAAATACAATGAACACAGGATGCTTCCTCTGTGTCCAGGAGGCATCTATTCTAAGAAGCAAGACAGTAAACACTGTAATAAGTATGGTGCAAATGTGCACAGTGGCTTCTTAGATCAGATATTTAGCTATCTGTTTACAATATAAACCTATTCTGAGGCGATGTTCTCTGTTTTGGCTGTGGTACCCATGCCACATCACTTTAAATAAAATCCCTATAGGATGCTTGAGGGCTAACCTGCTTGGGAAACTGAAAGTAAGGCAGCAGAGATGTCGCTTAGAATGCAGACTGAGGAGTATCAATGGAGGACGGTGAAAAAAATCAGATGTGAGATCGTGAAGTGTTTTCTGTTACCTGGAGGGAGAACTACTACAGAAATTTTTTATTTTTAGAGTCAGGCTCCCGTTATGTAGCCCTGGGTGACTTGAGATTTACTACATAGACCATGAGAGACTCTTACTCACAGATGTCCACCTGCCTCTGCTGCTCAAATCGTGGGATTAAAGATGTGCAACCAACGTACTGGGCACTCCAGCTTATTGTGGAGATTTTAAACCAGCAACTGAGACAATCAGCTGGGCTTTGAAGAATCATTTACACTGCTTGTGAAAAGTGGAAGAAGAATGTGAGCCCAACGTGGAAGTGACTTCCAGAATCCAAGAGAGAAACTGTGAACTTAAACCTAACGTGAGGGAGAATAGACAAGAGAAACTGTGAAGTTAAACCTAACATGGTGGAGAGCAGACAAGAGAAACTGTGAACTTAAACCTAACGTGAGGGAGAATAGACAAGAGAAACTGTGAAGTTAAACCTAACGTGGTGGAGAGCAGACAAGAGAAACTGAACTTAAACCTAACGTGGTGGACAGCAGACAAGAGAAACTGTGAACTTAAACCTAACGTGGTGGAGAGCAGACAAGAGAAACTGTGAAGTTAAACCTAATGTGACGGAGAGTCGACAAGTAGGTTGAAAGTATAATTGAAAGAAAGTGGGGATCGGTGGGTATGGACAGCACGGGAATGGGGACCAGTTCTCAAAGGTCACCTCCAGATTCCTGAGAGGACGCTACATAAACAGTAGCTACCAAAGATAGAAACTTAGCTAAACTTTGTAAAACAGTGACGGTGGCTCAGTTCCAGCTTAGACAGCCGTGGATAGGACATCAGCAGTGTAGCACACAGGTCTGGCTGGAGGGGACAAACACTGAATGATGTGGGGAAATGGGCAAAAGATAATTCCCTTTCCTTCTATCTCCTCTGCCATACACTGCACTTCATGACAGCCCCCAAAAATGCACTTCTTGACACCCACCCGAAAAAAACTTGTATGTTGAAATTATTGTAGAACAGTTTTGGGTGAAGAACATGCTTTGTTTTTTTTTTTTAGGAAAATATCATAGGTGGGAGCAAAGCACCAAGAGATTAAATCCAAAAGGATTTCTTCAAGCTCATTGGGAAGAACAGAAGGTAAATCTTGGACATTATATTGTAGGAGAAAATGCAAGCATGACCTGGAACACTACACTTCTAAATAAGGAGCAATAAGGAGCATTGCACACCATGCTCCTCAAGTCGAAATGCTGAATTCTAAAGTAGCATGAGTAGCCAGTAGCTGGCCTGTGGGAAGGACTGCACTTTCCAACTTTGATGTGCTTCTTCCACTCAGAGACCCTGGTGCTATTAGTACTCACTATCCAGTCCAAGGTAATGTGCCAACCACTCACAGTCAATACTCACAGCGTATAAGTGGCTGCTCATATGTGTTAAAACAGATGCTGTACGCTGAAACAGTCTCCAGAGTGGTACCTCTCTAGGCCCTTTACCAATCCATGGACATTGTCATTAAGGAGACCCCCCACTTAACAATGTCATTACATCATCTCCTGAGGAATATTTTATCAAGCCTTCTACACTAGAGACAACTACTCCATCAATTAAAACCTCAAGAGAGTATATAGGCTAAAATATCCTCGCCAAGAAGTTAAGGTTTGAATAGGCCCATTTCTTCCATCACTAAAAATTAAAAATCCATTAAGAGGGCTTGAAGAAATTTAACAATAATGGCATTTTTAGGGAACAACAACAACAGCCTCCCCAAAGCCCTTTAGTTGTGAATGCACAAATGAAATTAATCAATTTATCAATTAACAAATGGCAGAATCCTCATGTTCCAGCTACCTCCTCCAGACCCATCTGAACATTGCTGTATTAGGGACCACCCTTCTACACAGAAATTTTTGTTGTACAGCTAAGACCCAAATCACAACATACTAAAAAAATAACTATGATAGTGGGGGAAAAGACAAGAGGAACCCCACACACAGCTTCTCAGGAAGCAATGTCTATAAAAGGCACTCAGCAAGACTTCATCTCACCTTCATTCACCACCTGTCTCCCATGCCTTTGCCTCCTTCCCTCACCAGCCTATGGCCCATGTTATGTCTCCGCCTACTCTCTTCCTAGTCTTCACTTACTGATGCTAGCTCGCTTCTTTTCTCCACTCTGCTCATTTTAGATCTTGGATAAAATAACAACCAGCCTTCTCTGAACTTACACCCAGGCTGCAGAGAGTTTCTGGAGAAAGCCATATGACTGTGCAGACTGCTAACAGTGTACTTTAGATTTCTGAACTCCATCAGGCCCCTTATCCTTGTCATTTTCTCGCTAGTTCCAAACCCATGCATTCCAATATGTCCTCCTCTTCTCAAAGGTCACTGTCTTGGGGTTGGAGAGATGGCTCAGCGGTTAAGATCACTGCCTGCTCTTCCAAAGGTCCTGAGTTCAATTCCCAGCAACCACATGGTGGCTCACAACCATCTGTAATGAGGTCTGGTGCCCTCTTCTGGCCTTCAGGCATACACACAAAAAATATTGTATACATAATCAATAAATTTTTTTAAAAAAAGGTCACTGTCTCATCAATGCTGCCCTCATACGCATAGTAAATCCTATGGATGCTTTTTGAGTTTCCTCTCCCTCTCTGGAGACCTTAGAAACTTGGGTCCCCAAACTTGCCGACTTCCTTCAACTTTGCTTTGCTTTTACCTCCATGATATCCCTCTCTCTTAGTTCTCTACGTCCCCTCTTAATCCTTCCACATCACTTAAATGCTATTCATGATTCAAATGCTGACCCTGCAGTCATTCCTAAATACCAGTGTTTCCAGTTTTATTGTCGTCTCTCTTACTTTGACACGCCACTAAAAGACTGCTACTTTAATAACTTCAGCTAGGAACTTCTGTTATCTCAAGGCTATAACTAGTTTTTCAACAAAAGCATTGCCCTATACTCCAGGTTAAAGGTCCACAAATATCTTTGCCTGGTTCAACTAAACTTACTATTCTTATTATTTTTCTCAATCTAATTCCTGCTCTGTCTTTTGGCCATATTCACTCTGTAATTTGCAGTTATCCATCACTCAAGCAGCAAGGTTCGGCCGGGACTTATTGGATGTTCCTCCTTCCTTCGTCCCCACAGTCAAGGATAATGAACAGATATTTATTTCACTCCCATGGTCCCTTATCCATTCGCTCAAATTCTGATCATGTCACTGTTCCTCCCCTAATCAAACAGAATTTCTGAATATTATTTCAAAACCCAGGCAAGTTTATATGCTTGTGGTTTTCACAGTTTAATTATCTGGGATGTCATTTCTTTTCCCGCATTCATGTTTCCAGGACTCTATTTCGCCTGACAAATTAATCTTTCCTTGGCCCCTCTGCTGACTTCTCACATCCACCAAAATTTAGCTTCCCTACTCAGTTCTTTACACGATATACTTAAAGATAGCTGGTAATATGCTTTTTATTTATGTCATTATTTATTGGCTTTATCTATCCTGTTAAACTCAAAGATACCCCTAGGCAACCAGAGAGATGGTTTGGTGTGCAAGGCACTTGTCACAGAAGCGTGAAGACCCAAATTCAGATCCCAAGCACCCACAAAGAAAGCAAGGCTTGACTGTGCACTTTTGAAACCTCAGTACTGGAGGAGATAGTACCAGAAATAGAAAATTCTTTATGTTCACTGATTAGATAGTCTAGCTGAATTGAGTTCCAAATTCAGTGACAGACCCTGTCTATAAATTAATTCATTAGAGGACAATAGAGAAAGACATTCAATTCTAATTTGTGGCCTTCACATTCACACATGCACACAAAATATCACAAATGAACACATACACACCCCAGTGAGAGACCTTGTAGATAGATAGATAGATAGATAGATAGATAGATAGATAGATAGATAGATAGATAGATAGATAGGAAGAAGACAATTCTGATTTCTCTGGCATGCACAATATATGAAAATTAACATATATACACCCCAGCACAAACACACACACACACACACACACACACACACACACAAAGTTCCCTATGAGATATTAACAGGTCTTTTTAAGCAGACTGCATATTGTCTAGGAGTTACCTCTTCTCCACCTTGCAGTTGATATTCTTCCTGTTCACTCTTTCCCAAAGTACCTTACTATGTCTCCTATAGCATGTGCTATACAGAGCCAACATCTCTTTTTCCCATGTTCTGACATTAAACTGTTTAAACGGGAATGGAGGGATCATAAGGGTGACCTATTGTGCTTTATGTTGCTATCTGGAATAGATTAAATAAACTCCAGATTGGGTAAAGGGTGCCAACTAGAACACAAAGGCATTATGTGGTCAGCTATGGTACTTCAACTTGATCTACATGGAAGGATCATGCAAAGTCCATGTCAACAGATCTCTGATGAACAATCTCTTGTTTGAGTATATTTGTGGCTCTTACAGATAAGACAGTGGGTTAGTTCCACATGAAATAAAATAAAACTTGGTAGTAACTTCTTTTGATCCCCAAAGCTATTTCTTCCCAGGCATTCTTTTATTGTTATTTTAAATGTTTATTGCTTTAGCCTTCATTCTATTTAATACGAGGGAACTAAGACTCTGATGTCTTCTTAATTTCCACCTATCACATTAACAAAATCCACAGAAGATAACACATTTTGGTTTATGTGGTTTAATATTTTACTTGTATTCAGTGAAGAAAACTTCTTCCTTGAAGACAGCATGGTATCATAAGATAATGGTTTAAAATATTTATTAGTAATTGGAAAAGACAGGCAGAGTCTTAATCATGCTATAGTTTAATTATAGCAATGTAAGTATAATTAGCACCCTTGTAATAAATTACTAATTTACATGATGAATTGTCATGCTTCAGTTTTCAAAATAAAAGGAGTTCTATACATTAGTGAATGGATTCTTGATTTAAATTATTCTTCTGGATCCTGTACATCAATAACTAAACATTAACTTTGAAATTCTTTCTCTACATATTAATTTTAAGATCTCAAACCTGAAAGTAGGAACCCATGAAAAAAGATCATTTTTACTCATTTTATTTTACATCAATTTATTAAGAATGAGCTTTCATAATTTAGCCACCAATTCTTTTTTTCTCTTTTTTTATTATTTTTTTTAATTTTTTTTTATTTAAAAAATTTCCATCTCCTCCCCTCTTCCTCCCCCTTCCCTCCCCTCCCCTCCCCCCATACCCTCCCTCCCTCCCTCCTTTTTCAGGCCAAGGAGCCATCGGGGTTCCCTACTCTATGTTAAGACCAAGGTCCTCCCAACTCCCCCCTGGTCCAGGAAGGTGATCAACCAAGCTGAGAAGGCTTCCACAGAGCCTGTCCATGCAGAATAGTCAAAGATCAGCGCCTTTGTCCTTGGCTTCTCCGTCAGCCTCCACCGTCGGCCACATTCAGAGAGTCTGGTTTGGTCTCATGTTCCATCAGTCCCAATCCAACTGGAGTTGGTGATCTCCCGTTAGTTCTGTCCCACCGTCTCCATGGGTGAATGCACCCCTCATGGTCCTGACTTTCTCATGTTCTCTCTCCTTCTGCTCCTCATCAGGACCTTGGGAGCTCAGTCCGGTGCTCCAATGTGGGGCTCTGTCATTTTCTTTATCTATCGCCAGGGAGGTTCTCACTCAGAATAGTGTTTTCTATTTCCATCCATTTGCATGCAAAATTCAAGATGTCATTGTTTTTTACCGCTGAGTAGTATTCTAGCATGTATATATTCCACAGTTTCTTCATCCATTCTTCCACTGAAGGGCATCTAGGTTGTTTCCAGGATCTGTTAGCCACCAATTCTTAAAATTGATTTCATTCAGGGCCAAAGAGAAGGCTCAGTGGTTAAGAACACTTGCGGCTCTTGCGAAGGACCTGGGTTCAAAAGCCAACACCCACATGGCAGCTCACAACCATTTGTAACTCCAGTTCCAGGGATTCTGAAACCCTCATCCAGCCTCCATGAACAGCAGGCACTCCTGCACACATGCAGGTGAAACACTCATACGCATACAAATTAATTAGTCAGGTGGGCAGTGGTGGCATTTGGGAGGCAGAAGCAGATGAGTCTCTGAGTTCAAGGCCAACCTGGTCTACAGAGTAAGTTCCAGGACAGCCATGGATACACAGAGAAACCCTGACTCAGAAAAATAATTAATTAAAAACTCATCATTTTTTGAGGCAATGTCCCTCCCTGAATGTGGAGCTCACCCATTTGGCAAGACTCCTGTCCCTCAGGCACCAAGGAGCCTCTTGTGTCTTTCTTCCCCTGCACTGAGATTAGAGTTGCATACTGTTGGACTTGGCTTTTTAAGTCAGGTCTGGGCATCAAAAATCACATTATCCTCAGGCCCGTAGAGCACGTACTTTCTTGACAGAACCATCTCTCTTACCCCCTAATCTATTGCAAACAATTCTCGATACTTGCTGTCCTTGCCATTGGTAGGAACAGAAATCAGCATTATGGATTTATGCCTAAGGTCTGGGGAGCTTGAGTGGCAATGACAGAGAAATACCGTTGGAGAACCAAACAAGCTAGTGGCTGAAAAGGTGCTTCAAAGTTGATTTCAATTTTTTTAGAACAAAGTACATTTTGTACTACTCTAAAAATTCCTTGCTTGTATTTTTCAGCTTACTGTTTAAAGTTCATTTGAAAGCGGCATATTTTTCCTTTAACCATCATTTCACTTTTGGAAGGGAGGCCTTGAGAGCAAATTATAACTATTTTTAATGTCACCAACTTCCAATTGCTCTTTTCCCTTATTACTTTGCCACTTGCTGTAAAGAGCAGAAATAAGCTTTAAGCCAGACACCTATTGTTGGAAAAAGATGACTATTTTAAGTTCTTTCAGTTTGATTTTTGCCTCAAATCCTAGCATTCTTCTTCCTTTTAGACAATTAAAGGGGAAAGAAGTGGAGAAGGCATTTAGGAAAGATGATTCTTCCATTATCACATCAGTGGCCAGGAAGTCTCCACCAATTAATTAAAAGGCTAAAAAAAACTAAGTTTCAGATTTACCTGAACTCTAGTAGATCTGAGGCAAAAATGGGTTTCAGAGCAAAGTGCCCTTCTCCATCTTTCAGATTGTAGGAAGTAATATATTGGGACAACTTGGACAGTTAAGCCTGGAGAAACTCAACCTACAAGTCTTGAGTTTCTAAGTTATTTTTGCAGTAAACTCAATACTCCCAGTCTGCCTAACTTCAAAACCACCTGTCAACCTCTAGTCAGTTCTGAGTGTCTGCCGCTGTGAAGACTCCTCACAGAGGCCTCTCAGATCAGCATTAACGAGCCATTTGCCACTGTCAGACTTCAAGAACCCAGATCCCTTGACTCAATGCTGAAATAATGTGCTACCGAGGAGAGCCCTGGAGAAACAAACAGAAAAACACCAATTACGATATTTTATTTGAGCTGGGTAGTGGTGGTACACACCTTTAAGCCCAACACTCATGAGGCAAAGGCAGATCAGGTCTCTGAGTTTGAGGCCAGCCTGGTCTACAGAGTGAGATCTAGAAAACTAGAACAGCCAGGGCTACACAGTGAAACCCTGGAGAGAGGGGGGAGAAAGGGAGGGAGGGCAGGAGAGAGAGAGAGAAAGAGGGAGGGAGGGAGGGAGGGAGGGAGAGAGAGAGGGAGAGGAGAGGGGAAGGGAGAGAGGGAGAGAGAGATTTTGTTTTAAATTAATTACAGAAATTATATCATTTATAGAAATTAACCCAATCATATATTTTCCTCCAATTGTTTGCCTCAGAGGACTATACCACATCCTGGTCCATGTCTCCTCAATACCCACAGAGCACCGCTCACCATTTGAGACATATATATATATATATATATATATATATATATATACAAGTTCAACTACTCAATTAAATATTAACTATTTTCATTTGAAGACCAATTGGAATCTGTTCTTGGTCCCTCTCTCTACTTGGTCTGCCCCTGGATGATCTGCTGGCTTCTTGACAGTGCTTCTTTATATATCTTTATATATATTCTATATATATATACAATGGAAGTCTGTTTATGGGTGAGGGAAAGTATGACTTTAAGCTGACATAGCCATGTCATTTACCTTGAGCTTCTTTTACACAAAATGAATTGGCTTACTAAGGCAATCAAGAAGAAAGCTGAAACCATCATTTTCTAAAGATTTTTCAAGGTAAAAAACCCAGAGGGACGATCTTTTGTCAGTGTCTAAGGCTTGATTAACTGTCTTAATTCAGTATGATTAATGGCTTTTAAAACTCTGAGGCACCAAGTTTCTTCATGCACTGTCTTATGAATGCTGTAAGTGGGGTGTTCTTCAAGTGAACATCATAACCTGCACACAGAACACATCGACAGACGATTATACATCATGTCATTTTGTTAGTATGAAAGACACTTACAGGTGAAGCCCTCCGCTCATTTAAATAGACATATCCATTGCTTACAAAATAAACATCTCATCACAAGCAATTTTTCTTTCATCAAAAAATGACATTCTATTCTTCCTGCTTAACTTGTGACTGTGGCTCTAATAGTGCTTCCTTCGAGTCAAATAAATTCAGTAATGGTTCGTTTTTATCCAATGCAAATTTAAATCTTAGAATTTAGAAATCTCTTTGCATTTTAATTTCTAGTGACTAGAAAATATTAAAAAGAGAAAGAAAATATCAATGGATGGAAAGATTGTTGAAGCCTTGCATGCTTTTTTTTTCTTGGTTTTTCAAGACAGGGTTTCTCTGTGTAGCAAAGCCTTTCATATTCTTTTTTCTGTTGTTTGTTTAGTTTTTAATTGCTTTTATTGAGCTACATATTTTTCTCTGGTCCCCTCCTTTCCTTCCTTCTCCCCTTCTACCCTCTCCCATGTTCCCCATGCTCCCAATTTACTCAGGAAATCTTATCTTTTTTTACCTCCCATGTAGATTAGATCCATATACATCTCTCTTAGGGTCCTCTTTGTTGTCTAGGTTCTCCAAGATTGTGAATTTTAGGCTGGGTTTTCTTTTATGTCTAAAAGTCACTTATGACTGAGTACATATTATATTTGTCTTTCTGGGTCTGGGTTACCTCACTAAATATGATGTTTTCTAGATCCATACATTTGCCCGAGAATTTCAAGATGTCATTATCTTTTTATGCTGTGTAGTACTCCATTGTGTAAATGTACCATATTTTCCTTATCCATTCTTCAGTCGGGAGGCATTAAGGTTGTTTCCATATTCTGGCTATGACAAATAATGCTGCTCTGAACATAGTTAAGCACATGGCCTTGCATAGTCTTAAAGACAAATTTCAAGTTCTACCACCCAAATTACATAAAATTTGGTAGACTTCTACTACCTGAAGTGAACAAGATGAAGCCTTCCATCTTTACTCAAAAGTAGAATAATCACAAATGTTGACCACAAACTATAAAACCACTGTAAAACTTATACTGAAAGAATTAGTCTTTCTCTATGGATAGAGTAAATAAGAACCTAAAACCTTTTCCAATACCTGGTTTGATCTCCAACACAAAGGCCAAAGATGAATCAATTGCTGTAGAGTCCAGAGGCTTTTACTTGATATCCATTTGCTTTCAAGGCTGCACTCAGAAAGACAGACATGTTATGCCTCAAGTATCAGGTTCTCCCTAGCTGGGTCAGCCAAATCCCAAGGCTTCCCTGCTTCTCCAGGCCTTTAGGATAAAGCCATAACATAGTGAATAGCAGCCAAAGGGAGTCCCAGCAGGGAAGCATCCTGATGATACTGCTGCCTGAAAGGATTTGCTCCAAATGTGTTCTCCGTAACTCCTATTGACACACTCAGTTTGAAACTGGTGTAACTATTGTGTCACACCACCTGAAATGGAGGGAATTGGTGTGATGTATGACTCAGAAGATGACAGGAAATAAGAGTTACTAAAATTGAAGAACAGGTGAAGGAACTCCATAAGACAAGTGCAGGCGCTTGCTCTGCCAACCTCTTTCCCTCAATAAACTAAGCAACTCTAGCTAGTGAAACAATCACAAACGATAGTTTTGATGAGTCAAATAATTTAAGTAGAAAGTACCTGTCCTCTGAAGTTTACTTCATTCTAGATGGGGATTATGTCATTTGAATTCTCTTTTCTTCTTCTTGAAGGGAAATAATGAGTTTAATTTTACATGGTTGATATGTGTTTATGATAGATTCAAAAAAGAATACCACAGGAGGTCTTTATTCATGGAAAATAAAACAGTTTCAGAGAATGCACTGATAGTCATTGGAATTTTTTTCCTACATTTCTTTTCTATGTTAAGATTACTTGATGATGTGACTCAGCTATCTCTTAATAATGTAAAGCTTCTTTGGTGCAATAAAAAAAGGCAAAAATTAATTCAGTAGGGGAAAGGAATGAATACAAAGATGCATGATCGTTAGAGGATTGATATCAGTCATTAATCATTCTAGGATGTTGAGTAGCACAGACCTCGGTAACCTGGCAACATTTTCCTTAGCACAAGATCTGTAACAGATGAAAAATCCATTCAATTTCTTCTCCTGCTAATACAATGCATAACTTACACCTCTGAGTTTTACAGCTAAATCTCTAGAAGCCAAGTACAGTCATGGGAGGCAATGATTTTGTACAAAGTACAGCTTTAGGGGGCAATGACCTCAAGAAGCTTATTTATTGAACTGACTGCATCGTCTATAAATGTCTCTATGAAAAGGCTGTTAACACAATAGAGTGTCTTCAGCAATAGGGACTTACCTTTAACCACTGGGAGGCAACCAAGAGCAACAGCAATAGCTGATACTGTCTTAGGAGTCTCTTGGGCTCCCTAACCAACAACTGGCAATGGGGGGGGGGGGACAAAAAACAAAACACAAACATGCCTAGTACTGGGGATTTTTTGTTAGTCTGTTACAGGCAGCATTGTGAGCCCAAGTGGTATAACTTCATTTAAAGTATATACATACTTTAGATAATTCCTTGTGGTTTATTTTTTTCAAAGAACCTTGTTGTTACTTTCTCCCTCCTCCTTCTGTATTGGCTTCGCTCCCCTTTCTCCCAAATTCTAACTCCCCACTGCCGGCTCTGAAACTCGCACCAAAACTTGCTCCTTTACCTTCCCATCTTGCTCCTCCGTGTACCTTACAACTTACCTCCCACACCATCTCATCAGTAGCTCTTCACACACACTTTCAAGAAGAACCCATCTGTTTCCATGTGTCTTCAGCTTTCCACAGTGTGAAAACCTTCAAACATGACTCTTCCTCACTGTCTGCAACTTATCTTCACCCTCATGTCACCAAAATATCTCCTCTCCTCTCTGGTTTTTCCAACAAAATTAGCCACCATCCATCCAGTCCTTGGTTGCCATTTCCACGTGCCCCAATCCCCACTGCTCTCTACCTGTTAAATAATTGCCCTTCCTCTTTGACATATCCGTCTGACAACTACTCTTCTGATATTCACTCTATCCTAAGAAATGCTCAGGAAACAGCTGATGCAGCCATCAACTGGAACCTTAAAGAAAGTCCCAATATTTCTTTGAAAGTGTCTCATCATTTCCATAAATGTATCGAATTCTAGCTCTACACTCCCACAGCCTGCTTTTTAATCCACTCCCACTTTTCCTTGAATCAATCTGCACTTCATCTCATCCTTGACATTAGTAATTTTTACAGTGAATGCACGCGTGCTCAGGTCATTCATATAGAAGTATATGAGATACTTATGATTGGTTTGTGATACAGTTATGTTCCAATAACCCACCTTAAATGAAATTTTTTCAAGCTAATAATGTATTTAACACATCTAGCCTATAGAAGACTACAGCTTAGCAACATAGTACATGAGAATATCAGTTGTATTTCCTGGTGATGACGCTGTGGACTGAAAGCCATAGGTCACTTCCGGTGCCCAGCATATCTGGAGACTATGCAGCTGCATATATCCATCCTGTCAAAAGAACAAAGTTCAGGATTCTATGTGTGCTTCATACTGTGCATGCTTTTTCATTATTGTGAAACCGAAAAACCTACAAGGCAAGCCACAACTAAGCAAGCAACTATCTGTGGTTTTTATTATGTGTATTATTCAATATAAATAATATGCATAAAAGCAAATTGAAAATTTTCCAACTATTTTGTAAGTTCCTTAAGGGATAACATATTTCTACCTTAAATCTCAAGACACACAGCAAGAATATAAAATTACTTTGGGAATGAATCAGCGAGAAATCCATTAGAAGAGGATTATTTATTCATCCATAAATAGAGCAAAGATAAAATGTCAACTCAGTTCCTCCCTGCAATAATAAAGGATAACTTTTATTGAACACTTTGTGTTCTGGCCATCATTTAAGTCCTTTACACACATTTAACCTCAAATTTCCTGTGAAGGAGGTACTATTATAATCCCCCATTTTTCATATTTTAAAATTGAAGCATCTAAAAGCAAAGTAAGTAGTCAAAGACAGTAAATAATGGTATCGTAATTCAAATCCAACTAGGCTTGATTCTAAATCAAAAGATATTATCTACTTTATCATTCTATTCATGATTCTGAATCTCCAGATCTAGACCTCAGACACTATTGACTGCCTCTGTCCTGATAACTTTCTTAAGTAACTATATATTACATCTTTAACTGTAAATCAAAACTCCTAATAAGTTCATGAGTAAGACTTCTGTTGGCATCTTTTATCAGAGTGACCTTATAATTTTTCAGCCAAATCAAGGCACCATTGGGAATGGAATGGGTGCTGTGTCTCTTGTTTATTGCTGCATAACAAATTACCTCCACATTTTAGCTACTTCAAGAGGCAAACATATTATCTCACCCGCCGCAGGGTCATGAATCTGGGAGACATTTAGTTAGTTCATGATTCTGCCTCAGAGATTCTTGAATTTGTAGTCAAGATATAGTCCCCACCTGAGGTGATGACACAAGGCTGGAGGCCATTCTCTTCTTAATTCAGCAGCTGCTGGAAGGTTTCAACTCTACCCCACATACACACCAGGCTGCTCTTGAGAAGGAATCTGGTTCTCCCTAGAGTGAATGCTGGTGGAAGGTGGGGGAGACAAAAAAAAAGAAAAGAAGGAAGGGAGAGAGGGAGGGAGGGAGGGAGGGAGGGAGGGAGGGAGGGAGGGAGGGAGGAAGGAAGGGAGAAGGAGACAGAAGGGGGCGGTTTTCCAGTCTAATCCGAGTTCTAGCATATTATCCTTTTTCTTCCTTATTTCACTGTTACGTGGACTTGGTATGATGTTATAGGAGGGATCCTATGATGAGTGTACTATGTGATCAATTGTAGCATGAATTCTAATAGGTCTTAATAATAAAAATCTGAAGTCAGATATAGGAGAAAATGCTGATAGATCAGAGACGAAGGAGCAAATCTATAGTCACCTTACCTCTCCATTTCCCAACCAAAAAGAGACAGTTCCTGTTTTCCTCCCACCTATCACTTCCTCTCTTGACCCAGCCACATCACTTCCTGTCTGTCTGTATAGACCTCCAAACCTAGTGGCTAGCTCTGCCCTCTTCAGGCAAGCTTTATTTGTACATATAAGCTATCACCACAACAGATCATCAAGCACCAGTTTGGGGAGGTGCAAAGGGTGAGGCAGAATCTCACTCTGTGTAGATCTGGCTACCCGTAGATCAGGCTGGTCTTGAACTCCCAGAGATCTGCCTGCCTCTACCTTCTGAGTGCTGAAATTAAAGGCATGTTCCAACACACCTGAATAACAGACCCATCTTGAAAGCAGGCCACTCATGTGTTAATAATAGTTATTCAAGGGCATCAGGATTTTACATAAAAATAGTCCAGGTGCATTGCTCCACCTTTCCCCTATATCTGGATTACATATATTTATGTTAGCAATTTTCTACTTTTGAAATTATTTAATTCTGTAACTAAGTCCCTGATAATCCATATTTCCTGATAATCCATAGTATGGGTAGCTGCAATAACTGCCTTTTTCTTACCCATAGAATTCTTCTCCTGCTGTTGATGTGGAAGCTCCCAGCAGCCATCTCTCTATCCTTCCACAGCACACATTAAACAGCTGCTTCTCTGTGTGCCTTACAATTTCATTGAGCCCCCTAAACATCATACAGGTCTTCTTGGCAATTTAGTTTTATAAATGGTTGTAAAAGGTTTGAGGACCTTGTAAAACATTGATAAATATTGAAGTCTCATTTCTTTAAAATTTAAGATGTTTCTTCTTAAAATAAATTACCAAGTTGTAAACATGGTATTTTCTGTAGCATATCTATCAATCTGCTGAGAGAAGAACGCATGAAAATCTAAACATAAGTTGTTAGCAAGCATAAATTGGTTTTTTTTTTTTTTTTTTTTTTTTGGTTTTTCGAGACAGGGTTTCTCTGCAGCTTTAGAGCCTGTCCTGGAGCTAGCTCTTGTAGACCAGGCTGGTCTCGAACTCACAGAGATTCGCCTGCCTCTGCCTCCCGAGGGCTGGGATTAAAGGCGTGCGCCATATGGTAACAGGTTCTCTCAACCTTAGGCATTTTCTCCTCAACAGTTAATTTTTTCATGAGTTTTCTTAATAAGTTCCAGGTGAATTTGGGCCTGGCTAATGATAACTCTAACCCACTCTCTGAGTATTTGGAGGGAAAAAAATAAAGCATAAATAATGTAGCTGAGATAAGGGATTTGGTTTTCAGGATAATTAGCTCTCCTTTGTTAAATAAATGCTAAGTATTATGAATACCTACCTACCCCTTGACAAGAGACAAAGAAAAATTGAGAAATGGTACTGGCTCATGGTTTATTATAATAAGCTAAATATGTCTGAAAACGTCCCTTTCTTTTCAGAATCATTGAGGTCAAAGAAACAAAAGCAAAACAGTTGGCTTTAAATTATTTGGTTCTCTGAACATGTTTTTTTTTTGCCATGTGCATATTATACATTGCTCTATGCTCAGCAGGAGAATGGAGTAGCTGCCTCAAATATAGCAATAGCAACCATTATATCATAGAGAGGTCATTTGTGAGCTAAGTTTAAAACCTGAGTCTAAGCACGATTTGGTGCTATTGCTATATTGATGTGCTGGAGAGAGAAGTGGAGAGAGGAAGGGAGGAAAAGGGAGAAAGACACTGAGTCTGACTAAATCACTTCCCTCTAATTGTTTGTTCAACCCCCTGACCAAAGGAAGTTGGGAACTGACTCTCTGAAGAATGAAAACGACTATAAACTTCCAATAAACATCAAACAAGAAAACACACGAACCATGAGGAAATAAAAACAAAGCACTTCACTAATCTCATCCATGATTCACTGCTCACTTTCACCCAGTTTCTAACAACATCTTGACACGTCCTGTTAGTAAGAATAAGAGAGAGAATTGCGTGGCCGGGATACAGTAGCTGGCCCTTCCTCTTCCTTCCCATTGTGCTGAAGAAGCAAGTGTGCCATCTTCTGGAGGTTTCCCCATTTATAATCTATCATGTTTATACCCAGATACTTATTTTCATCTCAGCTTGAAAACAAAGTTGATGCCATCTGAAGCTGACTTCACCTTGCCAAAGGCTGAGAGATTCTTCCCGGAGTACAAGTCTTCATCGGTCGCCTGAATACAGTTTCCCTGGTGCAGTCCTTCATCGGTCGCCTGAATACAGTTTCCCTGGCGCAGTCCTGTCGTCCAACTTTCCTCCCTCCAGTTTAGGAACTGGAATTGATTTGCCAAAACTTAAGTCAATTGGCTCCATTTTTTTTTTTCGAGTTGTTATTTGGAATATTTAATCAAGCGCACAGAATCGCATTTCTATTGCCTCACCAGTCTTGAACCTTTCCACGTGACCTAGAGCTGTCGTCACGTCTTTCTGGTTTTGATAAATAAGCACAAAATGTTGTTTACTGAGTCAGTTTCAAAGAATTTTCCTTAGCCAGGGCATGAATTGATTCCTAGGTAAAGAAATTTTTTCTTATTTATAAGCAATATGAAAGTGTGTTTAGTCCTATCTGAAAGCATTGCCAACTAAACCTCAATACACACATGAGAAGTTCTATTTTGAGTTGGTAGCGAGGGCTATCCAAGAGACTCCCGGAACATATAGCTTATTGCTTTTGCCTTTGGTTGTCCCCAAGAGGTGAAAGGTAAGTCGCTATTGTTGAAGACAACATGCGCTTTATTAACAGGATCCAGAGTCCTTAGAGGTGGGACTGAATTGACTACACCTCCCCTGACAACTAGCTTTCATGGTATCAGAAGGCACCACACAAGCTTTCAAAGAAGGGAGGCAACCAACAGTCCTACCCAGCTATGGCGCCCATGAACTACGTCAATAAGCCACAATAACCCTAAGGGTACAGTATTGGCATACAGTACAGATGGAACCAACAGCTCTCTGCCTGGACTTTCCATGGGCATGGGGTGAGACTTTTTTTTCCCCTTACATCATCACCAGCTTTGTTGCCTTTGGTTTTGGTTTTTTTTTTGGGGGGGGGGGGCATGACAGTCACCCTGACTGGGATTAAAAAAACTCTCAAAATAATTTTTACTTGGATTTCTCTGATGGCAAAATATATTGAACATTTAAGAAAATATTTGGTTTCTTCTCTTGAAAACTGCCTGTGAAGTTCATTAACCCATTTATTGATTGGAAAATTTGAGGTTTGAAGTGTTTAATTTTTGCAGTTCACAGAACAAACATATAAAGATATCTGTGATTATTAAATAAATACTAAGAAGATAGTGTATTTTTTTCTCCAGGTAAATAGAATTTCTGAAAATTTTGCTTAATTTTATTTTTTAATATTAACTGTTGGCTTGATGACTATTTCTTCAACATATTCTTGCTTAACATATATATGACAAAAGCAAGTTGAAAATCGCTGAGACACAGATCAGTGAAAAGCAGCCATCTGGAGCCCTGATACTCAGGCTCCAAGGTAGACAGGAGATACCAGCTGAGAACCTTGCCACATCATACATCACCTTTCCAACTATGGACTCACCAGTCTATTTATCTTTCAGGTAAATAAACCATCAATTAGAGCCACTGCCTGATTGTAAACACACACACACACACACACACACACACACTCCCTAAAGTCATTACCCAACAACAGACATGTTCAGAGTTTCCATGCCTCTTGACACTCGGGCTCTCTTTTTTCAGAGAATGATAACCACTAGTTGGAGTAGTTTGATGTTCTGTTTCAAAAGTATCTGTGCTTGTAAATATCTACTTTTTAGGCTCTGTAGATGTATTTTTACACACACACACACACATACACATGCAATCTAGTTTCTAAAATTCTCAAAATAGATTTGTTTACATCTTAGAAGAAAGGAAAAACTTCTTGAATTTTGTATGTGTGATGTAACATCAGAAGTTTTTCTGTAAGCCTTACCTTTTCCATGAAGCAAATGAATGTGAAAAGGGGGATTTATCGGTCTTCACAAGTTAGAACCAACCACTATGGCTCAGAGGGGGGAAAATGGACTTTACAAACTCCTTTTGCTAATAACTCTAGAAAAACGAAATCTGTCTTCTGTCGAGGATAATAAAAAAAAATAAGGCATAAAACCTGTTGCATGTCAAGGCCATCACCCTTCCCAGGCTGTGTATCCTATTGGTTTGTCTTTTGCACTGTTGACTCCAGATGTTCCTTATAACACCTGGAGGGAGGTCATGACCCCCCCCCCCAATCTTTGTTCATTGCTCTACTAGTCACGACACATCCCCTCTGCTGAAGATGGGATACTGCATCTGCTGCATCTGGGATACTGCGATGGGAACACAAGCAACACCTTCCGCAGTATTAACACTCATCATTCTCACTACTATATGTGTGTGTTAACCGCAGCTGATGCTAAACTGACCTGGCGCCATCTCTCGCTGTGAATCATAATGCCCTTTCTTACCTCATCAGTTAGGAGATATTCATTATCAGGAGCCTAGCACTTTTTTAAAAAAAGTTAATTCCAATCCTTTATCTAAAAATAAAAACATTAACTGCTACCCCATGCTGTGCTGGTAAACCATTAAAACCAAGCTCCTAAGGTATACCGCTTTTATAGCACAGATATTGAAATGTGACCCTTATCATTACAGACTGATTGAAAAACAGAAATCTTATGGCATCCCAGCATGCAGTCAGCTTTAAAGATTAAAAAAAAATAAAAAGAGTAAAGAATAATGAATTGCCAAGGCAGTTGGCACTAAAAAGTGCTTAATTTAAAAAGCATTTCCCATAGTTGTGGTTCAAGATGTTGATGTTGATAGCTAAATTAGTTTACAACTCACCTGCATGAAATTCCTTAATTATATAATTACTACCATGTATACTCTTTAAAGAGGCCAAACAACTTCCAGAATAATTATTTGGGTTTTTTTTTTTTTTTTTTTTTGGTTTTAATCTGCAATTCCCTGAAACAGCATATCGTTTTTCTTTAATAAACAGCCAAGCTTCGCATTAGGGTAGAGGTCAACAACTATAAAACCTTTCCCTTCCCTATCTCAGAGTC
Source organism: Arvicola amphibius (assembly GCF_903992535.2). Lineage (NCBI taxonomy): Eukaryota > Metazoa > Chordata > Mammalia > Rodentia > Cricetidae > Arvicola > Arvicola amphibius. The sequence goes on from NC_052053.1 coordinate 112,176,387, forward strand.
CAAGACTGGCATCTTCATAACAACACCAAAACACTGTGGGGAACTGGAGGAGGACATCCCTTGGGGGTGTTTGAACACTTGGCCTTCATTTGGCCATGCTGTTTGTGTAACTTTAGGAGGTGTGATCTTGCTGAAGGCTGTGTGTCACTGAGGGTGTGCTTCAAAGTCTTGTGCCATTCCTAGTTCGCCCTCTCCACTTCCCGCCTGCAAATCCAGATGTGAGCTTTCTGCCATTGGCTTTCAGCACTAGCCCTCATATATGCTACCTGCTGACACACTGCTCCTGCCCTTATGGACCCTAAACTTCTTTCTGGAACCATAAGCACAGATGAGCTCTCTCTTCTGTAAGCTGCCTTCGTCAGGAAAGTAACTCATGTAAATATTAATAAGAGAAAAAAGCATTCAAAATATTTATTCAGAAATCTACATAAGGTCATATTTTTGTGCTTGAGCTTGATGAAGAATAGTCAGCAATGTATAAATGTCATTGAAGGGCTGGAGAGATGGCTCAGAGGTTAAGAGCATTGCCTGCTCTTCCAAAGGTCCTAAGTTCAATTCCCAGCAACAACATGGTGGCTCACAACCATCTGTAATGGGGTCTGGTGCCCTCTTCTGGCCTGCAGGCATACACACAGACAGAATATTGTATACATAATAAATAAATAAATAAATAAATAAATAAATAAATATTTTTTAAATGTCATTGAATAACCAAAAAAAAAAAAAAAAGATATCAAATGAGGGTCTTGTGAGATAGTTCAACTAGTAAAGTGCTGGTTATACAAGCCTAACAACAAGTGTGTGTGTGTGTGTGTGTGTGTGTGTAGTATGTGTGTATATAATATAAAATGTTTACGGTTAAAAAAATCAAAATATACCTGTCTATATTATCTATATAATATAAAATTGCCTTATGATAAGCAGAAAGAAGCAGAAAGAACATAGAACCATTCGAGCACTTTTTTAAAAAATTGATTTTTAAAAAGTTACAATGAGAACTTCGTGAACTCCAAATTTATGACTATACTAAATACATCACTTATTCTGCCAAATTCGATGACTTAAACCTGGAAAATTTAGGCATTTCAGATTCTTAATTCTGTAAAAAAAATATGGAGTCATTTATAAAACTATTATAATGAAAGGCTGGAGAGATGTGTCAGTGGTTAGCAGCATGGAAGACTGAGTTAGGTTCCCAGAAACCATAGGAGATTTAACAACCATCCATTATGCCAATTCCAAAAGACCCAGTACCCTCTTCGGACTCTACAAGCACCACACATACACAGGTACATATATGTAACATGGAGGCAAAACACTAATGCACATAAAATAAATTAACCTAAAAAAGCTTTTGTTTTTTTTTTCTCTTTTAAGATTTTATTTATTCATTATGTATATAGTGTTCTGCCTGCATGCCAGAAGAGGGCACCAGATCCCAATACAGATGGTTGTGAACCATCCATCACGTGGTTCCTGGGAATTGAACTCAGGACCTCTGGAAGAGAAGCCAGTGCTCTGAACCACTGAGCCACCTCTCCAGCCCTAAGAAAGCTTTTAAACCACTATAATGAACTCTCAATCTAATATAAATTCAAAAATACATAGTATCATATAATTGTGGTAATATAACACAAAATTACATGAACTCTCATTCATGTTGCTTGAATTGGGCTTTGCCAAGACACATGGCCAATAGTTTATGAGCTAGGTTGAGCACTGGGTACAGAACAGCATCAGCATTGTAAAAGGGAAACTTAAACGTTCTTAAAAGGCTCTGCAAGCCCTACTAATGACCTAATTTCTTTCACTAAATTTGGGGAACTCAAGGCTAAGCAACACTGTATAGGTAAAACCCAGTTTCTTTAATGAACATACAAAGTAACAAATTTCCTTGTCACATGTCAGACATACTTAATTTTGGTTGTTTCTGTCCCACCCATCCACCCCCGTTCCTTCTGTGCTCTCCCACACTCAGAATCCTCCCTTCCACTTTCATATCATGTGTGTTGTGCCATCCTCCCTTTAAGCCTGTTTTTATCCATCCATGAACTCCTTGCTGGTTTTCTGGCCTCTTCTTACACTTACCCTCACATGAATATATCTATATAAAAATTGGAAGCTGGGATCTACATATATGCAAGAACATATGGTATTTGTCTTTCTAGGTTACCTTGCTTAATATTGCTCAGCTCCATTCATTTTCCTGAAAATTCCATAGTTTTACTTTTCTTTGTGGCTGAGTAGAATTCCATTGTGTGAATACACCACATTATTATCTATTCATCTGCCGATAGACAACAAAACTGATTCATTTCTTGTGAAAATAGCAGCAACAAACATGAGTGTGTAGAGAAGCCCATGGTAGAATGTGGAATCCTTTTCATATTTTCCCAGGAATGGCATGTCTAGCTTTTTGAGAAACCAGTCACACTCTTCTGATAGTGAATATACCAAGCATTTATTCCTACCAACATCTCTTTGCTCACACTTTAAAAAGAGTTATTTCCCCAGGATTTGTTATTCATTCTTCTCTTGAGCACAGCCATTTTGATTGGGATAAGTTAAAAGCTCAAATCAGTTTTAATTTTTGTCTCTGTGATAGCTAAGGATTTTAAACACTGTAAAGATATACATTAGTCATTTATAACTCCTCTTTTGTTAGCTGTACACTTCCTTGGCAGTTTTGTGGGCTCAAGTATTTAATTGTCTGCTGTGAAATAATTCTTCTGCACACTATGTGAATAAATGTCACTATGATTGGTTTAATAAACGAGCCGACTGCCCAATAACTGAACAGGATAAAGGTAGGCAGGAAAGTCAAACTGAGAATGATGGGATGAGGAAGGGAGGAGTCAGAGGAGTCACCGGCCAGAGGCAGAGATAGCAGGAGATGAATATGCCATGCATGCTACCACCACATGGCAGAACGTAAATAAGAAATTTGTGTTCAATTAAAAGAATTATCTAGCCGGGCGGTGGTGGCACACGCCTTTAATCCCAGCACTCGGGAGGCAGAGGCAGGCGGATCTCTGTGAGTTCGAGGCCAGCCTGGTCTACAAGAGCTAGTTCCAGGACAGGCTCTAAAAAAAGCTACAGAGAAACCCTGTCTCGAAAAACAAAAAACAAAAAACAAAAAACAAAAAACAAAAAAAAAAAAGAATTATCTAGTAACAAGAAAGAGCTATCGACCAAGCATTTGTAATTAATATTGAGCCTCTGTCTGATTACTTGAAAGTGGCTACAGGAAAAAAAAAACAACTCAGCCTACGTTTGTACAACTTTATATATTCTAGATTTTAACCCCTTTTCTGGTGGACACCTGGTGAAGATTTCCTGCAGTTACACAGGTTGTCCATCCATTCAACTGGCAGCTTCTCTTATATGCAGATGTGTTTAAGTGTCCTGGAATGCTTCGTATCAGTTCTTGGGGTGGTTGCCTGGCTGTTGGGTTATGTTTAGAAAGTCCTGACCTACTACCTATTCTGAAATGTTTCTCTTTAACAGTTTCACTGTTTCTGGTTTGTTTGTTTATCTCTTTATGTTATAAAATGATTACTTTAATTTTTTCCTTTTATTGAAAGTAGATTTTTCTCACATAATACACCAATTACGGTTTTCCTTCATCTACTCCTCCCAGTCCTTTCCAACTCCCCTCCAGTCCACTCTATTTCTTTCTCTCATTAGAGACAAACAGACTTCTAAGGGAGAATAACTAAATATAATACAAAAATATATAATAAGATAAAACAAAACCATTGCATCAAAGTTGGACAAGACAAACCAATGGAAGGAAAAGAACCCAAGAGAAGACAAAGGACTCATTTGCACACTCAGAAAGCCCATAAAAACACTAAGCTGGAAGGCATATATATGCAAAAGATCTGGTGCAGACCTGTGGAGGCCTTGTGCATGCTACCTCATCTCTGTGGATTCAAATGAACTCAGATCATGTTAATTGAGAGCAGTGGTTCTCAACCTGTGGGTCACAACCCCTTTGCCAAAGCTCTATCTCCCAAAACATTTACATTACAATTCATAATAGTAGCAAAATTACAGTATGAAGTAGCGAAGAAAATAGGTAGTGGTCTATGAGTATAGCAGAGTATAGCAAAATGTCATGAGGAGTCATTTTATTGCTTCATTTTTGTGTTGTTTTTGCTTGTTTTGTTTAGAACAGTAGTATTTGGTTTTACCCTAGGTTCCTGGGTTATCTAATCTCTGGTTCTTCATCACCCAAGCAGTGCATCACCCAAGCAGTGTAAGGTATGCTTCTATTTCCTTGAGTTTCCCAACTACCCCCCCCCCCCAAAAAAAAAGCTTAGGGTCAGGCCAGACTTTGAAAGAAGAGTTAATGACAATATTCCCCATGTTCTCTCCCATCAGGTTCAATATATCTGGTCTTATGTGGTCTTTAATCTGCTTAGACTTGAGTTTTTTACAGAGTGATAAATATCGATCTATTACAATTCTTCTACATGCAGCCTTCCCGTTTGACCAGAACCATTTGTTGAAGATGCTGTCCTTTTTCCATTGTTTCTTTCTGGGCTCTTTATCAAAAACTAGGGACCCATAGGTGTGTGAATTTATGCCTGGATCTTCAGTTTGACTCCACTGAACAACATGTCTCTTTTTATATCAATACTACGTGGTTTTTATTACTAGAGCTCTATAGTACACATGGAAACTGTGGATGATGAGACCACCAGCAATTCTTGCATTGTTCAGGATTGTTCACTCTATCCTGGGTTTTTGTTTTTCCATATGAAGCTGAGAATTGTCTTTTCAAGATTTGTAAAGAACTGTGTTAGAATTTTGATGGGGATTGCATTGAATCTGGTATCTGCTTTTGGTAGCTGGCTATATTTACTATGTTAATCCTACCAATCCATGATCATGTGAGATCTTCCCATCTTCTGGTATTTTCTTCAATGTCTTGAAAATTTTATCATATAAGACTTTCACTTGCTTGGTTAGAATGACCCAAAATATTTTATATTATTTGAGACTACTATGAAAGATATTTTTCCCTAATTTCTTTCTTATTTTAATTAGTTTCTTAGACATTTGTATATAGGCGGGCTACTGATTTCTGTGAGTTAACTTTTTCCCAGCTACTTTGGTGAAAGTATTTATCAGCTATAGGAGTTCCCTGGTGGAATTTTTGGGGTCACTTATTTTTCTTTGTTGAATCTTTACATGGTTTGGGTATCAGGATAACTGTGGCCTTGTAAAATAAATTAGACCATGTTCTTTATGATTCTCTTTTGTGCAATAATTTGAAGAATATTGTCATTAACTCTTCTTTCAAAGTCTGACCTGGCCCTAAGCTTTTTCTTTGTTTTTGGTGGGGGGGAACTTTTAATGACCACTTCTATTTCACTAGGGGTTATAGGTCTGCTTAAATTGCTTATCTGATCTTGATTTTACTTTGGTAAGTGCTATGTATCAAGAAAATTATCCAGCTTCCCTTTGTTGTGAAGTTTGGACTTGGCAACTGCGATGCTAGGCTGCTGGTTCATCTCTCTGGGTACTTGTCAACATCTTATTCCATCACCGCCCCAGCCCTACATCAGCTCAGCCACCTGGAGATGTCGACACATTTATGATGGCACATGGCCAAACTTAAGCTAGGTACCTGAAGCCCTAGTTTCTTCCTCATCAGAAAAGATGGTTCAGTTATGAGGCAACGCTCCAGCAAGGCACTGCAAAAGTGTTTGGATTGGTTTAATAAACATTAAAATAAAGTGCCTTAAAATATCTATTTCTTTTCTATTTTTCCATTTTAGTGCAGTAGAGGTTTTTAAAGTATATCCTTATGATTCTTCTCAGGGTCTGTTTTTACAACCCATTTTATATCTAGTTTTGTTAATTTGGATCTCTGCCTTTTAGTTAATTTGGATAAGCGTTTGTTAATCTTAGTGATTTTCATAAAGAATCAATTGTGTTTCACTGAGGCTCTGTTTGGGTTTTGTTTGATTCAATCTTAATTTATTTCAACCTTGAATTTGATGATTTCTTGTAGTCTGTTCCTTTTTGTTGCGACTTCTTTTGTTTTAGAGCTTTCAGGTGTGTTCTTAAGTTACTAGTATGGGATCTTGTAATGAGTCTTTCTCTGTTCCACCAGCCAGCTCCCAAATAATGACACAGAGACTTCTTATTGATTATGAAAGCTCAGCCTTAGCTTAGGCTTATTTCTAACTAGCTCTTACAACTTACATTAACCCGTATTTTTTAGTCTATGTTCTTCCATGCACTTCCTACCATCTCTGTTCTGCCCATCCTACTTCTCCTGCCTCTGACTGACAACTCTACCATTTTTCTTCCCAGAGTTCTCTCTGTCCAAAAGTCCTGCTATATTTCCTATCTAGCTATTGGCCATTTAAATTTTTATTAAACCAATTACAGTGACACATCATTACACAGTATAAAGGAATATTCCAAAACGGGATCTCTACAATTTTTTTTATGTAGGCACTTACTTACATAAGGGCTATGAATTTGCCTGTTAGAATAGTCTTTATTATGTCCCAAAGGTTTGGGTATGTTATGTATTCCTTTTCATTTAAATACTAGAAAGTCTTAATTTCTCTCAGTCCATTTTTTATTCACAGAAAGTTGTTCAATTTCCATTAGTTTGTGGCTTTTTGTCGCTTCTATTGTTGATGTCCAGGTTTAATCCATGATTGTCAGATAGGATGCAGCATGTTATTTCAATTTTCTTGTATCTGTTGAGACTTACTTTGTGTCTAATATTCTGCAAATATCTTTTGTGTCCATTTGGTTTATAATATCAGTTAGCTCCAGCATTTCTCTATTTGGTTTTCCTCTGAATGACCTGTCCGTTGGTGAAATTGGGATATTGAAGTCTTACAATCTCAGTGTGTGAGAATGAGAATCAATATGTGATTTAAGCTGTAGTAGCGTTTCTTTTATAAACTTTGGTACCCTTGTGTTTGATACATAGGTGTTAAAAATTGTCGTGTCTTCTTAGTGGATTTTTCATTTGATGGGTATGTAGCTTCCATTCCCATCTTGTTTGATTTGTTTTTGTTTGAAATCTATTTTGTTAGCTATTAAAATGGCTATACCAGCTTGCTTCGGTCCATTTGCTTGTAATATTTTTTCCAACCCTTTACCTTGAGGTATGTTGAGATGTGATCCTTGGATGTGGCAGAAGGATAGATCCTATTTTTGCATTTATTATGTTAGTCTGTGTCTTTTTATTGGAATTGAGACCATTAATGTTGAGAAATGTCAATGAGCAGTCATTTTTGATTTCTTTTAATTTGTTGTTGTTGTTGTGATGGTGGTGGTTGTTGTGTGTATGTGTGTGATTTTCCTTTTTTGATTTGCTGGTCCAGTATTATTTATTCCCTGTGTCTTCTTGGGGGTGGTTAATTTTTTTTAGGTTGGGATTTTCCTTCTAGCATCTTCTGTAGGGCTAGATTTGTAAATTGATACTGCTTTTATCATGGAATGTCTTTTTCTTCTATCATATTTAAAATTTGGCTGAGTATATTAGTCTTGTCTGGCAACTGTGGTCTCTTAGAGTCTGAAGAATAGAGTTTGTAGAGCCCTTCTGGCTCTTAACGTCTCTTGTAAGAAATCAGGTCTAATGGTAAATGAGACAAAACAGCAGCCTACAGAATGGGAAAAATCTCCACCAGTCCCACATCTGACAGAGAACTGATCTCCAAAATATATATACATAAAAAAACTCAAGAAACTAGACATTAAAATACCAAACAGTCCAATTACAAGGTGGGATACAAATCTAAACAGAGAATTATCAACAGAAGAATCTCAAATGGCTGAAAGACATTTAAGGAATTGCTCAAATTTTTTAGTCATAAGGGAAATACAAATTAAAACAACTCTGAGATACCACCTTACACCTCTCAGAATGGCTAAGATCAAAAACGCTGATGATATCCTATGTTGGAGAGGATGTGGAATAAGCAAAACACTCCTCCACTGCTGGTGGGAATACAAACTTGTACAACCATTTCAGAAATCAGTATGGCGGTATCCCAGAAAATTGGGAATCAATCTACATAAAAACCCAGCATTACGACTCTTGGACATATATCCTAAGGATGCTCAATCATACTACAAGAACATTTGCTCAACTATGTTCATAGCAGCATTGTTTGTCAAAGCCAGAACCTGAAAACAACGTAGATGCCCCTCAACTGAAGAATGGATAAAAAAAAATATGGCACATTTACACAATAGAGTATTATTCAGCTGTGAAAAAACAATAACATCATGAAATTTGCATACAAATGGATGGAACTAGAAAAAAAATCATTCTGAGTGAGGTAACCCAGGCCCAGAAAGACAAACACAGAATGTACTCACTTATAAAAGGATACTAGATATAAAGCAAAGGACAACCAAACTACACTCCACAGCCCAAGAGAAGCTGTAACAGGTAACAAGGAGGACCCTAAGAAGTACACAGGGATTACCCTGGGAAGGGAAAATAGATAAGATTTCCTGGGTTAACTGCGGGCAGGGGCAGTAGAAGGGAAGGAATGGGGATGAGAATATGAGGGAACTGAATGGTTGAGTTGAGGAGGAATGGAGTGGGAGAGCAATGAAAAAGGTATCTTGATAGAGGCTTAGGGAGAAACCTGATGCTAGAGAAATTCCCAGGAACCCACAAAGATGACCCCACTTAAGGCTTCTAGCAATAGTGGAGAGGATGCCTGAACTGGCCTTCCCCTGTAATCAGATTGGTAACTACCATAACTGTCATCACAGAACCTTCATCCAGTAACTGATGGAACCAGATGCAGAGATCCACAGCCAAGCACCAGGCTGAACTCCAGGAGCCCAGTCAAAGAGAGGGAGGAATGATCATATGAGCAAGGGGGAGGGGGCAAGATCATGATGGGGAAACCCACAGAGACAGTTGACCCTAGCACATGAGAGCTCATGGACTCTAGACCAACAGCTTGGGAGCCTGCATAGGACCTAACTAGGCTCTCTACATGTGGGCAACAGTTGTGTAGCTTGGCCTGTTTGTGAGACCCCTGGCAATGGGATCAGGATCTATCCCTGGTACATGAGCTGGCTTTTTGGAGCCCATTCTTTATAATGGGATGACCCACTCAGCCTTGATGCAGTGGGGAGGGGCTTGGTCCTGCCTTAACTTAATGTATCAGGCTTTGTTGACTTCCCATGGGAGGTCTTACACTTTCTCAGAAGTGGATAGGGGGTGGGTTGGAGGGAGATGGTGGGGTGGGGGAGGGAAGAAGGGACAGAGGGAAAACTATTGTTCTTATGTAATATGTACTGGGGGCACAAGACAGGCAAACCCCACACCATCTCATGAGAGGTGACAGGTCACTGTTGTTCTGTGCTGGTGTGCTTCATCCCTGTTCCCAGAGAACCTGGCATCATCTCTGCTCCTGTGCCCAAGAAGCTGCTGCTGCTGGCCAGTACTGGTGACTGTTGTACATCAGCCAGGGGCTGCATGCCACCCTGGGCAACTTCACCTTTGATGCCATCTCCAAGACCTATAGCTACTTGACCCACAGCTGGAAGGAGACTGTTCACCAGGTCTCCCTATCAGGAATTCACCGATCATCTTGTGGAAAACCCCTACAACAGAGTCTGGTTCAGAGGACCCAGGCTCCAGCTATGGCTACCACCAGAAAAAGAAACTTAATTAAATCTGTTCATTTTTTTTTCTCATCTAAAAAGAACAGGACACAAGGAAGATTACTTCACCTCTCGCTCACTTGATTTTTCCTCTTGCTACCAAGTTAATTTACCCATTGTTGCTGGTGATGCCTTCACTGAGAGCAAAACCAGTGTTGCAAGGAATCCTGGGAACCCTCCCAGGAAATTCAATATTAAGTCATTTTCTATAGACTCCTTGTTCATGGAGTGTCCAAACAAAGAAGTTTCAAAGTTTTAAGAATCCAAAGCAAAGCTATGTGTTACTCCCCCTCCCCCCACACACACACCAGGGAAGAAAGTCTTGACTCCATTCAAATGGCAATTGATGACCAGTCAGGCAACCACAACTACTGAGCCCACCAGATGCCAGCAGACAGATGTAAAGCCATGGTCACAGGGATGTCCCTGGTTAGCCTTGGTGTGTGTCACAGAACAGACACGAACCCTTGAGAGAAATGTACAGGAGTGGGGGAAGATGAATAGTGGTGGCAGGGAGGTGGGAGGCTAGAGTGGTCAGTATGCAAAGCGTACATATGTAAAATTACAAAAGTAGTGGATAAAAAAGCGATTAAAATTCAAGTCAGATACAGTCAGAGTTCTCAAAATGCAGTACTGGAAGCTATAGCTTTTGGGATGGTGCTTTCAAATCTCTTCCCTAGAATGTATTATTTTTTAGGTAAACTCCTCTAGGAAAGAAAGTACCAGGTGTGAGAATATGAAAAATTTTGTGAATCTTTTTAAGAACATGAAATTGAATGAATATATTATGTGTTTAAACATATTGAACGGAGATAATAAATGCATAGGAAACAAAACAAACTAAAAGGACAATCACTGACCTCGAGAAAAGCAAAGCTGCACATATGGGCCTCATGGATTCTGCTTCCTAAGAGCATATTCAACATCACAATAATGTAAGCAATGAAATCTGACCTAATAAAAGCTACAACATAATTCTATTAATAAGGTAAGAAACAAAAAGTCCATGACAGTATATGTGCTGTGTGTGCTGGAGGCAGGGGATACAATGCAGCTCGCACTGACTCAACCCTCCCCTTCAGAGTACCTCAGTGACATTTCTCTACTATTACAATAAACACCAATCTTTAGCTGGTCTTCAAGATTCCTCGGGGTCATATCTGAACATCATATTTGTGATGTGCCCATGAGGTACAGTCACAGTAGATTGATTGCTCTCCGTAATTTGAATCGACATGTCTTCACCATGCGTCCTGAACCCATGATGCTCTCACAGCTTCCAGAACTCTCCTCCAGTATGTAGTATCACACTAATCACACCAGCACTGCTGTCACACTTAGTTTAGTTGGTCTCTACTCAGTCTCTAGGTGTGCATCTAGGTGTGCATCTAGGTGTGCGCCCTCCGAACGCTGTGTGCACTGTCCTTTGTGCCACTAGCAGTGCCTGGAATTAAAATTTTATCTGTAAGATTATCTGAATAAAATCTGTTTCCCTTCTTTTCTGAAGATGTATATTTAGTATTTAGTGTTTTTATTTACATGTAGGGGGTATATGTCTGTATGTACATGTCACATAAATGCAGATGCCCACAATGGCCAGGAGAGGGTGTCGGAGGCCCTGGAGCAGGGTTACAGACAGTCGTGAACAGCCTGAAGTGGATGCTGGAAAATGAACCCTGTAGAAGTCCACTGCAAAAGCAATTAAAGTGTGCTTAACTGCTGAGCCATCTCTCCAGCCCCTCTCTCCTTGGGTATAAGTTCAATGTGAGCAGGAAATACATTTATATCCAAGTTAATTGTTTAATCAGTGGATGAATAAATAGCATGCTTACTGAAACAAAACAGCAAAACAGAAAGTAAAGACGTTAGAGAATAGAAAAATTGTCGTATCCAGCAGCAGTTCCAGAAAAGGTGGCTGCCTGGTATCACAGGGACTACCTATGCTATAGGTATATAGAATGGGGGGGGGGGGCAGTCCTGTAGATCCAATAGAAACAGGCTGTTCTGAAACAGCAGCAAGAAACACCAAAGTGTTTACTATACCAGCACAATACCCCAAATTAACCACATGCAAACAAACAAATCTGCATGAGATAAAGTTGGAATTAAGCTCTTAATGGCACACTTTCAACAGTGTCATTAGAAATGCATCCAGGTTTTACCATATTTTAGGTGGCTTGCCCTTAATCCTCTCCTATTTCTAGCCGGTCTTTTAAAAAAAAAAATAGCATCGTGCTGAGAACAGACTCTGAGGAGGGCGATAAAAACACAAAGCTTACTGAACAAGAAGTCTTCCATTTCCTTCTGAGTGAAAAGCGCCGCCATAATCACAAGACTCCTAGCCATCCGCAGGCCAGATGACGCATCTGCTTTTTAATTAAACAGTCTGAACATCGCTTTATTAGAATTGGACACTCTCCAATCTTTTAAAGACTTTCTACCACGCAGTAGTTTATCTATTTCAAAAAAAAAAAAAAAAGAACTCAAAGATGATGTCTCATTTTTCACTTTTCAACTAAAAGAGGAGATTCTAGTATGCTGATATATTTATTTTCATTACACATTTTAAACCAGATGCTATTTCCAGGGGGAAAGATGATTTATGATCTAATTTAACTAACTTTGCATATTTAGCCGCTACTGTGTCTTCTCTTTTTAAATGAGTATCAGAAACAAGGTTATCAATAAGATGGGTAAAACTCCTTACATTCCACAGTGGGTACTGACTGAGAAAGAAGGCTCGGGGCAGGAAAGGATCCATCTGTATATACAAGGGAGGAGCTTGGGCTCCAAGAACAGCATCCTGAACCTGAGCTATTATCGGAGGATGCCCAGGACCAGGAAGCCTTGGGTAGCAAAGTCAATGCATCCAGAAACCCTTATGTAGAGGACAGTAGGACAGTCCTCAGTTCATGACAGTTATCCCACTCTGCGGGAATGGATCATCACTGGATGATGGATTCATCAGTCATCAACGGATCTGTAGGAAAAAACATGTGTCTGAATGGAGAATCTTGGTATCTTACTGAACAAAACCTGGAGCCCTCTCTAGTAGCCATGCATTTAAGTACACTAGCCTCACATGACAATTTTAGTTAACAGATGTATAAATATGGTTTTCATAGCTTTTTTGTAATTTTAAGGGCTATAAGAAATACTTTGGGGGCCAGGCGGTGGTGGTGCATGCCTTTAATTCCAGCAACTGGGAGGCAGAGACAGGTGGATCTCTGGTCTACAGAGTGAGTTCCAGGACAGGGTCTAAAAGCTACAGAGAAACCCTGTTCCAAAAAAAAAAAAAAAAAAAGTAAATACTCTGGGAAAATGGATCTGAAGAGATGGCTTCTGAAGTTAGGAGTGCTTGCTACTCTTGCTGAGGGCTCAAATTTCCATACTGGATAGCATACAACAGCCTGGAACTTCAGTTGCTCTTTTCCAGCCTCCACAGGCATTAGACACACATGTGGTACATTTCACACATGTGAAAAACACTAATACTCATAAAATAAAACGACATAAAATCAGAAATATTGAAGAGGATGTGTGTGACTTGGCAGGGTACTGCTAATGGCAGTTCTCTATGGTTCATGTGTATGTGTCAGAGACTGAAGCCAGTCCTGCCTGGCCATTTGCAGGTCCCGATGTTCAAGTGAGGGACTTTGGCAGCTGCCCACCTCAGGAGCACTAAAATGATGTATTGGGAGTTGATTGCAAAAGAATGACCATCCCCTACTGCATGTGGTACTCCACCATTAGTTCTGTAGTTCACCTGAGCCTGGATGGTAATTTAGTGCCCAATCCTGTCCAGTGAGTGGCGGATACTCACATCTAAATAAAGCTCTTTTCATTTTGTTTTCAGTCATAGCTCTAAAAGACAAGTCTACCTGTGTGTACCTGTGTGTCTTGATTGTCTGGTTCTTGAGGTGTCTGTGAGAGAATAATGCAGGCATGAGCTACCTTAGTCCATGACACCTTGGCCAGTGGTGACGGTGAAGTCCATCTGGGGACTGCTTGTGGGATAATGCTTGCACACTGTAAAGATTTGTCACTTGATTTGGTTTAATAAAACACTGATTGACCAGTAACCAGGCAGGATGTATAGGTAGGGTGACCAGACTAGGAGAATTCTGGGAAGAGGAAAGATAGAGATGCAATCACAAGCCATATGCAAGGAAAGGAGATGAGTATGCCTTACTGAGAAAAGGTACCGAGTCACATTGTTAAACATAGATGAGAATTATAGGTTAATTTAAGTAGTAAGAGTTAGTTAATAATGGCTGAGCTAATATGCCACAGTTTATAATTAATATAAGCCTTTGTGTGTTTCTTTGGGACTGAATAGCTACAGGACTGGGTGGGACAGAAACTTCTGTCCACAGGGGACACTGAGTACAAGCTTTCGCCATTCCTTTTCTTCAGGACCAGGAACTGGTTCGGTGACCAACCACAGCCCCAATACCCTAAATGACTATCTATCATCTGCTCTTCCCCAGGATGAAGGATAAGGACTGTCGGGCAACAGGTAGCAGCCGGGGGCATTGGAGTGGGGCCAAAAGACTCTGCCTTGGCATGGAGGTGCCAGTAGGTACTGTGGGAAAAGGAACATGATGGGTCTGAGGGTACCACATCTGTACTGTGATTGCCATTCATTTTTAAAAGCTGAGTTTTGCGCTCATGCTGTCATCAATGAGCATTCTTCTGGGTCATGGCTGTGGCACACAAGCCTTGTGGTCATGTTCTGTCCTGTGCAGACTTGACCTTCCTGTAATAGCTTCCTTGTACATATTTGTTCATTTAAAACAGCTGTGCTCTATCCATGTTCCAACTTGATTTTTTTAAGTGCTTTTAGTAGCAGAAAACAAAGCCATCTTGTTCTGTGTTATAAGAGCTGTTAGGTATTTTTAAAAGATGATTAAATCAAGCACTACCCACAACAAAATTTTCTTATTCTACTAAGCATGGCTTAAAAAGTATAAAGTTTATAAACCCATAATGGTATAGGTTTATGTAAAATACTTTCCAGGCACTTTATTTGACCAAGGTCCCTCCATGAAGGAGATTCAAGTCTGTCTGGTAAAGAAAAAAATAACACAACCTGAAAGATGCCAATATAAATCTCTGGTGGTGCAAAGATTGGGAAGTAACCAACCAATGATTGGTCCAGCCTCAGACCTACACCACAAGAGTGAGCCTACACCTGATACTACCTTGAGTGCCAGGACCCAGAAGCTGGATGACTCAGAGACCTAAGATAGAACCAAACATAACTGGAGAAAAAAACATCAATGTAACGATACCTAACAATATCCAGCTATACTCAGAGTGGTGCCTATCCCAATTGTCATAAGAGAGGTTTCATCCAGCAACTGATAGAAGCAGATACAGAAGCCCACAGTCAAATGTTACCAAGCTCTGGTAATCCTGATGAAGAGAGGGAAGAAGGACTGTAGGATCCTGAGGGGTCAAGAATATAACAAGACTCGGGAGACAGAGGCAGGCGGATCTCTGTGAGTTCGAGGCCAGCGTGGTCTACAAGAGCTAGTTCCAGGACAGGCTTTAAAAAAGCTACAGAGAAACCCTGTCTCGAAAAACAAAAACAAAAACAACAAAAAAAAAGAATATAACAAGAAAATCCATAGAATCAACTAACCTGGGCTCACAGGGGCTCACAGAAACTGAATAAACAACCAGAGTCTACATGAGACTGACCTAGGCCCTTTACAATTATGTGACAGTTGTATAGCTTGGTCTTCTTGTGAGACTCCTAATAGTGGGAGCAGAGGGTGTCTTTGACTCTTTTGCTGGTTTTTTGGGACCCTATTCCTCATATTGGGTCACCTTGCCCAGCCTTAATACAAGGGGAGGAGCTTAGTCTTACTGCAACTTGATATGCCAGGTTTTGTTGATACCCATGGGAGGCCTGCCCTTTACAGAATAGAAATTGAGAAGAGGGTGGGGTGCGGTGAGAGTGTAGAGGGGAGGCGGGGGAGGGACTGGGAGGAGAGGAGGGAGGGGAAACTGCAGTCAGTATGTCAAATAAATAAATAAGTTTTTTAAAAATTCAAAAAATATATAATATCCTTATTAAGAATAAGAGAAAGAAAGGAAGGAGGGAGGGAGGGTAGAAGGGAAGGAAGTAAAGAAAAAATAATAATACAACCTGAAAGGTGCCAATATAAATTCTGGTCATTTCAGATTAGAGAAAATAATTAGCATAATAAATGATAAAAAGAAAACTTAGAACAAGAAAAGTATGAACATTTGAAAATTAGAGGTTAAATCCTTCCATCTTGAAGAGAAACTTCTTAGGACACAGGATGTAAAACAAGAAGTGAGACAAGGGGCTGTTTTATGACAGGCCGTGTACAGGGAGGAGAAACAAGATGATGTTCTAGGGGAGGTGAGACATTCCATCCCGCAGAGAAGTTCCTGAAGACACCAAGTAAACCATTCAAAGTAGTTTAGGGAAGTCCCTGGAACTGACCAGATTTACTATGCCCTTCCTTCCCCAAGAGTATATAAGTAGTACAACTTAGAGACACTCTCAGACAAGCCAAACTGTCAAGAAGACCAAGACAAGTTAAGCAACCTGAAGGCAGCAAAGACCAATTGCCCAGAGGGAGCAGAAACCAGCCGAACTACCTGGAAGATGATCAGATCAACTGAGCTGTCTGATACAGACACTTTCCAGCCTACTGAGTTTTCTGCAGTTTGTGTAGTATGGTGCAAGTTCCCAGCTTCTGTGAGCAGTCACCCATGCTGAAGTGGGCTTTGGTGATGCGGCTGCTTTGACTCATTTCTGCCCCATGAGTAATCCCTCAGTCATAATCCTGTAAGAAACACCAATAAAAGTCATTGGTTTACCAAACTGGTCTTTGGTGATATCCTTACTTTTCCTTGTTGTTGGTTTCCTATCTGGGTTGAGTAGACATTTGGTCATGTCTCCCCAGGAATAGAGCCAAACAGCAGGAGATGGGAGAAAGAATCAACCAAAATGAACTGGGTATGAAAATTCTATATGGAAACCTGTTACACTGTTTGATCATTTTAAAAAATAAATGTAACAGCCCGCAGCAGCATGGATCATGGACTTTATGACTGCAGTTTCATAGGTGCAAATGAGACATGGAAGGCTTCTGTGTCAACCCCACCACCCACCCACACACACACACACACACACACACACATACACACACACACAAGAAACAGTCAAGACAGGAAGCCATTGAAGAGAGGCCTTAAAAACTGTGATAAACATGCTGAAGTGTATGTAGCTCTTCACAATTGATGGCTTCTGGCAGGGGCATGGGAAAGGACACTGTTATCTTTACAGGGTTGTCCACTGGGAGCTTGACCATGATCCAGTGAGTATATGGGCAACACAAATTGGACTTTTTTTCCTTTTGGGGGGAACACAAGGGTGGGAGGGTGAACCTCAGAGGAATGGGAAGCAAGTATGATCAGGGTACATTGTATACTTCATTGTATGAAATTCCCAAATAATAAAAATATTATGTTTGAAAAAAATAAAGATAATTTTTTAAATTTAATTTTATTTTATGTGTTTAAGTGTTCTACCTGCATTTATATAAGTATACAATGTGTATGCCTCATGCCAATGGAGGCCAGAAACAGGTGTCAGGACCCCTGGAACTAGAGTTACAGATGGTCATGAGCTATCATGTTATGGGAATGATACTCAAGTTTTAAAATAAGTGTGTGTGTCTGTGTGTGTGTGTGATTTATGTTAAATCCCTGTTGCTGAAATCTCCATGGGTATCACATTATTACCACATTTACCCATGGTGTAGGAGAAGGGACATACACACACACACACACACACATACACATGCCTATACAAACGCATATATATACACATACATACATATTAAAGGTATGTATAATACACATACAAATTTATACAAACACATATACACACATACAGATATGCAGACATGTCCCATGTTCAATTCCCAGCAACCACATGGTGGCTCACAGCCATCTGTAATGAGATCTGGTGTCTTCTTAAGAGACCTGGTCAGTCATCCTCGCCAACTTAGACCATGAAACTCAATATGGAAGAGTTCAACAGAACTGCCATATACAGGCTGGCCATGCAAGCTTCAGCAGCAAAAATAAAAGCTTAGAAAGACTTGCCTAGTACCACCATATTTTTTCTGACCAATAAACAGTGATACTTTAAGTATGAATAGATCTCTTTTGTATAAATCATACTCGTTAAAGGATAAATTATTTCATATAAATAAAGTTTTTAGGCTAAAGTATGGGATGAAATAATTCTCAGCTATGACTATTTTTAAAGGGGTATATTTCTGCAAACACCTTGGGTTTTATTTCAGCAAAGAATAACACACACTAATATGAACAGACCCTCTGCCAACTCATTATTCCCATCCCTATTAAAGCAAATAGCCACACACAAGCTAACCTGGAGCACTGTAAGTAATGAGAGTGTTAAACCAAGCCCAATGCATAATTCATGGAGTCTAATTCCTCCAGTTACTTGGCAGTTCTCTCACAGCCAGCTGAAACAATGCAGAATGATTACAAAGACGCATCGCCTCCGCTGCTAGGGTGTATGCCTGATCTATTAAACCGGCTCATTTATTTAAATAATCATCATCTGTGGCTACTTTGCATTCTCAGTGTTAGCATCTCTGAGATAATGTAATGCAAATGTACCTTGTTGGAGTTTTGAAATGAGGCGGTGTCCACACAACGTCTGCTTCACACACGAAAGCTGATTTCGAGGTGAACCAGGGCATGAGGAGGCATACCCTGTGACTCTCGGAGATGTCAAGTCACATTCCTCCTGCTTCATCTTGGCCACGTGGAGGAGCCTAGTGGCAACAAGATGATCCTGCTAGTTAGGAAAGCTGAGAGATGGTTCTATTTCTGGATCTTCCATTGACTCGATTTGACCTAAGCCAAACTTGTCTGGACTTTCCTCTCTAACTCCATTACATGAGCTGAGGACCAGAATAACTATGAGACTCCTCCAGTTCTCACATTCAGCCATCTGCATTAGCACCAAACCACTCAAGCTTCCAGCCATAGTCCACTCGACTGCAAGAATAAACTTGGCAGAGATTTTCTTAAATAATGGTTTTCTAAGCCTAAATTAATTAATTAAAATAGTAAAGGGAATCAACCTTTGCCCAAAGCCTGCTGCCACCAGAGGCATAATGGAACAGCAGAATGGGTATAGGCTATGATGTCATTAATAAACCACTAGTTTAGTTAAGCCCACAGACTACTTTCCTTCCAGCTTGCTGGTGAGAAAATTCTCTGTCTTGACTTAGTTAAGTTAGGGCTTCTGTTACTTGTAGGCCAAAGACTACTACCTGGTATATGTAATTATTTATTTGTAGATTCCATCTACTACATAATTTTATATGTGCATAAAATTTAACTCTTAAAATGACCTCTACAGCAAACATTTTATAAGTAACAGGAAACCTGTGGAGAGTTCAGCCACATGCAATATTAAACAAGCACATAGTGGCTCATTTGAGGCACACAATACACTGGGCAGGGGTTTCTATTTGATTTACCTGGGCTTTTGTTTGTTTAATTATTTACAAACCAAAAGATTAAACATTAAAGGCACTTTAGGAATAAAACTTTTGTGTCAGGATGTCACTTTACAGAAAGTAGGAGAGGGAAAGGGACTTGTTTGCACTTTTGTCAAGGTATTAGCTTCCTACAACCTATTTCCTTGTTGGCATTACACAAAGGGTCTTGAGCTTGAGGTTCTTAGTGCACAAGATGCCTTCGAGCTAGAACTGAAATGTGACTCCTCCCCCCAAAGAACAGTACTACAAATATGATCCGGTTAATTACTGAGGGATTTCATCCTAGCCTGTAAGACTCCTGGTCTAATACAGGGTGATAATTTCAAAGTACAGAGAACTGGGAAAGGACAAATGCTCAAGAATAAACTGGAAAATCAACAGAGGTATGAAATGCAGCCTGGGGCAGACAGTTTCCAGTGGTATACTGAACATTTTAACGGATTTATCGGTTATGAGGTCCACAGAAAGGGCCTCAGTTGTCTGGCTTGCCTCACCGTCTAACACACAGGCCATGCTGCAGTCACTGGGCATCACGGCTTTTTGCAATCATCTTATTCCTCCTGTTAACACTTGTGGGGGAGGGTTCCATTGCCCCCACACTCCCTCCATCTTTGCTTTCCTCTGCTCCCCCCGCCCCCCGGCCCTGTACACGAATTCTATATGTCCTTAATAAATAAAACCTGGAGTCAGATCTTAGGGGTTGAAAACTGACAGATCAGAGAAGCAGTGCAGCCAGCCACTAGAGAGACCTTTAACCTCTGTCAAAGCTCAGACCAAAAGGGCGATCCTGCCCTCAGGCTGTGTCCTCAGACTTCAACTGTCTCCACCAACTCTCAAACTGCTTCTGAGCTTCTGTCTCCTCCCGCCTTATATTCCTCTCTCTGCCCAGCCATATTCCTTCCTGTCTCCACCTCCCTACTGCTGGAATTAAAGGCATGGTATGCCCAAGTACTGGGATTAAAGATGTGATCCACCACCGTTTAGCCTTTAGTGGCTTAGCTCTGCACTCTGACCTTCAGGCAAGCTTTATTTGTTAAAACACAAACAAAATATCACTACCCTACCCCCTTGTATTTTGTCTTCCATTCTGCTTTCCTTGCCAGGGCTCACTCATCATCTCAGGCCAAATTCAGGTGTGACCTTCTAGAAGCCTCCCTGATATATAGGAAAGTCTACACAGGATAATTCCATTTTCTGACTAATGAGGCACAGTGGTATGATGAAGGGCTTAGCCATTAAAGCCAGACTCTGCTGTTCGTTGAGTCAGTTGCTGTATAGCAGATTCTTGATTTTAAAAAAAAAAATTGCTGGGGTGGTTAGTACTGATAGTCGAACTTAGACACCTCTGAGCACACCTGTGAGGGACTGCCTAGGTTAAGATGAGACTCTGGGAATGTCTGTAGGGTTATCTTATTCGTGTGAACTGAGATGTAAGACCTACCCCAGGCAGGGGGTTCTGAACTGTAGAAAAGTGGAGGAAGCAAACAGAGCACTTGAGTGGATGCTTTTGTTTCTGGGTACTTCTGACTGTGGGCATAAGGCAAATAGCTGCTTCAAATTCCCTATCTCTCTGCTTCCCTGTTATGATGAGTTGTAATTTGAACTGTGAGCTCAAATAGATCCTTTCTCTGTTAAGTTGCTTTTGTCAGTTTTTTTTTAAATATCACAGGAACAGAAAAAACACCCAATACAGTAACTATTTTTATTAGTAGCACAGCAAACAATTATTAAGTACTAGTATAAAATGCATTTAAGCACCAGGTTTAGCCTCTTCTGCCACCATCTACAAAGATAACTGAGTTTGAGACCACACTGTTGACACACGTGAAGCTAAGTCCTGTGCTGGCTCCCATGGCCATAGAGGTGGGATCCAGGCATGGGAAGCCCAATGACACTCTCAAGTAAACAGTTGCCTGTCTGTAATATAAATACATGTGTCCCGCTCACCTCACAGACTTGCAGGAATTGAAAAAGGACAAGGGTAATAGTGTTTGTAATGAGTGCAGCTATTCCTCAGCTTATGAAGTTGCAGCCTGATAAACCCACAGGTTCTTCAACAGAGAAGTTGAAAACAGCGTTTAACGTGCTTGACTTACCAAACATCACAGCTCAGCATCATAGCACCTGTAGGAAATTGGTTGTTCACCCTTGTGCTCTCATACCTGGCTGAAAGCTACTACTCGCTGCTAAAGGCCAGATCAACAGACTAGGGCAGTCAGATCGCTAAGGGAGAAAATTATGAAAATTTCAAATCTGAAAGGCTTTCTACTGACTAACTGTGTTGCTTCTACAACATTAGAAAGTCAAAAATTATATATATATATATATATATATATATATAAAAGACAAATCATTGTAACTTGAAGTCTGCCTTTTATAAAAATACTCAGGATGCAGCCGGGCATGGTAGTGCATGCCTTTAATCCCAGTACTTGGGAGGCAGAGATGGGTAGGTCTCTGTGAGTACAAGGCCAGCCTGATCTGCAGAGTGAGTGCCAGGACAGGCTCCAAAGCTACACAGAGAAATGCTGTTTTGAATAAACCAAAAATAAAAGATACTCAGAATGCTTTTAATATACCCATATAAATAATTAAGAGTACCCCCAAAATGCTTATAACATCAATGAACAGAGAATGCATAATTATCCAACAGTATGACCATGATCACTGTGATGGCTGTTCTTGGTTGTCCACTTCACTCTATCTGGAATAAACTACAATCCCGACATGGAGAGCATACATTTAAGAGATTTTCTGCTTGGTTTGAAGTGAGTGGATCTACTTCTAGTCTGGACCTTTGAGGCAAGAAGACACACACCTTCATTTGGATCTTGAGGTGGGAAGACACACGCCTTTGATCTGGATCTTAAGGTGGAAGATACATTCCTTTAATTCAAATCTTGAGGCAGGAAGACATAACTTTTTTCTAGGCCATACCTGTTCTGGTGGAAGCCCCACCCTAATCCCTGCATCCATATACCCAAAGAGTCTGGAATGTTCTGGTGGAAGTTCCACCTCAAACCCCATCTTTCTCCAAACCCTGCAGCATCTCAGAAAGCCCACCCAGTGATGACCTGCGGCACACGAAGCCCATTTACACTCTATGCACCACCATACAGTTCATGAGCCAGGCAAGGGACTGGAGACTGAACCACACAAACACACAGAGACAGAGAGACAGAGACACGGGTCATCCTTGAAACAGGAATACCCCCAAAAATGCCCCCTTTATTGTGTCCAGGGGCAGCTTATATAGGGATAGCCACGCCCCAAGCCAAACACACCAGCAACCACTCTCCTGCCATCAGGAACTCCTGAGGATCTTGTGCTCAGAGCAGCTGTAGGCACTCAGATCAGGGGAAAACAAGTTGTTTACAAGAAATTCAGGATTTAGGGGTTCACTGCTCCCAACAATGACCCCTCCCCCGGAGATGCTCAAGACCACTCCCACAGGGTATTTAAACTGCCTCCCCCAGAAAAAGAGACGTGGTTTTTCGGTCTCTCCCCATCTCCTTTCTGGGGGGACTTCAAAATCATCTGGAGTGTTCTATCCATTATACTGGACTCTATCCAATTTGATTTGATTTGATCTGATTTGGATTGCTGTGTTGACAGAGAGGCTTATCTGGGTTCCTTCTGCTAGAAGTCTGTATAAGGACATGGAAGAACTAAACTTTTGCCCTTTGCCTGTTTGCCCTTGCCTTGCTAGCACATCCATTCCTTCACTGACATTAGAGCCTACTTCTTCAGGATCCCAGCATCTACAGAAGACCAGCTGAGACAGCCAACCTTGTGGAAGTGAGCAGCTACTAGATTTGTGGACTTTCTGTTCACAGCTGGCCATTGTTGTGTTAGCTGGGCTGCAGCCTGTAAGTCATTCCAATAAAATCCCGTGTGTGTGTGTGTGTGTGTGTGTGTGTGTGTGTGTGTGTGTGTGTATCCCCATATATAGATGTATATATATTTACACACACACACACACACACACACACACACATATATATATATATATATAGAGAGAGAGAGAGAGAGAGAGATTCATTCCATAAGTTCTGCAACCCCAGAGAATTCTGATTAATGCAGTCACAAAAATGCATTTTAGAAAAGACTACACTGAAACTTAGCATCTTGTTAATAGTGTATCTGACAGGAGACAAAATTTAACAGAACTCTCTCATCCCCTCCAAGTACACGAGCAATTGTCTTAAATTTTGTGCCCAAGACAATATTTTGAACACGCAGCTGAAACTGCATTGCTAGTGTGATGCTGGTGGCAACATGAAACAGTCTCCCTCTACTTCTGGCCGATGCCGACAGGAAAGCAGGCACCAACAAAGAATGGTTCAAAGAGTTCTGCCCCGGCAATACCAATCATAGGGTCAGTTCAGAGTTGAAAAGCAATGGCTTAAGATGTTTTTCACTAATCAACTAAAACTTCTACCAGGAAGAATGTCCTTACTGTTGTTTTCAAAGTCCACATGCTCAGCCCAAAATGACATAAAGCAGGGAACTCCAGTGGATTGCACAGCAGTGAAAGTGTTTGCTTTGAATTGGCATTTGATTTCATAGATCTTTAAATAATCAATATTTAAAGAAGTACCTAAGTGATAATCTAGGTGGAATTAAGGTGTTTGGGCAGTGTGAAAGTTCAAGCTGAATTGCTTGGTTTCAAATTCCTCCTCACCAGAGAGCTGAAGGAAAACTGGGAGAGAAACAAGCAGGGGGGCAGCTATCAGAAAACATGGGATTACTAGGTGTATTTTGAAATGGTAGAAAAATAGACACAGGAGGTAGTAGGGTTGGGTTTGGAGTGACATAGTTTTTTCTAGGTTGGAGAAACAGAAGCATGGGTCTTTTTCAGAGAAGCCAGCAAAGAGGGAAGGTTAGCTAGTTGCTATCCAGCCTCTCCAATTTAGCAGGTTTTCACCCCAGCCTTTGAATCTTGAGTCTTATTTATAAATAGAGTGACAGAGATTTAGTTAAAGCTACCTTTAGTGACAGCGACAGAGCTGGTGTCTGTGGGATCAGGATTGCTGCTCAGAGCAGGCTGCTAACTGAGGGGTGGCAATCGCTGGCTGAAATAGCATTAGATTAATGCTATTTAATCTAAAATAATTCCAAATCTAGTAGTTTAACGCCTCCTCTCATCTTTCCAATAAGACATACCAACAATCCTTGCTTTAAAAAAAATAGACCTCAGAACTCTTTAACATCTGTAGAATAAAAGAAATTAGTCTCCACCGCTTGATTTCAGCTTTGTGTAACTGACATTCAGAAAATGAGCTCCCACATCCTCAGCTAACTTGTTCTTTAAAAATTAAGTTTTTTTCAACTTATGCTTTACAACTGTTTAGTGACTCATGAAATTGATTTTTGAATTATGTATTTGTATATAAGTATACATGTGTTGGACCAAGGTATTAAATTCATTTTTTTACTACTGATATGAATCAAAAAGAGGGTTTTAGGATTCTGGAGATTATATATGTAGGAGGAGGGCCTGCTCATTTGTCCCAGCTGCCCAGAACCGAAATAACCACACAGATACTGTATTAATTAAATCATTGCTTAGCCCATTAGCTCTAACTTCTTACTGGCTAACTCTTACACCTTAATTTAACCCATTTCTATTAATCTGTATATTACCACGAGGTTGTGGCCTACTAGCAAAGAGTGGGCATGTCTGACTCCAGCAGCTCCATGGTGTCTCTCTGACTCTGCTTTCTTCCTCCCAGAATTCAGTTCCATCTTCCCTGCCTACCTAAGTTCTGCCCTATCAACAGGCCAAGGCAGTTTCTTTTTTCAGTAATGAAAGCAACACATAGACAGAAGGACCTTCCACACCCTATATATGATAGGCAAGCACTCCACCACCAGACTATATCTTCAGTCCCTTACTACAAACCAAAATGTTTGAAGAGCACTCATCTATTAGTAGGGAATGGAGCAAACGTAGAAAATCTACCATATGGACGTCTAGCCACACAAAGCTACACTGAGATAATTTTTAGCAAATAAAGGGAGGAAATAAGCTATGCTTGTACACACACCTCATAGTTAATAACAAAGCAGTGTCAGTTATTCCTATGGTGGCTCAGCTTGTTCTTATAACAGAAGAACCCAAAGAATACTCCAATTGTGCATGTTATAATCACTTCCCTTGAACATTTATTATATAATAGATCTCATTTATCCAAGTCTATGGTTGTGAAAAAGGGAATGTATGTAAAGAATCTAGAATTTTAAATTATGTGTCTATCTATAGAATACATAAAATAAATGTAAAGTCATACTGGAGCATATAATAAGTCTGTTAAGGACACTAGCTGTTAGACAACAGATGGCATAGGCCATTACTTCCTAGTGTATAAAAGAGAATACCCTAAAGAAACTAGCAGCCAGTTATGATGGGATATTTGTAAACACCTAGTAAAAGCCTACAAGTGGCAAAGTACAGTTCACAAGGAAGATAAACTAGTGTATGTGTGTGTGTGTGTGTGTGTGTGTGTGTGTGTGTGTATGTGTGTGTGTGTGCAATGACTACTTTGCCCGTATCCAACTTGCCGTTTCCTACTGATGCACCCTAGGAAGGTCAGCTCCGCTGATAACAGACTGCCTTGAATATTAACCTAGGAACAAGGGGAGCCTTTGCCTTCATCATTACTGCTCATTATTTTATCATTTCTCTTACCAGCATTCTCAGATGGTATTATTTGGTCTATATTCCAGTCATCAGCTGACAAGGTTGGTTGTTTGCCATACATCTAGGCTGTGTGTTTAAAGTTATTCAAGCAACATATTTCTGAGAAAATCATTTTTCCCTCAAAAATCTAAAAGAAGTTGAGAAGCAAAGAAAAACATATAGAACTTCCCACGGAGCCGAATAAATCAATTTCACTTTAGTCTCACCTCTTTATTTCCAAACATGGTCATTATACTACTTAGAATTGACATAAGTGGGGGCTGAAAATGCCTGAGCGAGGAGAACCTGGGTGGATGCACTATTAAATGCCATTTTCATAACTCTTAGCAATTTGACAATGGCACTTACATTAAAATACTTAATCCAGATGCACTATGGTACAGAAGACATTCATCTCCATTTTTCAAATAAGGAATGGAGGTGCAGAAAGATAAAAACAACACCAAGACAAACTACAGTCTACCTGATGCTCTTGTTTACTGCACTGTTCCTCTGTTAACCCCAAATAACTAAAATTTGTTTTAAAAAAAGAGCTAAACACTAAAGTAAAACCAAACTTTGAGGTGGCATATAGCTCAGTCCCTTCTGGGGTCACCTAGGTCTGTAATTCTCCACAACATTGCATGGATCTCACAAGTGCTTGCTTTGGTCATAGTTCTCTGATACTGTCCCTACTGTTATGGCACAAAGCCAACCAAAACAATGGCACTGTCCAGCTAGAGCAGAGTAAACACTCCATCTGTGCCCATCCTCTCAGAGCAAAGCTAATGTGTGTATCTTAACCTAACAGTTAATTAAATATATTTTTAATTCTGGATCAAAATTAGGAAATGAGTTTCTGTTTATTCTAAGTGTAAAATATAGCTGAATAGTAACCAAAGAGCTGAGCTTGGTGGCTTGTCCTGTAATCCCAGCACTTAAGAGACTGAGACACAATGGTAGCCACAAATTCAAGGTCAGCCTGGACTACATAATGAATCAGAGAGTAGCCTAGATCCTGCATCAGCACAAACAAAAAACAAAAACCAGAACAAAGAACTCAAAGCCAGTCTTAAATAGTTCTCCCCCTTTGTGTATATGTGTATTTGTTGGGAAAATATTGTGTAAATGTGAAATAGTTTTTCCAATAACTCAATCTTCTCCAATCTCCTATATTCAAGAAAGTATTGGAAAAGATTCTAAGTTATTGAGAGGAAAGGGGTCACTTTGGTGAATACAGCATTAGATTTAAAAAAGTAAATTATCAAACATTTACAATGTGCAAGGCTATGCTTGCCACAACCACCTGATGTAGTTATTTGGGAAGAATTTCAGAGTCCCGGTGATCCAGACCGCTAACAAATGAGCAACAATTGTTTCTCAATATCTCTTCTTTTTCTCCCCTCCTGCATTCTTTCCCCAGACTAACAACTAAAGCTGAAATCACTCATGGCCACATATTGTCACAGAAATAGCAACTTTGAGTTATCCCTTTGTCTAATTTAATAATGTGTAATATCTCCCAGAATGTTTAAAGTGCCGTCCAGTTCTCCCATGGTGTTTGTTATTGCTGTTCTACTTAGATTTTGGGTTCTTTGATTCATTGCTTTTTATTTTTGTTTCACTATTTTTACTGTTGTTGACTCCAAGCAATTATAAATCCATACAATGTGGTTTAGTAATATAAGCAAATTCCCAGGAATAATACATCTAAATTGCACACAACATACACACTAACATTCCATAATTTCAACCTAAATTTACAGTGATCATGATCTATAAGGAAAATATCAGTGGGTAAAATATTTTTACAATAGCAATCAGCATAGGCTTTATCTTTCATTTTTTAGCATATTTATTGGAAGAGGGTAGCTGTCAATGCAACCCAGGTTTGGGCATGGTAGGGAGGGAAGCCACCAGTAAGCTATATCCCCAAGCTTCATATTGACGGTTCTTTACTATATCAGTGATTAGTCACTTTATGAAATGATTTAGTCTTCAGGATAGAAATACTACTTTTATTTGAAAGGGGTTTTGTTTTATATTCTAAATATGTTTTCTATTTTAAGAAGTTAAAGTAAATTAAGAACAGAACACTTCAAGTTACCCTGTGGTAAACCTTTTGTAAAGTATTTGTGCCAATAAATAATGTTGAAATTGCATGTTGAGTTTCATGTTGGCCATGTATATATGGATCATTTTTGTAAGTGAGGACACAGTGAAACCATTGAACTTGACTGTTCCATGGACAGATAGAAAGGTTTATTGGGGATCAGAGTGCCAAGACTCTGGGGTGGGGACAGAGAGAAGAACAAACTGGTGGGAAAGTAAGTAAACTGAAACCTTGAGGTTTGTTTGTCTGATAACAGTCCTGCTTAGGACAATGTCAGCAGCACTGCCATTTTTAGCTACTGCTTTGCACCTAACAATTTTGAGTTTCTATTTCCACAGCCAAGTGATGTAATAGGAATAGGGATGTGTGCTCAGCAACACTGAATGTGAAATGACTGAAAAGACCATTTAGCTGTGTGGGGGGCCCACATCACTTAGTAGTGGTGATGTGGAGGCTGAAGGTTTGTGAGTTTGAGGCCATATTGTGTTATAGACCATAACTCTGGTTCATTTTCTTTTATAATTAAAAAAATAAAGATGGTAACCTGAGTTGTCACAAAAAAAAGCACAATGTCAGGATCTAAAATTATGGTCTTTCTTTCTGATTTCTATTATCCAATAGGAAAATGTGTGGAGCAAAACTGATACACAGATCGAATAGTACATGACAAAATACGGTGCATTCAGTGTTTCCTACTTTAGAATGCCCCACCTACAGTTACCCACATTAGGCTCACATGCAATGAAATCTGTGAATTCACAACTCATTAAAATCTCAAGGAAAAAGGGGGAATTGGTTATCAATCATTCCCTAAGGGAAGAGTCTCAATATAGCTTTCATGCTTTAAATTTTGCTTTCCCAGTGGTTTATGGGGAGTGCGGAGGGAAGCTACTAATCTGAATGGTAATTAGGCATGGTGGCACATGCCAGTAATCCCAGTACTCAAGAAGAAATGGGTTCTTGTTGCTCCAAAGCAAGCCCAAAGTCAGACAAGTCTCAATTAAAAACATACAATCAGAATAAAAGATGTTTCTTTAAAAGAATTAAGAAGTCCTCAAAGGTCAAGGTTGGATAATATAGTCACTCTACATATAAAAAAGAAGATAGTTGGTGCTAGAGGAGGGAAGAAGAAAATCAGAAACAATAATTTTAAACAACAGTAGTCTCCCAAATGCCAACTATACCCAAGGCTTATAGAAGTTGTAGAGCCTCTTGGGTCAGCTATGGTTCAACATTCAGGACCCACCCCATCTACACAAGGACCCCTGCCTTCCAGTCTTGTACCTATCTCTGCCTCACAGTTGCTTCACAGTCCGACTGGCCTGACATGTAATAAGGGGTTTTGCTAAGTGGCAGCCCAACTTACTCAAAGAAGTAATTTCTAGCAAATTATGCCTCAGTCCCACAGACCAACTAAATGACAAATATCTTTTCTCTGTATTCTTCAGGAATGGTATATGCCCTTCAATGAATTTAGCACACAGTTCCAATCAAATAGGTTAGGCTTTCAAGCTTTTTATTCAAATAAACGATTCAACATATTTTATTTCCCCTGCCCTCAGCATGCAAGAGTTAAGAGAAATGTCACTAAATCTCCCATGACTTATGCATTAAGCTTTTTAACATTTGAGCATGTTTTTTTACCTTTCAGAGAAAAAAAGTTAGCTTAAGTAATATTCCCAGAACACAAATTTCTAAGTCAGATGAGCAAGTGAATCACAAATGTTTGGAGGTTGCAGGTTGCTTTCGCAGAGCAGAGCAACAATGATCAGAATCTGTGCATCTTATAAAAGTCCTTTGTTAGAAATAAAATTTCCAAAGATGGTTTTATGACAAACATAAAGTTGTGCCGGTGTTTCTGCAGAAATAAAGAGTGGTGTTCTAGCCGTCTTGCTGAGATTTTCATCAGCAGTTAGGGGTCCCTGCAGTTTTACCACTGGTACCAAAGTTTCATTAATTAGCATCAAGAGAAAAATAAAGGCTAGATTGAAAAAAATCAAAACTTACAAAACATAAAAGGGAAAGAGCCAAACAGTTATTAATAGGCAAAAATTGGGTCATGTGATGTTTTTCCGTTCTCATATGGACCACTCAGTAATATCACACTTAGGAAAGAAATAACACTGGGCGGTGGTGGCACACGCCTTTAATCCCAGCACTCAGAAGGCAGAGACAGGCAGATTTCTGTGTGTTTGAGGCCAGCCTGGTCTATAGAGCAAGTCCCCAGACAGGCTCCAAAGCTAGAGAGAAACTCAATCTCAAAAAAAAGAAAAAGAAAAAGAAAAAAAAAAAGAAGGAAGGAAGGAAGGAAGGAAGGAAGGAAGGAAGGAAGGAAGGAGGGAGGGAGGGAAGGAAGGAAAGTAACAATATTAGTTCATAAAAGAATTAAATAGAATTATGATACTTTGCATGGATATCTTAAATTTTACAAGGCTAAACCCCAAAACTTCAGTTAACAATAATTTAAGAGAAATTTTCAATTTTAAAAATATCTAATACCCTCATTTGAAATATAAATGAGTTTTTAAATCTTTAAAAGAATTATTCATTATGTAATATAAATTCGAGAACTGGTAAGCAAGTCTGAGCATTCAGTCCTTTTCTAGGAAGGTAAAATAATCCATTGACTATCCTGTAGAATGTTTAATTGTGACAATGAAATATTAGGCTGAACAACTGTTACTCTTCATGCATTAATATTTTCCAAACCTATTCACACTAATATACATTATCAGTTCTATAACAGCATTTTCTGTTGTAGTTCTCAAGCCACGTTAAAAGGTAGTGTTTAATGCTGATTAAGCGCTCTCTCTTGTTCTCTCCTGAAATAGCCAATAGAGATACATTTTAAAGTGAGGAAATATTATAATTGCTTAAAGGCAACTGTGTTCTCATATTTTAGAAAAAAACTGCATAATTTCTAAAACAAGATAGACCAAGTTCCCAGTGCTGGGCTACCAGAAGTTATCATCTTAATGTGTTTTCTAGTTAGCTTCTTTATTTCACAGAAACAAGACAAAAAAAGTGAGATTGTCCATTCCACTTTTACCACATAACAAGTTATTTCTATATAAGAATACCTGGGCGTATCATATTACTCACTCATTAGTGGCTTTTAGACATGAAGCAAAAAAAAAAAAAAGAGCCTACAATTCACAACCCCAGAGAACCTAGACAACAAAGAGGACCCTAAGAGAAGCATACATGGATCTAATGTACATAGGAAGTAGAAAAAGACAATATGTTTTTTCTGACTAAATTGGGAGTGTGGGGATCATGGGAGAGGGTAGAAGGGGAAGGGAGAAGAACAGAGGGGAGTAAAGAAAAATATATAGCTCAATTATAAACAATTTTAAAAAAAAAAAGAAAAAAAGAATACCTTGGGCACAAGATAGAGACAGACAGTTGTTCTGACATGTCATCAGACGTGTGGAAAAAACAAACAAGCACAAACAAACAAACAAACCATTATGCCGAACAATGATTCAGACCTCTGGTAGCCAGGCATAGTCTAAATATTGGAATCACCAACTTACTAACTCTTCAACTTTGGGCCGGTTTATCTTTAACTCTTTTATTTTTTTATTGTATACATTGTCCTGTCTGCATGTATGCTTGCCCAGCAGAAGAGGGCACCAGATCTCATCACAGATGGTTGTGAGCCACCATGTAGTTGCTGAGAATTGAACTCAGGACCTCTGGAAGAGCAGCCAGTGTTCTTACACTCTGAGCCATCTCTCCAGCACCCCTTTAACTCTTTTGAGCCTAAGGTTTCCTTATCTGTAAATGGGAATAACCTGATGTATACAAATGCTATGAGAATTACATTAATGCAGTGATAACGCTGAATTTGGTACCTGATAACTAGAAACTAACCAGATATCTAACTTCTTTCATTCTGATAAAAGTCTGGGTAATCTGCTGAGGATTCCTAAATTCACTGACACTCCAAGATAGCAGAGAGGTTGGAACTGGTATGAAGTTCCTACTGACTGGCATTGGCTGTCTGCAATTCCATATTAAAACTAACACATGGAAGCCAGGCGGTGGTGGCGCACGCCTTTTATCCCAGCACTTGGGGGGCAGAGGCAGGCGGATCTCTGTGAGTTCGAGGCCAGCCTAGTCTACAAGAGCTAGTTCCAGGACAGGCTCTAAAAAAGCTGCAGAGAAACCCTGTCTCGAAAAACCAAAAAAAAAAAAGGAAAAAAAAACTAACACATGGAGTAGGGAGATACAGCTCAATGGTAAAGTGTTTAACCAGTATTCAAGAATTTGTGAATTTGTTCTACAACACCACAAAACGAAATTTAATAATCAATGTGGAATCCTCTAAAACCAAGGAAACACTATTTTCTTAACAAAGGCATGATGTGTTAATATATTAGAACAATTTATTGCATAGAGAACCATAAGATTATTCATATCTAAGCCTGACTCAAAGGGGAAACAGAGGAATTAGTGCTCTCCAGCTTTCATACCTAATAGGCATCTCAGGATTTAAGAAGTATCTTCTAAAAATCTACTTTGTTTTGTCTTGTTTAGCTTTACATTTAGTTTAACTTTTGTGGGAATAAGAAAATCCTCCCACAGTTATGAAAGGGCAACACTGAGCAAATCCACAGAAAATTACTAAATTAGCTTTGGTCCAGAATACTCCAATTTAGCCTGCCAGCACCATACTGCCAAGAACATCCCACCAACTGAGAGATCATCGCATAAAAAGTATGTATTTTAAAGTACATTATGCATCAATACTAGGCCAAATGCTAAAAATAATACATTCTTTTTTGAAATGCATAAGGGATAACAGAGGGTGCTTTCGTAATGAGTTTTGAACAAAAGTAATCATTTTTAATGAAATAAACATTCAAAAGATACTAGTAACAAATCCACATCTTACTGTGAAGCTGACAATTTCTTCATTTAGAAATAGATTAGATTTAGAAAAACAAGCAATGCCAAAGAAAATATAATCCTTAACACAATTTTGAAAGCAGTGTTCTTTTGCTAAATTTGTATTATATACATCCATTAGGCCTATCAAAGATGTTTTTCAACAGTTCAAATTAAATCTATTCAACATTTACCTTCTACTAAAGAAAATTTATCAAATATAGACTTTGTTGCAATACAATTGTGTATTTATAGAATCTAGAAAGACACAAAATACTAAGCTATGTTCCCAAGATATCAACATAGCCAATGTATTATCAGATTACAGTTATTTTTAATTTCATTCCACACATCTATTATAACAAGCAATTTTATTGCAAAGCAATGCTACCACTAATGGTAGCTAATAAGATGAGTTTAATTTTTAATTATTTTAGGTTATTAAACTTCATTTTTAGCAAATGAGCAGAATATTCCACTTTTATCTACAAATTTATACTTTCTTCATGAATTGTCACATGAAATACTAACTGTAAAGAAAGTGGTCTAATGCAATTTGCATATAATGCTTCTTAGTATACTGCTTCAAAGAAATGAAAAACCTGTGTATTAGTATTGGGATAAGAGTGTCTATGAATCATAGACTGCTAACAGTCACCTACCACTTAAAACAGGGATTACTAAATTTAATCACTGGAGAATCTTTTAAACTGGATCCAATATAACTCATGATTTTAATGTTTTCCTGTATTTAATTACCTGCATTTTACAAAGTTATGGGTCACTCATTTTCTCACTCCTAATATAGAAATGATCAAGGACAACTATGGCGGCTTGGTTGAAAATGACCCCCATAGGCTCGCATGTGTGTATGCTTAGTTCCCAGTTGATGATGAACTGTCTGAGAAGGATTAGAAGGATTAGGAGGTGCATC
Source organism: Arvicola amphibius (assembly GCF_903992535.2). Lineage (NCBI taxonomy): Eukaryota > Metazoa > Chordata > Mammalia > Rodentia > Cricetidae > Arvicola > Arvicola amphibius. The sequence goes on from NC_052053.1 coordinate 112,210,274, forward strand.
CTTGTTGGAAGAGGTATGTCACTGGGGGTGACTTTGAAATTTCAAAAGCCCATACTGGTCTCAGTGCCCCTCTCTCTGCCTGCTGCCTGTGGATCAGGATGTAAAGCTTTCAACTACTGCTGCAGCACTATACCTGCCTGCATGCTGCCAAGATCCCTGCCATGATGAAAATAGACTCACCCTCTGAAACTGTAAGCAAATTCCCAATTAAATACTTTTCTATAAGAGGTGTTATGGTCATGGTGTCACTTCACAGCAGTGGAAGCCCTAACTAAGACAGCAACTCTCAGAAGAAAGAGTTTATTGAAGGCTTGCATATCAGAGAGTTAGTCCATTATCATCATGGCAGATAGCTTTCAAGCAGCCATGGTGCTGGGGTAGTCTCTGAGAGCTTCAGCATGAGGCAGAGAAAGCTAACTGGGGATGACTTGGGCTTTTGAGATCTCAAAACTCACCCCCAGTGATAAATCTCCTCTAACAAGACCATACCTCCTAATCCTTCCCAAACAGTTCTACCAACTGTTCAAATATATGAACCTATAGGGATGGTTCTCATCCAAACCACAAAAGAGGGGGACAATACCAAACTAGATACCACTTTCTACCAAATAAAAACCCCATTACCAATAATGGGTTACCTCTTTTTGAATTGTTGGACAGTAAGGCCCCATTGATACATAAACATTACAGCCTATTGCCATTGTTCTTGCTTACCCACCAGAAGTTGGCAGTAAGACTTTATTGCTGAAGATGACACATACTTAAATCATAGAACATAGATAAATCAAACTGATCCTAACCTGGAAGCTTCATCCCTACTGGTTAGATTTCATAGGACTGGAAGGAGCTAGGCATGCTACCAGAGAAAAATAACTATCAATCTCAATCTCACCCAGTTGTGAATCTTGCAAGCTACAAAATGATGGCACAACTGTTATGGGAGTAGCTAACCACTTTATGCTTTAAGGCCCACTCCATGAGATGGATCCCTACCTGGCGCTGTTAATGAGGCCAAGAACACATGGCTAGATAGTTCATAGGCCCTGGGGGGAAGCCTACTAATTTTATCTCACTAAATTAACATAATATTTAAAACTGCTCCTATTGCTTTACTCACAGATCAGTCCATCTCTCAACCCTCATCAAGGAAGCTTCTTTCAATATGTGGCAATTAGCACAAAGACCCACAATAAGTAAACATGCAGAGAATAAGAGACTTCAATGTGCTTAACCCTAAATGGGATGTCTACATCATACCCTTCCCCTCAAAGCTCAGGGATCTTCAAGAAATCACAGGGGGGTGGGGGGAGAGCTTAAAAGCCAGATGTGATGATATCTTCAAAACAGTGATGTTTTCTGAACACAATGGGCAATCACTCATATAAACTCACGGACACCGTGACAACATACATAAGACCTGCATAAACTCTAGCCAGACCAACCAGGATGAGAATGGAGGGGAAAGCATGAAGCCTCAGACCTATGTAGAGAACTAGGCATATAATAGCTACTAGGAGAGAGGGAACCAGTTTCCTTTAATGGTATGACCTCTGGTTTATACTTAGGGCAAGCCCCACAGTCAAGAGCAATTGACCAAAATAAACTGGATTCAGTTGATTTGGGGGACTTATTCTTTAATCTTGTAGTATAGCACAAAATAGTAGTAGTTCTGAAAACCCTTGCTTGCCCACTAAATAAAACTGTGTGCTAGAAAGAAGCAAACCTCTACAGACAGCTATTTTTGTTGCTGTAGAGTAATATGAGGAAGAGCCAGTTAGATGCCACTGAGATCAGAACTTCCAGCCCTATCCAGCACTTATTTCACTGTTTTAGGTCATTATTTTTTTCAGATACAAGATCTTACATCCCCGGCTGGCCTAGGAGTTGCTAGGTAGTTCAGGCTGCCTCTGCCTCTGTTTCTTAAGAGCTGAGATTATGCATTTACTCTACCCCTGGTTAGCTATGGTATTAGAGGAAATAGTATATTTCATGATGAAGCAAAGAAGAAATTATTAACAATTAATGTGTGTGTGTGCAAGAGAGAAAGAGAGGGAGAAAGAGAGAGAGGAAAGGAGAGAGAGAGAGAGGGAGGGAGGGAGGGGGGGAGGGAGGGAGGCAGGGAGAGAGGGAGGGAGAGAGAGAGAGACAGAGAGAGAGAGACAGAGACAGAGAAGCTGTCTCATTCTGTATTCCAGGCTGGTCTGGAACTTACTATACAGCTGTGTAGTACTAGACTCAAGCTCCTTCTGTTCTCCTAACTCAATATCCCAAGTGGGAATACAGGCATAAGCCGCTGCAAGACAGTAAAAATAATATTTTTGAAGAAGGGAATATTCATCTATAAATAGATACAACAACAAATATGTGTGAATAAGAAGAAAACAGTGGTAATTTTTTATGATCTTAAATTTATTCTCTCATCTCCAGACTGTGGGCACAGTCTTTGGGGAAACAGGAGGATTTTTTTAATGAAATTTGCTGAGTGTTCTGCTGTAAATGGATGTGAAAATGGGAATGTTAAGAAACCGGTAAAGCTTGGATTTACATGATTAAGCTGTAACCACATTTTCAGAGAGAGGAGAGAGAGAGAGAGAGAGAGAGAGAGAGAGAGAGAGAGAGAGAGAGAGAGAGAATCTATTTCCCACCATTAGATTTTCAGTATAACTGACCCACTTTTCTCCTCATTAATGCATTCCAATGAATATTCTTCTACTGCAAAAGCTTACTGTACTGGCTGCTTTTCTCATTGCTGTGGCAAAATCCCTGAAAAAAAAATCAACCTAGCTGCCATGCAAGTTGATGCTTATCAACAAGTACATAGCCAAGTTCTGTTCAGTTCCCTTACTGAGATGATTCCTCTCCTTCACATTACCCCTCCCTGACTCCCAGTACTTATCTTGTATCCACTGTTGAGTGTACCATGATGTCCTCAAAGATGATTACTAATGCCAAGCGGTGATGATGCACACTTTTAACCCCAGCACTTGGGAGGCAGAGGCAGGGGGATCTCTGAATTCAAGGCCAGCCTGGTCTACAGACCAAGTTCCAGGACAGGCTCCAAAGCTACAGAGAAACCTGTCTTGAGAAACAAAAACAAAAACAAAAGAATGATTACTAACAACAGGAAAAAGCATAAACATCCTACATTTCCTATGATCCACAAGATCCTAGATAAGTAGTTGGCAAGTATTATGAGGACCTGAACATTCCATGATATTGGACTATCCCTAAGGAAGTGCACCCATTTCAGAGAACTCTTGAACCATAGTATCCTGTCCTGATGCTCAGTACCCACTTCCTCCAACAAGGCCACACCTCCACCAACAAAGCCACACCTACTGATAGTTTCACTCCCTATGAGCTTTTGGAGGCCAGTTACATTCAAATTACTACACAGCCTAAATATCGATAAAGGTAAATTAATCCTGAACTTAGAACATGGTTGTATGATACAACTGTTTTTCTTCTGAATGAATTTAAAACAGTGAAATCATGTGATATAATGATTTTATACACTGATTGTTCACTCTTATGTCTACAACGTTACTGGATTTTCTTTGCAGTAAGAAATTAAGTGACTACATGGGCTTATCTAGTGGAAACTGGTCCCAGCAACCACAGCAGCAGCCATCATCCAAGCAGTATCACCTCTGGATGTATAGCATCAGGAAGAAGTCTGAGCCTCCTACTTGTAGGTTTGTTATTTCAGCATGCACTCATCTCTATGATCCTGCTCAGAATTCATTTCAGATTGAGCCATTTTATTACCATTCTTGCAACACCTCCCCTGCCACTGATTCTCCCCTAAAATCTACAGCCTTGCCTCAGTGAAAACACCGTGACTCATAAGCTGTAGTTATATTTTTAGTGCACAGCACAATCCTGAGAGAGTCACAGATGTTTAGAGACAAAAAAAAAAGAAAAAGAAGAACTAGTAAGACCAAAATAACAGTCCTCTGGACTTTAAAGAGAATGCTGCTTTCTGCCTGAATCTTAATGCATGGCATCAAGGCACATGGCACATCCTGGAGAAACCATGTACACTCAGCACTTTTCCTGAGGCCTTTTGAAATGTGACAAAAGCCACACATGCAAGGGAAGATACTGCGCCCATCCCATCAGTGAGCCAGGTCACCAACCTACCATACAGCTACTGTTAACCCGAAGGCTGTGGAGGGAGACTGATTCACAAGAGAAAGAAAAACTGGAAGTAGCACTTTGCTGGCTCAAACAAACCACGTATTTGTTTGTTTATTTATTTAGCTATTAAATCAGAGATGAGGACACTGTGCTCCAATTATGCTAAACCATAAACATCTCAAAAAATGGATTCTAAATGCCTCTTGTTCAAGTGTAGCTACCCCACTTGGGTTAAAAACAACAAAAAAAAGTGTGTCAGTAATTAATTCTATTTTTCAACCTCTTTCAATCTCTCTGTCTCTCGCTCTGTTTCTGTGTGTGTGTGTGTGTGTGTGTGTGTGTGTGTGTGTGTGTGTGCGTGCGTGTCTAAGTCATATACACACTACATTTCAGTGCTTGCATTGGCTACATATAATCAAAGGGCATTTGAGTATTTTGAATTGTATCATAGTATTTTGCTACCAGAGTGTAGTTTCTAAGTCAGTGGCATTGGCCTCTCTTGGACAGGGGATAGCTCAGTGGTAGTATGCTGATCTAGTATGTACAATCCCCAGTGCCAAAACAGATGAGGTAAATAAATTAATTAAAATTCAGAATCTTACTTGTTTGTTTGCTTTTTGAAACAGGGTTTCTCTGTGATCCAAGCTGTTCAGGATCTCACTCTGTAGACCAGGCTGGCCTTGAACTCACAGAGATCCACCTGCCTCAGCCTCCTGAGTGCTGGGATTAAAGGTGTGCACCACCACCATCTAACTCAACATCTGCATTCTTAACAGAACCCCAGGTGGCTCATATTCACACTAAAGTTTGAGAAATATGATCACTGTAGACTGGAAGTGTTTTCTAGCTCCAACCTTCCATAGGCAGAATCCCTTAGTCCTGTTCAAATACCTAAGCGCATTAATAATAGATACAGTATTTAGGTTTGTGCTCTGTTTAAATTAACTGTAATTTTTAAAAAAATGGGAGAGTTGTCAAATAATGAACAAATAACTGGCTGTGGTGGCAGGAATGGAAGTTACATAAAAGGAATTGATGAGAGGAAAGAAGTGTCAGAGATATGAGAACACATTTTCTCTCTTCTAAAACTGAGAAACATGCTAGCTACTAAACAAGACAAAATGAAATGACCACGCAGAAATAAAGGAAGAGAAAAAGACAAGAAGATCATTGTCAAAGCAAAGTCTCATTTGAACTTGGAAACAGACTTGTTCAGAACATGGAGGCATTCTGTCCTTCTGCCTCACCCTGGCTGCATGCCTTGTCTCTGGACAAAACTGCTCCTAAGCAAATTCACACAATTATCCCCATCTACATTTTGTACAAAAGTCTTCAATCTCTCCAAGATGTCACCAGAGAGGGTTTTTAACAGCTATGCTGCAGAATAGTTAATACAGTAGCAGAAAGAAAGGAAAGGGTCCCGAAAGCTGATTTAGCAACACTTTTAGTGCAAGCTTGATGACCTGAGTTCAATTCCTGAAACTCAAGGTGTTAGGACAGAACTGGCCCACAAAAGTGGTCTCCTGGCCTCAACATGCATCCCATGGCGGGTGTGTACCAGCACAAACAACCATCACTGTTGCTGGACCCTAACATCTTCCTCAGGGGGAGGGGAGAGAAGGCTCAGTGTCAACGTCTCAGACTCCGAGAGTCAGGGAGAAGGCACACAGAAGACTCGTTTATTTAACATTAGGGAAAAACTTATAAACCCTCCCCACACCCAGGCCTTCTGATCCATTGACAGTTGACATTGCATGGTCATCCGTCTTAGGCTAGGCACAATCAGGATCTCTGAAGGCGCCTGTTTTTAGGCACTCAGGAAACACTACTTGGTCGCGCCCCCCCTCCCCCCCCCCCCAGGCTATAAACACAGTCAGGGCCTCTGACAGTGCCTATTGCTAGGCACTCAGGAAACACGGCTCTGTTCCTAATGTATATAGTTTTGTATTGGGTTTGGAACTCTCTTATTTAAACAAAAGGGGGAGGTGCTGTGGAAGCACATTCTGCTCTTTCAGCCAAATAGCCTTTAAGATACCAGCCCACTAGGGCATGATCTCTTTTGCTTTAAAAAGCAGTGGTAGCCATGTGCTTGCTCTCTTGCTTCTGGCTCCTGCTTCCAGCTGCTAGACTCTGTTCCTGGTCGTGCCTAGGGCTGTTGTCTAGGACAGTGATCTGTTTTTCCCCTTAAATAAATAACCCTTTTATTAATCATAATTCCAAACTGGTGTGGAATTGTTTTGTGACTTATACCTTCACACAGTCGTGCATGTATCATTAACATTTAGGCAAAATGCCTAGTCATTTACTGGGCCTTACACCTTACATAATCTATGTGCATGCACAGTGTGGCTACATATCTATTTGCATGCCCTGAACTACCTTTAATAGTAGACATAGACATACTTGCTCCACTCCCTCCCTCCACCATGTTTCTTCCAGACAGGCCTGTGTACTCCCTCCTTTTCCCTTTCCCCACTCTTTACCATAAAAACTATTAAAGTGAGTTTTGTTGTATATCTTGTGGTTCATTTTCGCTCATGGAAAATAGCATTTACTGGGTGTACTCTGATTAATAGCTCCTAGATCACTACTGCACTAAGTTCCTTGAGGAAAGAAGTGTTTTCTCTCTGCAATCTTAGCACCTACTACACTACCAGACAATTACCATAATTTCCGCATTTCTTTATTCTCTAATTTTTTAAATTGATTACTTGATTAGTAAAACTTCACTTGACAAGAACTTAGTGCCTCTCTCCTTTCTCCTCTTCTTCCTTCCCCTTCCCACTCTCAAATCCTTTGTATTTGAATAACAGGAATGTATTTTTCTTATTGCTAGGACCAAATACCTGACAAGAGGCAAGTTATGGTAGGAAGAGTTTATTTTGTCTCCTTGTACAAGGGCATATAGTGTTTTAGTCATATTGACTCTATGGACTGGAGCAGAGAATGCTTAGGAAGGGGAGCCATGCTGTAAAACATCAAGGCTTACTTGTAGTGACTCATTTCCCCAGGGAGGCTCCACTTCCTAAGGGTTCCATATCTTCCAAAATAATGCAATCAGCTGGTGGTCAAATGTCCAGAAACATGGCCCTTATAAAGGCATTTCCCATTCAAACCACAACAGTGGGCATAGTACTTTGTCTAAGACTATAGTAGGCAGGGTGAGTGGGGGAGCGGGAGTGGAATGGGAGGAGGGGAGGAAATGGAAATTTTTGAATGGGAAAAATTATATATATTCATATATATGAATATAGTAGGCATCTGTATTTTTTCCAGAACTGTTTCTGCAAAAGTCTGATGGAATACCTGCATAGGCAGGAAGATAGAGTTCAAAGTCATCCTGTGCTACACATTGAGATCCTACCTCACAAGACAAATAAAAATGATCTGATGCATCTGGGCGGTGGAGGCACACACCTTTAATATTAGCACTCAGGAGGAAGAGGCAGGTGGATCTGTGTGAGTTCAAGGCCAGCCTACTCTGCAAGAGCTAGTTCCAGGACCAGCTCCAAAGCTACAGAGAAGCTACAGAGAAATCCTGCCTCAAAGACAAAACAAAACAAAAAGATCTGATGCAAGCCAGATTTTTTCATGTTTTAAAGTAATTTTTCCTACTTGATACCTAAACAATTCTCTCTCATTAATACTCAAGAGCACATTGAAATGTTGACAATCTACTATCAATATTTCCTATTTGAGTCATGTACTTTCTTACTAAAGAAATTTTCTATTATATATCTTTGAAAACCTTTCCTTTCCATCTGTTGTCTTCTTTGAGATGCCAATGTTTTGGCAATTATCCACGTCTATCAACCTCTTCTAATTGCTTCCATCCACACGTCACTGTCATTTAGTATGATATTACTAATTTTGCCCACCACATTAATTTGAAGTTAACTATGTCTCATCTTTTCTCTATTTTCCAGTATACGTACTAGATTGAAAATCCTGTCTCAGCTGGGCAGTGATGGCACATGCCTTTAATCTCAGGATTCGGGAGGCAGAGGCAGGCAGATCTCTGTGATTTTGAGGCCATCCTGGTCTACAAGAGCTAGTTCCAAGACAGGCTCCAAAGCTACAGAGAAACTTTGTCTCAAAAAGAAACCAGAAAGAAAGGAAGGAAGGAAGGAAGGAAGGAAGGAAGGAAGGAAGGGAAAGGGAAGGGAAGGGAAGGGAAGGGAAGGGAAGGGAAGGGAAGGGAAGGGAAGGAAGGAAGAAGAAAGGAAAGGAAAGGAAAGGAAAGGAAAGGAAAGGAAAGGAAAGGAAAGGAAAGGAAAGGAAAGGAAAGAAAAGGAGGGCTGGAGAGATGGCTCAGAGGTAAAGAGCACTGACTGCTCTTCCAGAGGTCCTGAGTTCAATTCCCAGTAACCACACGGTGGCTCACAACCATCTGTAATGAGATCTGGTACCCTCTTCTGGCCTGCAGGCATATGTGAAGGCTGAACAATGTCTACATCATAACTAAATAAATCTTTAAAAAAAAGAAAAGAAGCCGGGCGGTGGTGGCGCACGCCTTTAATCCCAGCACTCGGGAGGCAGAGGCTGGCGGATCTCTGTGAGTTCGAGACCAGCCTGGACTACAAGAGCTAGTTCCAGGACAGGCTCCAAAGCCACAGAGAAACCCTGTCTCGAAAAACCAAAAAAAAAAAAAAAAAAAGAAAAGAAAAGAAAAAATGCTGTCTCACATCTGCTTATGCTGCCTTGAACTAGTGTCTTTGTAGGGCAGGGAATGGTGACTTGTAGTGTTTTATTTTATAACAGGGTTGTCCTAGTTAGCTTTTCTATTGCTGTGAAAAACACCAGGACCTAAAGCAACTTGGTGAGGAAAGGGTTTTGTGTACTGTTATACTCCAGGGTCATGGCAGAGGCCACAGGAGATATGCTATTTACTGACATATTTCCCTTTGGCTTGCTCAGCTGCCAAGCGACAGCTAGAGCCACAGTGGGTTGGGCTTGCCTACATCAAGCAGTAATTAAGAAGATGCCTCTCACAGGCATGGTTGTAATGGTAAAAGTAAAACGGTGCTGTTCCCCAAGTGGCAGCAGTGGGCATGAGATCATGGTGGGCCACGAAGGCAGCCAGTCCCAGATAGGGGGCCACATGGCGAGTGAGAGACCGAGACAGATAGGCACACCATGCAGAGTGAGGTTGGATATTTATTTAGTGGGTTATGCAAGGGAAAGGGGAGAGGAGAGAAGAGCAGAGAGGCAGAGAGAGAGAGAAAGAGAGAGAGAGGGAGGGAGGGAGGGAGAAGGAGGGGAGAGGAGCCACGGCAGCAGCTACCTCTTTGGGAGAGAGATGGAAAAGAAGAGCTCAGACTGGAAGCAGAAGGAAGATCCTCCTGCCTCAGAGGTGGACAGGGGAGGAAGAGGAAGGGTTTGTCTCTTAAAGGGATGGGACAGAACATTACAGTGGCCACATGACCATCTGATTTGAGCCATTCTTCATCTGAAGTTGCCTCTTAACATTTACTTCATTGATTTTTTATTTATATAAAAATTTTTCCACAGCAAGGAGCACTCAGGAAATTTTCATTATTGAAATTATGGATTTTTACAGATTTTTTTCACATGTTTTCATGTGTGTATTGCCTATTCTGACTCTCTACTTCCCTGACCAGTGCCTCTGTCTGTAGTCCATTTGCAGATTCTATGCCATTTCTTTGCATCTTGTATGTGCTTAAAACAGGCAATCTTGTTCAAGCATTATGTTCTTTAACACAGTGAACTCAAAATTACACACTTCCATAAAGGTAATGCCAGAAGATTTAACCCTGCTAAAGTCTAGAAGAAGAAATTAATAAATGATACTTTCAAATATTGCTATGTATGTATATACTGTATTAAGCAAGTAAGTTGGTTCACTGTAATTTAGTCATGGTAGGCACCACCATGCTGTGGATAGGTAAACAGGCTCTGGGATGAACTGAGAGTTTTAACCTGTGTATTTGGTCAATAAATTATTTAATCTCTCCAGACATCAGGTTTTTGTTTTTGTTTTTTGTTGTTTGTTTTTTGTTTTTTAAGACAGGGTTTCTCTGTTTAGTCCTTGGTGTCCTGAAACTCACTTTGGAAAACAGGCTGACCTCAAACTCCGCCTGCCTCTGCCTCCTGAGTGCTGGAACTAAAAAATATGTGCTACCACTGCCCAGCAACATCAGTTTTATAATCTCTAAAATGACAGTAAATAAACATTTAATCTTTTCTACAATAGTGAGTAAAACAGTATGAATAGTGTATCAGATGAATGAATGAATGTTCTCAAAATGAAACTTTTTTAAATATCACAATGTATTTTCAGTTTCAATTGACTTGACTCTAAATTTGGCTAAATTTGCAGATTGGTGCCTTTGTCATTTTTTTAAACAAATGCAGCTGTTGCATGCAAAGATGTAACTTTTAAACGGCAACAATTATTTAGCTCAGACTCCACAGAGAAATTGGAAGACTACGCTTGCCATCTAGTGGAAACCTGTTAAATTTCAGTACCTCCATTGAGTTCTGTGGAGGTCCAAAAATGTGAGCCTATTTCCACCTTGTCTGATGGTCAGAGGTTGCTAAAAATTGTTGACAACAACCAGGAATACAGATCCTGACCCAAAATGTGGTTACTTGGTTCTTTTGACATTAAGATGGCCCATACAGGTAGATCCACTCCACCCTGACAGATGGTCAGGTATACAAGCATACTTCTGCTCCTTTTTTGTAATAGGAGGTCACCTGGGTAGTGGCTGCTTTCAGGATACTTGGTTTAGGGTGGGTTCATTGCCTAAACAACAGAATGACTTGATATCTCAAAGTATTGAAGCAATTAACTGTCGAGTTGCCCTTTGTATCATGCTAAAGAAGTCTTTTGTTGCCTTCTTCCCCCCTTTTGCACGAGGGTATCAAAGTATATGAAAAATTAAATGTGGGCAATTTCAGTATTGACTAGAACCCCCTCCCAGTTGTATCCCTGTTTCTGTTTTACTAGTTTTACTCGTGTCTTTACACTCGTTACTAACTTTTCTGAGCCCCATGGTCCTACCCTGGTAAATGGTATTTCTGTCAAGGCTGGTCTCTGACAGAGTTCTTGAATTAATACAAATACAAACTCTTGGATTGAAATGAACTGTTCACATTGTAATATCCTTTGACTATGCTTCCTTCATGTATTTTTTGTGTATTTATCAGAGAAAAACAACAATAATAATAAACTTGAATTTTCCTCTGATTAAAGGGTATCTGCTTTATAAAAGGATATATCTATCATGCCATCCACAAGCCAAGCTTGAAAATCAATTCCTGAAAATTAAACAATTATAAAGACATCTACTTGTTTAAGAATTGTTGGACGTCCAAGAATATGAATAGAATCCTGCATCCAGGTTGCTTTCTGATTCAAAAACTCATTTCTTTGTTTCTACAAACTACCTCCTTTTTCTTTGCATTTGTATTTTATTTGTAGATAAAAGTCTTTTCATAAAGTTCTGTCCTAAATTATCTCTCGAAAAAAACCTTTCATTTTTATTGTCCAAACCATCCTGTGGCTGGGGAGATGGCTCAGTGTGATAAAGTGATTGTTGTTCAAGCACCAAAAGTTGAATTCCTGACACACAGCACCCAAGTAGCACATGTGTGCATCCTCAGTACAAGAAGGTGAAAGCAGATAGACCTGGGGGCTAGCTGGCCAGCCAGTCTATGGTGTGGGAGGTCCTTCTGTCTATGTGTTGCTTTTATTGGTTAATGAATAAAGAAACGGCTTTGGACCTATAGCAAGGCAGAATGTAGGTAGGCAGGGAAAGCTAAGCTGAATGCTGGGAGGAAGAAAAGCGGAGTCAGGGAGAAGCAATGGAGCCACTAACAGACATGCTGAAATGTTGCTGGTAGGCCACGACCCCGTGGTGATGCACAGATTAATGGAGATGGGTTAAATTAAGATGTAAGAGTTAGCCAATAAGAAGTTAAAGCTAATACACCAAGCAGGGTTTTAATTAATAATAAAATAATTAATAGTTTTTGTGTGGATATTTTTGTTCAGGGCAGCTGGGACGAATAAACGGCTCTCTCCTTGCAACAAGTCTAGACAAAGTCACCGGGTGGTGGTGGCAAACATCTTTAATCCCAGCACTTGGGAGGCAGAGGCAGGCAGATCTCTGTGAGTTCGAGGCCAGCCTGGTCTACAAGAACTAGTTTCAGGACAGGCTCCAAAGCTACAGAGAAACCTTGTCTCTAAAAACAAAAAACAAAAAAGCTAAACAAAGTGGAAAAGAATCTCTTAAGCTATAAAGTGAAGGCTGGGCTGGAGAGATGGCTCAGAGGTTAAGAGTACTTGCTACTCTTTTTTTTTTTTTTTTTTTTTGGTTTTTCAAGGCAGAGTTTCTCTGTGGCTTTGGAGCCTGTCCTGGAACTAGCTCTTGTAGACCAGGCTGGCCTCGAACTCACAGATATACATCTGCCTGCCTCCTGAGTGCTGGGATTAAAGGCGTGCGCCACCACCACCCGGCTAAGAGTACTTGCTGCTCTTACAGAGGACCTGGGTTCAATAGCCAGCACCACCAACATGGCAGCTCACAACCATCTGTAACTCCAGTTCCAGGGGCTCTAACAGCCTTTTATGGACTCTGTGGGCATCCAGCTCACACACAGTACATTTACATACATTTGGGTGAAACGCTTTATACACATAAAATAAAATAAAATAAATCTTTTTTTAAAAAAATAGCCTGACAGTTGTGGTGCACACCTCTAATCCCAGCACTTGGGAGGCAGAGGCAGAAGAATCTCTGAATCCCTGAGTCAGAGAACAGCCTGGTCTACAGAGTGAGTTCTAGGACAGCCAGGGCTATGCAGAGAAACCCTGCCTGAAAAAAAAAAGGATGGAGTGTCTCCCCAGTAATAAAAATAAATAAAATAAGACAGAGAAGCAACTGAGGTAGAGATTCTGTGAGATCAACTTCTGGCCTCCCATATAGGCATACATACATATATATACACTCTCTCTCTCTCTCTCTCTCTCTCTCTCTCTCTCTCTCTCTCTCTCTCTCTCTCTCTCTGTCTTTCTCTCATAATTATACCATTATCTAAGGGATAGTTATAACATGTTAGGTGTAATTATGACCTTGTCAATGTTTTCATTTGGAAATTATGCATGACATAAGAAGATATGATTGTGTCGCAAACTGACAAGGGGTAAACTTCTTTTTTTTTTTTTCGAGACAGGGTTTCTCTGCAGCTTTTTTAGAGCCTGTCCTGGAACTAGCTCTTGTAGACCAGGCTGGCCTCGAACTCACAGAGATCCGCCTGCCTCTGCCTCCCGAGTGCTGGGATTAAAGGCGTGCACCACCACTGCCTGGCTTAGGGGTAAACTTCTGATGGCTACTCTACACCTGAAATTAACTAAAACCCAAATAGCTGCATACACTAGTGAGGGATTTTTTTCTTAATTAATTTGAAGTGGGAAAATCCACTTTTACTCTGGATCTTTTGCAGTGGGATATGCACATTTATTTATTAGTTTGTTTGATTGATTTTTACAAAATAGATTCTCACTATGTATCATCTCTGGCTGTCCTATAACTCACTCTGTAGACCTGGCTGTCCTTAAATTTACAGAGACCCGGCCGGGTGGTGGTGGAGCACACCTTTAATCCCAGCACTTGGGAGGCAGAGGCAGGTGAATTTTTGTGAGTTTGAGGCCAGCCTGGTCTACAAGAGCTAGTTCTAGGACAGCTACGACTATTACACAGAGAAACCTGTCTCAAAAAAAAAAATTACAGAGACCCACCTGCCTCCCCCTCCCAAGAGCTGGGACTAAAGATGAAAGCCACAACATCCAGTAGAAAATGTACCTTTAAGCCAGACTTTTTGAGAAAGGAAGATCCACCTGTAATCTAGACCATACCTCCTGCCATCAGCCTACATGGAGGACATAGATGACTGAATCTCACTCTCTTTGTTTGCTTGCTCTCACTTTTCATTTTTTAAAAGATTTATTTATTTATTATGTATAGAACATTCCTTCTATGAATGCTTGCATGCCAGAAGAGGGCACCAGATCTCATTATAGATGGCTGTGAGCCACCATGTGGTTGCTGGGAATGGAACTCAGGGCCTCTGGAAGAGCAGTCAGTGCTCTTAACCTCTGAGCCATCATTTTTTTCACTGGCAGTAGAACCTACTTCTTGGCCAGGCAGGCAGTGCATGCCTTTAATCTCAGCACTCAGGAGGCAAAGGCAGAGGCAAACGGATCTCTGTGAGTTCAAGGTCAGCCTGGTCTACAAAGTGAGTTCCAGGACAACCAGGGCTTTTATACAGAGAAGCCCTGTCTCAAGAAATAAAAAAAAAAAGTCCTTGGAATTCTGGTACATACTGAAGACTAACTGAAACATCCAGCTATTTCAGACTAGGTGGATTGCAGCCTGTAATATATTTTACACTATAATAAATACACTATACATATGATATTAATATATAATATATATTCGGAAGCACAATTAATAAAAACTCGGAGAGATAAATTGGGGTTCAACCTGAGGGTCCAAAAATCAAAACAGCCAGCCACTGGCTCTTACCTTTAACTCAGTCCGAAATGGCCATCCTGTCTCCAGGAAGCCTCAGAATGAGAGCTGTCTCCTCCCATTTTATAATCCCCTCCAGGGCTCAGATTAAAGGTATGCATCCCTGGGATTAAAGGCATGCACTACCCAGTTTCTATGGCAACTAGTGTGGCTACTGAGATTAAAGGTGTGTGTTATCGCGGCCTGGTCTGTAAGGCCTGCCAGTGTGGCTGTTCTACTATCTGAACTTCAGGCAGGTTTTATTTATTAAAATAAAAATGGAATACCACTACAATATTCATTCTATAAATTCTGTTCCTCTAGACAACCTTGACTAACACACACACACACACACACACACACACACACACACACACACAATACTAGCCAGGTATTTGTACATAGCTACAATAGCACTCTGGAAGATGAAGCAAGAGCATTACAAGTTCAGGCCAGCCTGGGCAATGTAGTAAGTTTGAGGCCAACTTGAGCTACATAGTCAGATTCTGTTTCATTTAAAACAGTTTTTTAAAATTTCTAAACAATTTTCCCTCCTAGCAGAGTATTCCCTCTAGTAAGCCTTGCTTAGTTTGAACTTTTAATCACCATAGCAGTAAAAGTCTAAAGTGGCTAAGTCTTGTGAGACATCCTATATCTCAAGAAACAAATTATAAAGGCAGGGTTGAGAACTCTGGCGATGATGTACAGTTCTTGGGTCAGAATGGTCACTAATCTAACACTGAATAAGATTCCTGCTTGCAAAAGAAGGGGACTTGACAAAGTTATAGGCAATAACTCTCAAAAGAGGCAAGGAAGTAGATTCCATAAAAATTATTTGAAAGGTTAATGGCTTTAAAATATAATGAGCCAGAAGCCGAGGTCGGCCGGGAAAAATATGCCAGTGAAGCAAGGTGTGAACATATTTGTGCAGAGAGAAAAGGCAGCTTGAATGAAGCTGCTTTGACGTCAGTCTGTACAGTGGGCAGCTCTATAACTAAGCTTAATGGCTTCTGTCTTTCCGGTGGGATGTTCCACGGACCCACAGATGTTAGAGGGAAAGGCACCAACGAAGTCTCAAGTTCCACTATGCCATGAAGCTGTGCTGTGCTGTCTGACTGTGCTCGTATTGACTCCCAAACATACCAGTGCACCTCGTAGTGCACAAGATGTACCCAGGCAAGGATCCTGACAGGATTACTTCAAAATGAGATTTCTTATACACAGTCACTTGAGGATTCATGGCAAGGCCTCCTGTCTTCCCTGGGGCTTGGAAACAAAAAAGGAAAAAAGAAGACGACGACAACGAAACATGCATCTCTACTGAAGATGGCACTGCCTTCCTGCAGATCTGAGGGAGCTAACATTCTACGCGTCTTACCAGTACTTGCCACAAAGTCTACACAGCGTCCTGTCTCACAAAAATAAAAGCTCTAGTATCATATATGATACTCTACACATTGCACAAGTCAAGTGGTAAGTTCACCTGCACCTTATCCCACACCTATCTGAGTTCTCTTACTTTGGATCCCATTTAAAATTTTCAGTCTTTATATGACCCAGTATATGAGTTGTAGAAGTATCCCAAAGTTTGTTGCTTATAGGATGAAAAGCTGGTAAAAGTGTTTTTAATATAGAATAGAGCAACTAGTATCTGAGCCCAACTTACTTTCTCTATTTTATACAGTCCAAGATCACCAGTCCACCCAGAATTACGATAGGTCTTCTCATATTAATTAACATATTCAAGAGGATCCTTTCTGCATGCCCATAGGCCAACCCAATCTAGGCAATTCCTCATTGAGACTACCTTCTCAGGTGACTCTGAACTTTGTCAAGTTGACACTAATGTTAACAATCACAGAGACATTCAGATACACTACTGTCAATGGACCCATAAAATGCTATGCTTTCCTGGCCATGATGAACATCCCTTGAACTGTAAGCTAAAATGAGCCCTTTCTCCCTTAAGTGACTTTTGCCATGGTATCTATCATAGCAGCAGGAAAAAGAACAAACACACAAATGCAAACCAGAACTACCGCCCTGAGATTCTATAACACTCCAATCAAAATGGCAGTCATTAAGAAAACAGCCAGAGATGGGGACCCCAGCACCCAAGAGGCAGTGACAGGGGGATCATGAAGTCAGGGTCAGGCAGAAGAAATGGTTCAGTGAGTACAAGTGATTGCTCCATAGGCCTGGCAATCTAAGTTCAACCCATGGAACCCAGCTTCAAAGCTTAATGTGGTTAGCATCTGCAATCTCAGCACTCTAATGGCAAGATGAGAGGACACGACAAGAGAATCTCCTGGAATCTTACTTTTCATCTGTTAGATCTCAGACAGTCTAAGAACTGAATTGTGTCCACCTCCCATTTATAGTTCATATGTAGGAGACCTGTATTACTAGAACTACTGTAACAAAATACTACATGCACAGAACCTTTAATATGGCAATTAAGGATAAATGGAATCATAAGGGTAGAGCCCTAATTTGATTGCACTGGTCTCCCTTTTAAGAGAAGGAACAGACAATATATATATATATATATATATATATATATATATAGATAGATAGATAGATAGATAGATAGATAGATATATATAGATATATATAGATAGATAGATAGATAGATATCTTTTCTTGCACTACAGACAATCCCTGAAACAAGATGATGCAAGCTTCCTGTCGAGCCTTTTGTTTCTTTAGCTTCCCTTCCTGAATACTGAGACTCTTAAGCTATTTGAGAGAGCAGAGCCCCTGGTGCAGGCTGTCTGAGATTGGGCAGAGTAGAACAATGAGGAAGTATATAAGAGCGCTTGTCTGATAATGACTCAGAATCTCATTGGATGCACCAAGCACCCCATGGCAGGATAGCATGACAAGGAATGTCAGAGCCAAAGGAAGGTGAGAAGAGTGTCTTACTTTAAGGTCACCAAGCACATACAAAAATGTAGCCCTGTGACTATAACGAGATTCAGAGAGATTATTGTGCTTCAGGGTATTCTGAAACTCTTAAATCCTGTATGTGGAGCTTGAACTGGGAATGGAATCTTCCAGCTCATCTTTTTCTTTCATCACTTTGTCCAGCCACAGCAGCATCGTGGAACTGACATTGTGCTATTCCCCAGTTTCCACAAATGTTCAGAATGGCCATAATGTCACTGAGTTCCTTACCAGCAGCTGCTTAAAAATTTCCAATACAGATAATTCATGTATCTCCGTAAACAGCCCAAGCCATACACCATCAATACTATCTGGACCTTTCAAAGCAGAGCTGTCAGTATTTTTTAAGTCAAAGGATGTTGTGAAACCCATCCTGGGAACTACAAAACAATGAAGAAATGTCATCATTAAGACTACATTTCTCTAGAATCACTCCTAGCACCAACATCCGTATTAGTGAATGTCTCTAGGAAAATTAACCAATTGAATAGATTGATGGTAGGTAGGTAGGTAGGTAGGTAGAATAATAATGGGAGAAGGATTATTAGGGTAATTTTAACTGGTCCATTCAAACATTAAGGTTGTGAAGCCCCCATAGTAGGCTGTCTAGAAAGCCAAAGACCTCACAACCAGGAAATCCAGTGTGTAACTTTTCTCTGAAGCTGCAAACCTGAGGACTAGGAAGTACTTCTAGCAGTACTT
Organism: Arvicola amphibius; assembly: GCF_903992535.2. NCBI lineage: Eukaryota > Metazoa > Chordata > Mammalia > Rodentia > Cricetidae > Arvicola > Arvicola amphibius. The sequence goes on from NC_052053.1 coordinate 112,228,600, forward strand.
GTGTGCAGAAGTCAGAGAATTTGGAGTTCTGTTGTTCCAAGACAGGCAAGGGTGTCTTAGCTACAGGAATGGAGGAGGAAATGAATGTCCATCTTTCCTCTACTCTGTCCTTTAGTTCCCTTTGGCCCCTCAACCAATTGCTTAGTCCTACCTCCACTGAATAAGGTTGCGTCTCCTTTACTCGGGCTCTCAATCAAACATCCCCTCTTAGTGTGAGACACAGGGCCTACAAGTTGAAGGTCAGTCTGTGGAATTTAGTGAAATAATGTTCCAAAATAAGGTTTTGTTTGTTTGTTTGTTTGTTTTAAGAGGGTAGGAGTGGACTCAGGGGTAGAACACTCACTAGCCTGCACAATGCCTAAATTCAATTCCCAGTTCTGAAGGAAAAAGGTAAACTGAGTTTTAAAGGGCCTTCACTGGCATATCCAGAGATCATATTTTACCAATTATCCAGGTATCCCTTACTCTACTTACTCTAGCCATGCTCCTAAAAGTACTATCACAAAGCATAAGGAGACCAAGAAGAATACTGTTTTTCCATTGGCTTAGCAGCTACACCTGAATCTATTGATATTTTAACTACCCTTGTGGCCCCTTGCTGCCCAGTCAGCGCTCTGCCACTCAGGCTGTGGTCTGGCAGCATTTCCGGTCCTACCAGCACCGGCTCTGTCACTACTGCCAAATGCAGTTTTTAAACTAAGTATCATTCTACCAATAAAGACTTGAGGGTCAGAGGTTGGGATGAAAATTCAATAGCTCAGAAGGGGCCGAGAAGCAACCAACTGACCTTCCTCTTGACTAGGGACCCAACATTGCTCCATTTGCCCCAAACCCAAAGGACATCAAACCTCTAAGTCCTTCCCTACTCCTTCCTGTGAGTCTCTTCATCCACCTTCCTGGGTCCTCTATATGGGTCCTGCATTCCTTCCTGGGTCCTTCCTAGCATAATCTCTATGGCTAATTTTTGTCAACTAAGCACTGGTTCTACCCGCTGATCCAAGGTTGATTTTATGAACACATTCTTGGGGTTTCACAGGGTGATCAGATGTTCCACAACAGAAGGCTGTCTGCATAGAGGGGTTGCCCAGCAGAGTGTGTAAGAGCCAGGGTGAACTGGGCTTTACATGGTGTGAAAATGAACCAGGAATGAGTGGTGAGGCATAAAGGTGGCAAATCGGGATTCTGTTCAAGGAAGGAGATGATGGTGGTGAATATCAGGGTGGTTAAATACAGGAATATTTAATACATACATACATACATACATATAAATATGAGTTTGGGTTTTCTCTATTGATTCTATTTCCACTACTTTCAGGTCTTGACTTTTTTTTCTTTGTTTTTTTTTTTTGTTTTTTGTTTTTTGTTTTTCATGACAGAGTTTCTCTGTATAGCCTAGCTCTAGCTGTTCTGGAACTCGCTTTGTAGACCATGTGGGGCCAACTATAGCATGAATAGCAAAAACCCAGAGACAGATATTGGGGTTCAACCTTAAGATCAGAAAATCAGAACAGCCAGCCAATGACTCTTATCTTTACCCTCAGACTGAAATGGTGATCCTGCTGCCACAAATCCTCAGAATGAGACTGAGCTAAGACCTGTCTCCTCCCCTCTTATGTTTCCCCTAGTGCTGGGATTAAAAGCATATACCACTTCTGCCCAGCCTCTATGGCTAACTAGTGTGGCTACTGGGATTAAATGTGTATCACCACTGCCTGGTCTGTCTATATGGCTGTCCAGTGTGTCTGTTTTACTCTCTGATCTTCAGGCAAGCTTTATTTATCAACATACAAATGAAATATCACTACAGGCTGGACTTGAACTCAAAGAAATTTACCTACCTCTACCTCCCAACTGCTGGGAGTCAATACACCACCACTGACCAGAGAACTTTTTCTTTATTTCCTTCCGTTGTGTTTTCATAGATTTACTTAAGGGATTAACTCATTTCCTCCTGAAGGACCGCTATCATATTCACAAAGGCTGTTTTAGGGTCTTTTTCTTGGGCTTCACCTATGTTGCAGTACTCAGAGCATGCTATGCATAATGCATTAAAATAATTTATTTTGGCCGGGCGGTGGTGGCGCACGCCTTTAATCCCAGCACTCGGGAGGCAGAGGCAGGCGGATCTCTGTGAGTTCGAGACCAGCCTGGTCTACAAGAGCTAGTTCCAGGACAGGCTCCAAAGCCACAGAGAAACCCTGTCTCGAAAAACCAAAAAAAAAAAAAAAAAAAAAAACAAAAAAAAATAATCTATTTTGTTAAAGATAATAGAATCCAGGTTTGTCACTGCTGATGAGTTTAAGCTATTTCTAACTACAAATCCAGCCATACAGAAGGCAGTAGGAAAAACAAACAAACAAAAAACTCCAAAACCAAAACAACTCCAATCTAATGAAATTAACTACACCCAAGAAAACATAGGGAATAAATAATCCCAGACTAGCAAATCAAAAGAAAACATAGCAAAGGACACTGCATACTTATCAAGGGAAAAATTCACCACAAGGGTATTTCAATTCAGTGTTCCAAAACCAAGGGCACCCACCTCTGTAAAAGAAATACCACTACAGTTTAAATCACATATTGCCTCTCACACACTGACAGTGGGAGGCTACAATACCACACTTTACCAACAGACAGGTCATACAGACAAAAACTAAACAGAAATGTTGCAACTCACCGATGGTAATAAACCAAATGGACCTAAGAATCAATAAAGCAGAGTTGTTTCTTTGAGAAAATCTGTAAGACTAACAAACTCTCACCCAAACTTAACTAGAAGGTGGAGAGAGAATATACAAATTAACAAAACTAGAAACAGAAAGGGGGACATAACAATAGACACCAGGAAATCCAGAGAATCATGAGGACATACGTACTTTAAAAATCTGTGCTCCAGCATATTGTAAAATATAATTTTCCAGATAAATACCACTTTCCAAGGTTAAATCAAGATAAGCAATTTTAACAGACCCATAACCTCTAGTGAATATAAGCAGTAACTAAAAGTCTCCCCCCACCATCACCAAAGCCCAGGGCCAGATGGCTTTAGTGAAGCATTCTACCAGACTGTCACAGAAAAGTTAATGCCACTTCTCCTCATACCATTTCATAAAATAGAACCATGGTGAAACCAGGCTTTAATCCCAACACTCAGAAGGCAGTGGCAGGCAGGTCTCTGTGAGTTCGAAGCCAGCCTGGTCTACAGAGCAAGTTCCAGAACAAGCCAGGGCTACACAGGAAACCCTGTCTTGAAAAAACAAACAAACAAAACAACAAACCAATCAAACAAAGGTATAGATTTAAAAAGAGAGTTCTCAAAAGAGGAAACTCAAATAGCCAAGAAACAGAAGTTCAGGGCTGGAGAGATGGCTCAGAGGTTCAGAGCACTGGCTGCTCTTCCAGAGGTCCCGAGTTCAAATTCTAACAACCACGTGGTGGCTCACAACCATCTATAATATCTAGTGTTCTCTTCTGGAGAGCAGGCAGAACACTGTATATATATATATATATATATATATATATATATATATATATATATATAAAATAGATAAATTTTTAAAATTAAAAAAAGTGTTTAACATCCTGAGCCATCAGAGAATATAAATCAAAACTACTTTGAACAGGTTACATTTAGAAATGTATGTATATTCACACTGTTGGGTCGCGCAAAGATGAGAACACCACCAAGTCTAATAAACCAGAAGCAAACTTTATTCCAGAATCCAAATCCTAGGAAAACCAGAGGCAAACTTAAAAATAAAAAGTAAAAATAAAAAAAACACTCCGGGACACAGAAGCTTATCAGCTAGCTGAGATCACAGCCAGAGATGGTGTTTGTCAGGCTGTGGCAAACGGCCGGTTTCTGAACACATCTTTTATAGTTAGGGCACCAAGCATTAGGTCTGAACAAAGGAATGTTTACAATCTTACCCTGACCCTAAGGAGGGGAGTGAGTTTTAATGTCAATGGGTAACTAGGCAGCTATCATGAAATATGTTTCAGAGTAGATTACAGAAAGTCACTTACTGCAAGAAAACAGATGTCTTTAGCAATAGTCAAAAAAGGGACTTGTAGTAATATTAGAAGGCTAATAAATTAGAATTAATTTGTTCTTAGGCTGAGAATTTAGGAGATAGCAGAAAGCTTTTCACACTATCTCAAGGTAAAACTCAGATACTGACTGCCATACTTTACAACCTCCATTATTGGAGCTCATTAGTTAGATGGTGTTTGTACCTTGTCCACTGTCTGTCCTAGTACCTCCAGGCAGTGTACACTGGTGTCCCATGCCTCCCCTTTGGTGGTGCCAGTTTTCCATAACAGAGACAGTGTCTAACCCAGAGGTCACATATCTCTGTCTTCTAAAGGTTAACTCAGTTCACATCTGTCTTTTATCAAGGATGGCTAGGACACTAATCTCAGTTTGCAGGGAGAAGCTCTGGCCTTGTAAACAGAACAGCCAGTTGTAAGCTGATGGAGGCTTCCCAAGCATCCAAGAAAATAGCTCACTGTGAATAACTGATCCTTGATCTGCTGAGAAAGCTGCTGACAGTCTGTTCTCCTTCTCCTAGACTTATAACTCTACATTTCTTTACTTCTACATTCTTATTTCTGGAATCTGCATTTTTATTTTCTTATTCTTGGACTCTTCAACACACACAGACATACATGTATACTTGTAATAACAATGGAAAGGAGGCCACTTGTAAGAGAGCAAGGAAGGGGAGGTTTATGGGAAGGTTTGGAGGAGAGGAAGGGAAGGGGGGAATAATATAATCTTTCAAGGACAATTTTTATTAGCCTATAAAAGAAAGAAACCTCAGGGTAAGCAAATTGTAAATCTGAGCAGTTGCCCAGAGAAAGAGGGAGGAAAGAAGGAAAAAGACCATTTGAGTTAAGAAAGCTTGGAGAGCAAAGGAGCCCCTTATCCTGGAGTCTGGGTAAAGCCTGTAGCAGCTGAGAAGCAATAACTGCTCTTTGCTGTGGAGTCTGCAGACAGAGTCACTTTTCCTTTCACATGTAGGTGGCTTTGTTGGTTTTTTTTAAAGATTTATTTATTTGTTACGTTTACAGTGCTCTGCCTGCATGCATCCCTGCAGGCCAGAAGAGGGCACCAGAGCCATCTCCAGCCCCACCTGCAGATAGTAATATTAAAATAACAATGACGCAGGCTTAAGGACTGGACGTTTGTGACCTTACTTAAGGCCCTATTCTTTCCCTTAACTTCCAGGGCAGCGGTTCTCAACGTGGGCCGTGAGCCCCAGGGTCAAATGACCCTTTCACAGGGGTGACCTAAAACCATCAGGAACACTTAGCAAAATTACAGTTAAGAAGTAGCAGGGAAAATAATTTTACGGTTGGAAGTCACCATATATGAGAAACTCTGTTAAAGGGTCTTAGCATCGGGAAGGTTGAGAACCACTGCCCTAGGGCACTGCTCAGGGGCAGAGTCTTACCCTCATCCATGAGTTCCAAAATCAGACAGAAGGCAAGAAAAAACCCTCTGGCTGGAAAACTGGTTCACTGGTTAAGAGTGTTAACCGGCTGCTCCTGCAGGACTTGAGTTCAATTGCCAGCACTGACATGGTGGCTCACAGCCATCAGTTACTCCAGTTCCAGGGCAGTCAACACTTTTTTCTGACTTCCATGGGAGCAGTACGCATACCTATATGCAGGAATTCATACAGAAAAAAATTAATAAATCTTCAAAAAAAATCGAAAAAGCCACTGGGAACAAAGCTACATTATCGTCCCGGCTCACCCCTGTGTTCCTGATCTCCCGTCTCCTCCCCAAATTAGGAAGTGAAACGCTGTGTATTGCAGGCTGCCCTCCAATTCTTCATTCCCCTGCCTCAGCCTTCCAGCGTTGGGGGAACAGGCTTCCAGCTGGTAAGGCGCACTTAGGGACTCCGGCCACTGCTACCGACGTCCACTGGGAAAAGTGTTTTATTCTACCACGGGGCTTAGATTCTTTGAAAGAGAATTACATTTCCGGCCGGGATAATTCAAATTAAACGCTAAAATGCGAATATAACTTTATGTTCAGTGTACTTCCAGGGAACAATTTTTTTTCTGGTTTAAAACAAAACAAAACAAAACCAAAACCAAAACCTGGATGGTGAACTGAACGAGAAACTCCTTCAAAATCACTAGGCATCTTTTCTCCTCAGAAGCGGACTTGAGGAAGAAGGAAAGCTCCTCTCGGCGAGCGCAGCCCGAGCCTCAGGAGTGTGGCCGGGAAGGGTCAAACTTAGTCAACTCCGCCGCTCTGAGAGAACTCCGGCGTCAACTGTCGCCGGTCTTCCCACGCAGAGCATTACGGGAGGAGTGGCGAGGCGCTGCTGGGCAGCCTCCCTCTGAGGAGAGAAACAAACTCCACGTGTCACCCCGCGCCGCCCGGTCCACTCGCCGTCCGCTCACACCGCCCAGTCCCGGCGACGCCGGCGTGCGCTCCGCCGTGTCCTGGAGGCGCGGAAGACGCTCGCTGACGTCACTCCCGAGCGCGCCAATCCCGGGCGCCGGGGGGCGGGCTCTGTGATTTGAATTCCAGCGCTGCTGCTGTCTGTGCCGCGGAAGCGAGCCCCGCAGGGCAGCGTAGCTCGCACGCGTCCGTGTCCCTGCGGTCACGCGTGTCGCCCCTGCGGGGGCTTCCTCCCTGGGCTCGGGGGGTGGCCGAGCGGTCGCCACAGCCTGGTGCTGCTGCCTTCGCCCAGGTAGGTCGGCTGGGTCCCCGCCGTCAGCTCCCCGCCCCCGCCGAGGCCACGATCACGCAGGGTTCGCACAGCCGCGCGCCGCCCTCGGTGCTGTGGACGAGGGTTCGAAACGCAGGAGTAGCCGGGAGGCCGTCTCGTCGTCTGCGGGCCGCTTGTGCTGACTTAGCATTAAATTCCGTGCTTGCTGCAGGCATAGATGTGAGAAAAACTGTGAGGAAGGGAAGGAAGTCCCCCATCCTGCCCTGAAAGGATAGGGCTGTTTACCGTCAGGTGCACTGGTGTCGTCGTTTTGTTTCGGGTTTGCTGTTTCGGGACGGGGTTTCTCTGTAGCCCTGGCTGTCCTGGAACTCGCTCTCTAGACCAGGCTGGCCTCGAACCCAGAGACCCGCCTGCCTCTGCCTCCCCGAGTCCTGGGATTAAAAGCGTGCGCCGCCACCGCCCCGCTTGTTTGTATTTTTGAGGTTATAATTTAATTGCATTTCTCCCTTCCCCTTCCTCCCCCAAACCCTCCTTTACGCACCTCCCTACTCTCCTTGAAATTAAGTGGTTCCTTTTAGGGCAGTCACAGTTGTATACATATATGTATATACTTTTATATCCCTAGATGCAACCTGCCGAGTCCTTGTAATGTTATCTGTGTGTGTGTGTGTGTGTGTGTGTGTGTGTGTGTGTGTGTGTGTTTTCAGGGCCGACCTATTTTGTTTTTGTTGTTGTTTTACGGGTTTCTTAAGTGTTTATTCTCCTAAGCGCATGCCTTCGATTTTTTTTTTAAACGTGCTATAACGTGCCTTTTAATGCTGGAAACATTGAAAGTCGTTTTTGTTGTTGAGTACATTGAATTGAGTTTTATAAATGAGCTGTCACGGGGAGAGCACGGCCCAGCCAATTAGGATGTCCCCGCAAGATTTGTCTTTCGAATACGCTCGTTTTATCCACACGCAAACATTTCTTTTGATATCGTGCTAATATAAAAATTAAACAGACATTTCCTCAAGCGGGCAACAGTTTGGGCAGAAATGCAACTGCAGGGGTCTACTGGGGAATCTCCTCTGGTGGGGAAGCTTCGGAAGTGTGCGTGCTGGAGCTAGCTCTCTTAGGGCTCAAGCTTGGGGTTGATTCACTAGCAGGTCAGTAGCATCTTGGGGTTCATTAGCATATCTGCCCTGTCCTGAACTGGGCATCTGAACTTCCGGTGGCGTTGTTTTCTTTTTGCCACCACTATTTCAAAGTGCACAAATAGGCTTACCTTCACCTTGACTCGTGGTTTGCTAATTGTTACTGCAGGCTAAGTGTTTGAACCTAGTGCCCTCCAGGCTAGGCAGGCTGCTAGCATCTGTGGCTGCCCTGTAGCCTCCTGTTTTACCTTTTGTTTGAAAAGTTGAGGATCTGTTGTTGACCTGGCTCTGTAACCCCCTTTGAGGACTGGGACTTAAGATCCTTCTGCTGTGTAAATATTTAGCGAGGACTTTGGGCCTGTGTTTCAGGCCAACTTTTATCCGTCCTGGAAATGTCTTTCTGTTGGCATAGATTGGGCTTGTTTTCAGCTTACTTGCAATTTTTATTTGAGGCCGTTCATCAGGCAGATGATCAGGTTAGGTCACCTTGACCAGACTCTGCCAGTTTCCCCTGCGACTGTACAGTCTATTCGTTTTTCTTTCTGAGCGTGTCGTTTCACTGATATTGTTAGTGGATATTATTAACCCCTCTAGGGCTGTAGCTCCGAGGTCATATGCCTAGCATGCCTGAGGCCCTAGGTTCAGTCTCTAGCAACGCTAAAATAGATACCTTAATGAATAAAGCATATTAATACATAGTTGTTGAGCAAACATTTGTGAGAAAATTACAATGGCTTTTCTGTCACAGGGCCAGACTTACAAGATAGGTTTGTCAGCTGTTGAAAATACTTTTGACTAGCAGACTAGTTTTGAGACAATGTTTCATAGCCCAGGCTGGCCATGAAGTTTCTGTTTTGTTTGAGCCTCCTGAGTGCTAGGATATGGTATATGCACCACCATGCCTCATATGTATTGGTATTTCCCATGATAGCTCTTTGCCATTTAGATGATGTAAAAAGTTAATAGAATAAATTCAGTAGTAAGAGATGCTATAAATCTTGACTAGTAAGTTCCAGGTACCTAGGATTGAAATATTAATTTTCCACAATGCATAGTACTACACTTGGAATTTTTATTTCTATTTATGGAACATACAATTTCCACGTAAGAAGAAAGCCAGGCGTGGTAATAAAGTGCTCGTAATTCCTACACTGAGATGGTGAGGGCAGGGAGAACTCAAGGTTGATGCCAGCCTGGACTATAAAGCAAGAATGTGTTTCGAAAAAGAAAGACAAAACAAGTTTAAGACCATAAATATTTAAATAAATAATTTTTCTAAAAATTCTAAATAGTAGTACATTTAAGGAATTATGATAAATTAAAATTCCTTTATTAAAAGTTTTTAACTAAAATCTTACAATTTAAATATTCTAAAATATGATAGAGCCAGATTATTTATATGATGACATGGATATATCAGTATTCATTAGGAGCATTGTAGCTGCTGTCTGAAAATTGTAAGTGCATAAAGGGAAGTATCAGTTAACTTTTTTTTTTTTTTTTTTTTTTTGGTTTTTCGAGACAGGGTTTTTCTGTAGCTTTGGAGCCTCTCCAGGAAGTAGCTCTTGTGGATGAGGTTGGCCTTGAACTTGCAAAGATCTGACGGCCTTCCCCCGCCCCCCATCCTACTCCCCAGTGCTGGGATTAAAGGCTTGCACCACCACCTGCCACCACCGACTGGCTAGTTAATTTATGTAGTCCCTAATGCAGATGTCATTCCCTTTTTATGCGAATACTGGATTGGAATCTTAAAGACTTGATGTTTGAATACATTTCACTGCTGCAGTAGAATGCTTGTAGAGCATGCTCAAGGTCCTGAGTTTGTTTTCTAGCATCAGAATTAAAAATGGACAGAGAACCTCTTCCTGGGTGACTCTAAAATCCCTTAAAGAAACACAGTCCCACAGCTGTCAGGTAAATTTCAAAAACAGATATTTGATATTTATAAGTCAGAACTTAGGGATATTAACTAAGTTATTTGTTGAATGGTGCCTTTTTTCCTTTTTTTTTTTTTGTAAGCAGGCAGTTTTAAATGCTAAACTGCTTTTCTCATGAAAAAAATGATGAAAATTGTAATTTAATAAAAACATTAACAATTAGTCTGATTTGTGAGCTATAAATTATCCAGGGTTGATAAGAACCAATTAAACTTTGTTAGTGGTATAATGTTGTTACAGAAAATCAGTGTATTTAAAAATTACCAGATAATATAAAAAGTTGATTTTATTACAGGTTTCTCTGGACTCCTGTTGAAGTTCTGCCTGGAAATTTGTATTCATTGACTTCTATAAGAAGAATTTTGTTGCCACTGCCTTATCAAGATGAATGTAACATATTTGAACCATTCAGGAATTCATTTGTCTTCTGGGAAATCTCAAAGAAGAAATATGCCTGAAGACGCAGTCTTTATTGACAACATTCCTTCAAACACACTTACTCCTGTGAAAGAATTGGCAAAATATCAGAAGTCCTCTCTAAAACTGAATGGTCATGACAAGAATCAGTTAATAGAAATGGCAGCTTCTAACAATAAAAAGAAATGTCACTCCACCATGCTATCAGAGGCTACCCTTTCAAACAGCTATCCTGATATCAGTGTTATAAAGTGCAACATGAATGGATTAAGAAATGAAATGAACTATGAAACACCAAGAAAAATCTTTCAAAGAATGAAAGAAAAAATACAGCATGACAAAGAACAAGCATCAAGCAGCAGTAGCATGTTGGGACCACCACAGTGTGAACATAAGAAAGTCTTCACTTCTAACAGAGATAAGAAAATTCAGTTGCAACAAACCTACCTCTGTGAGGAAAAAGAAAAATCATCCCAATCCAATAATAGTTCATTAGGAGGTTAGTACGTGTGGATTTAAAAACAATGTCTTTTTCACTGTTTAATGTATTAAACACTTTTAAGTTCTTGGGATAGCATAATGAAGGGAGTACCAAAATATCTGCTCACATTCTAGAGAACTTTTTTTTGTGTGTTTTGAGACATTGTTTCTCTGTATAACAGTCCTGGCTGTCCTGGAACTAGCTCTCGTAGACCAGGCTGGCCTCGAACTCACAGATCTGCTTCTCTCATTCTGACTTTAAAAGTAATTTTTTTGGTCCAATAGAAGAGAAAAAACATGGGGGGGGGCAGGCATAGTGGCAAATTCCAGCTCTGAAGAGGGTGTCAGGAGCATTGCTTTGTGTTGTTTAGTACTAGCCTGGATTATTGGGCTATATAGTGGACTAACCTGGACTACTGAGCTATATAATGAAATTTTGTCTCAAAAAACATTGAAAGGTGTAGTAAAAACAATGGGTATAAGTGAAAGCTGTGCTATAGTCCGAATAAGCTTCAATGAGAAGATGAGATTTTAGGTGCACGGGTGTGTGAGGTAATACATGCATATCAGAACAACTAACCGAAGTCCAGGGACTAATGAGTTTAGTGCATGCTGAGTGAAGAGGCGGCTCAGGGGGTGTGATAGATAAGAAAGTCACTGAGGAAAATGAGCCCAAGAGAAACCTATCTAGAGAGAGGTGAGGGGTGGAGGAAGGGAAAGAGAGTATGTCTTATGATAGGAATAATTGTTGATTTGATAGCGTGGTCTAGAAAAACAGAGAAGTGAAAACTGGAACCTCCTCCCTTTCCCTGGGGATTAAATCTGAGGCCCCACCTACTTTATGTAAATACTGTCACTAGCCTTGTGGAGGTTTTGTTTTTGACAAGGGCTTGCTGTGTAACACAGGCCAACCTGAATTTGAGAGATTCTTGCCTTAGTCTTTTAAGTGCTAAATTGCAGGTATTGCCACAAGGCCTAAGAGATGTAAGAGAATTTGGGGTACAGATCAAAGAGTACACAAAACAGTGTTTCTTATATGAAGTAGGAGGGTAAAAGAACAAATGAAATAATTCAGCATGATATATGTGCATGTGTGTGTATATCATGTATATGTTATATATGTTATATATACACTGTGTATATGCATGTATGTATGAGTACATGAGTCAGTAATAGGATTTGAAAGCAGATGAAGTTCTTGTCTGAGATTCTATGACTGTTTATCCAAATATGCACACATTAAAAAAATATTTCTCTTCTCTGGCACAAATTTTAAGTATTATTCCTTTTATGTATGAAGAAAAGCTCACATCTGTATTCAAAAATGTATTAAATGTAAAGATTTAAAATATAAACCAGAATAAGATGGAAATAGTATGACTAGTCCATATTTGTCTAGTTGACAAACTTTCATTTCTTTGAAGGCCTAAAAATTATGTTAAAAGCTGGGCATGGTGATAGATTCCTGTAGTGCCAGTATTCACAAGGCTTTCATACTTGAGGCCAATTTAGACTACATGAGACCACAAACAGAAGTCAAAAGGATTTGCAGTTAGGTCTCAATATTTTTGAATTTTAAATGGTAGGTAGGAAGTCATTAATTGTTCATGGCCTTTGTCAGGACCACCTGAGAAGGACCTGCATCCTGTTGTACACAGCAGTCTGGAATGTGTTGCTAATCTGGAATTTTGAGTAAAGCCTGCCCAGATAGCTGCCATGGCTTTTGATGGACTACACCCAGTCCTTGGTGCTGCTTGTAAAAAAGGAGGAATCAGGTCAAAGACGCTTACAGAAAACGTAATAGTTGCTTTTATCTTGAAAAGGAGAATTGTAGTTTGGAGATACTTGATTTTTTTTTTCTCCCTCAGCATAATGTAAGTATAGAGAGTGAAGTGAAGGCGCTCTCTCCCTCTCTCTCTCTCTGTCTCTCTCTCTGTCTCTCTCTCTCTCTGTCTCTCTCTCTCTCTCTCTCTGTCTCTCTCTCTCTGTCTCTAATATGCCAGCCTACAAGAAGTTCCTCTGGAATCATAAAGCGTTCACTGTCTTAGTCATTGTTCTGTTGTTGTGAAAAGGCACAGCGACTTTTATAAAAGAAAGCATTTAAGTGGGAACTTGCTTACAGTTTCAGAGAATTAGTCCATTCTCATCATGGTGGTAAAGCACGGTGGCATACAGGCAGGCTCTGGAGTGGTCGTCAGTAACTGAGGTCTACATCCTAGTGCACGGGCAGAGTGGGACACTCTTATTCTCCTCTAATCCTTTCAAATAGGGCCTCTCCTTGGTGACTAAGCACTGGACTCTCTGAGCTTTTAGGGGTAAGGGGCATTCTTATTCAAATCACTACACTCAAAAACAAAAGATTTAACACCAGTAGGGAAAGAAAGCAGAAAGGCACAATTTAAGTTATGGTAAACACTTGTGACTTATTTGATTGTTTTATATGTTTGCAGTTTTGTCCTTTTTTCTTTTTGGTTTTTCTAGACAGGGTTTCTCTTTGTAGTTTTTGTGCCTGTCTTGGAACTAGCTCTTGTAGACCAGCTGGCTGGCCCCAAAATCACAGAGATCCACCTGCGTCTGCCTCCTGAGTGCTGAGATTAAAGGCTTGAGCCACCTCTGCCCAGCTTCTTTTTTTTTTCTAGTTACATCGAAGTATTGTTAAATGTTCTAGATAGTTACCAGTGGGCAGTAAGAACTCTGAACCTTCACTTGTAATAAGTGGGTGTGGTGATGCATGCTTTTAATCTCAGCTCTCAGAGGTAGGTTTGGTGCTAGCCTGGCCTATATCATGGTAAGTTCCAGAATAATCATACCTACATAGAAAGACCCTGTCTTTCTTAAAAAGAAAAACAAAAAAAAAAAATAAAACAAAAACAACAACAAAAAAACCAGGTTGGGTGTGGTGGAGCACACCTTTAATCTCAGCACTTGGGCAGAGGCAGGTTGATCTCTGAGGCAAGCCTAGACTACAGAGCAAGTTCCAGGACAGCCAGGAATGTTAGACAGAGAAACCCTGTCTTGGGAAGCAAAACAAAACAAAAACTAGAGACACTTAAATTGAGCATGGGGGGTGGGGCATTCCTAATCTCAATTTTTAATATAAGTATTTTTAATATAGTTTAAAACAATTTTTTTCCATAGGATGTTTATATAAATTTTGTTTTTTGTATTTTTGACAGAGCTTCCAATTCTGAAGCAAGAACAAAAAAGTGTTACAGCTTCAAACATCTCAAGCAAGGCATTAACTAGAGCTCAGTTTGCTAGACAAGTTCTTCATTCAAAAGAGAAAACTGTTAAAACCACTGTGTCCAAAAAGGACACATTTGTTTTGAAAGGTGTTAATTCTACTTATGAAAAGCTTGGAAATACTGGCATTAAGACTGTGAGTTCTGACTGTGTTCCTGTTCTGGACTCGATGACTTCTGGGAGTGATGTGTCAACAGAAGGGACTGCAAAAGAGGATATTTTAGAACAAAATAAAAAATCGGGTTCTAGAGGAACGACTCGTCATTCCATGGAAAATACATGTGAAATCATACTTGCAAGTCCAAGACTTAATCTAACAATACCTGGCCGGTCTCAAAGAAACGTTACAAAGCTTGAAGCTGTTGCAAGTGAAGCTAAAAAATACCAGGTAGGAAGACATTTAAGGCGCTGCTTATTTCTATTTTAATTGTCCCCTTATCTAAACCCTTGTTATAATTTCTCATTTTACTCAACTATGAGCCTAGTGAAAAGATGAATGAGCTGAAAGTAAGGTAACTCAGTCATTAATTCTTGTCTTCTCTATTACTAGTTATAAATTTCAACTATTTACTTACTGTCATATATGAATGCTGACATTGCTACTACTTCTGTTCTCATGACTTTTGAGGTATTATTAACAACATTTGAAATAGAAAGGAATTTTTACAGCTAAAGAGTTGAGAATTTTCAGGCTGGACAAAGGGCCCAGAAGTTAGAAGCACTTGTTCTTCCGGAGGTCCTGAGTTCAATTCCCAGCATGGTGGCTTACAACCATCTATAATGAGACCTGGTGCCCTCTTATGGTATGCAGATGTACACACACAGAACACTGTATATATAATAAATAAATCTTTTTAAAAAAATAAAAAAATAGAATTGAGAATTTTCCTGATAAAAAGTTATATGGGATGAGTAATTAAAAATTTTAAAGCATCAAATTAAGTTACATTAAGATGTAATATCAGTTCAAGAAAAAAAAATAAAAGCATGTATAAACCCCAGACTTAATCTTCCAGCACTGAAAAAAAGGAAAAGGACAATGTAAAATTCCCAACTGTTAAAAGTATGTCTATTAACTTTTAAGTAGATGATAGTGAGTATCAAATTGAGAAGGTATTTAATTCTATCTTAAATTTTAAAAATGAAGTAGTTGCTGTTTTATATCTCAGTGTGTTTGCTAGAAATTGTTTCATTTACAAATATTTAAATTTAATTACTATTGACTTATAGAAGAAAGTTTGAAAAAGTATTCTAGATTTCCTAATACTTCATCTCTACCATATTGTTTATACCAGTTACCATAAGAACTTCAAGCCTTCCAGGACTCATACTCATAGGTACTTTTGTCTCTTCCATAACTCTGACATAATCTCTCACTCATTCTTAGGTCTTCAACTTCAGAGATAGATATCATCAGTATTCTGCTATGTTCTTGGAACATTTTTTAACTTGTGCTAACTGAAATGGGCCTTATACAAACAACCTCCTTGATTTCTTTTTCTTTTTTTCTTTGTTTTTTTCTGTTTCTAACAGTCTTGGCTGTTCTGGAACTCCCTTTGTAGGCCATCTGGCTGGTCTCGAACTCACAGAGATCCCTTGCTTCTGCCTACCTAGTGCTGGGATTAGAGCTGGTGTGATTGTTATCACCACCCAGCAATTTCTTTAATGATCTTTTTTTCATTCATCGTCTACTCAAGGCCTATTGAATCTCATTATTGCTACTACATGTACCAGATTCTCAATGCCGATGAATCACATATTACTGTCATTCCCTTTCACTAATCTTTATACCTACCTCATGCTCCATATTCTGACACCACTAGGACAGCCATTAGTTCATTACATTCCCATGTGCTCATTGCTCTTTTCATCCCCTGCAGATTCCTGTGGTCCACCATTATAACCATTATATGTTAACTCTCAGATCCATGCCTTTATTCTAGTTTACCCTCTCCACATCATTAATCATGGAGTGGTCTTGGCTTACTTGCTTACATTTCCTCTTGCTTACCCCTTTCAAGGAATCGTGCTTTTCTGCTACCTGCTTAGGGCTTTTTAGCCTGTTCTTTGACTAGAAAAATCTTATAAGGCACCACTATATACCTTTATTATTCATAGTAACTATGTATATATTTGTTTGGGTACCATCTCCTTTCTTCTTGCATCTATTTCTTCCCAGTAAGCTCTCACATACAGGCAGTGTTTATAATTGTGTCCAGTTTATTTCTTGTCAAATCTCAAATGTCTAGAACAGTGCCTATAGCTTAAATGTTTGATGACAGCATATTTTAAGTAAGTAGAACAGCGCAAGATTCTAGAATTTGACTAGTAACCCCTCAGTTTCTCTAGTCATATATTACAGGAAAGTTATTTAGATTTATTTTATAATTTCTTTTTCTGTAAAATGGAGATGGTGCTTGCTTCCTCGAGTTGTAAAGATAACATGAACTAGTGAGCCTAAGGTGCACTACGGAACACTTTCTCATGTTTCCTGTAGCCTGCTGGTATTATGCACATGTGATGAAAATAGCATTGATCCTAGTCTTCTAACCTCTTTTTCAGTTCTGGAGGTCAAACCAAGGGACTTGTGCTATACCACTGAGCTACATGCCCAAAATACCTATATTTTAAAAGAGTAATTAAGAAATGCCTTACCAAACACCGTCCGTCCATTTTAGCATCTTTTCCTGGTTCAGTTTAAAGTCACCAAGGAACTTGTCTTTAAATATAAATGCATACTTTCATTTAAAGTGAATGACACTCGTTAGTTGTATTAATTTTGCTTTAGTTCTCTTCAGAAACACTTTAATTATGTATGTTACTAAATTGTTATGAACTTAAAGGTTTTTTTTTCTTCTTTTTTTTCCCTTTTTGAGACAGGGTTTCCCAGTAGCTATGGAGCCAGTCCTGGAACTCATTCTGTAGACCAGGCTGGCCTCGAACTGACAGAAATCAGCTTGCCTCTACGAGTGCTGGGATTAAAGGCGTGTGCCACCACTGCCCAGCCAAACTATAAATGTTTTTATTGTCAGTGTTCATAGAAAATTTTATATTTTAATGACATTTTGCTTACACTAAAATCATTTTCTGAGCTCTTCAGCTGTTTGCTTTGGAATAGAATGGTATTGCATGTTTATTACTGGCTGTGACCTTCATGGTGTATAGAAACTGAAAATATAGCTCTAAGTCAGTTTAGCAAATATGTAGTTAATGGGGGGGCGAGTTATATAATATATTTGGCATTTTTTGTTGTTGTTGTTCCTTCAAAATTACTGTGTTTTCTAAAAGATTTGATGGTTTAGTGTATATGTTACGATTCTCCCCCTTAGGTTAAGTCATTTTGTATGAGTATTTGAAATGCAGATCTTTCTGCATTATAGGCAAACAGTATAGTACAACTTCATGTACATGTCTATTTTTTATTTCATTCAGTACAGTAGTTTTAAGAATTACTGTTTAAAATGGGCTGGTTCTTAGATAATGATAGGTACTAAGAAAAAACTAGGATTACTTCGGGTTTTTCTTGGAGTTCAGATTTTTCTAATGTTTAATGCTAATTTTATCATTCTGCATGCAAGTAGCATAAGAAATGTGTTCTTTGTTTTATGCTTGATTAGGTTGTCCAGCTACAGGAATGGATGATTAAAGTCATCAATAATAATACAGCTATATGCATAGAAGGAAAGCTGGTGTAAGTATAACATTTCATTGTTCTTTTCTAACATTTAAGTTGGTTTTATGTATGTGGTCAGTGACAAATAGCATATTCCTACAAACATATTCTCATGAGGTTGTAAACTGAAGGCAAAAGCACAACATGATGCCAATTCCTTGCTAGTTATCTGATGTAAATTATTGATCCATCAAAGGATCAAAATTATTTAAAGCTGTCAAGTAGTTGCATATTAAGTAACTGATACTTTTTGGTTTTCCCAAAAGTGAAAGCATTGTTAGACAAGTAGGCTAACTCAGCTACTGTTCTACTTTTGAGAATCAGCTCCTTCAAAGTAAAACGACTGTGGTAAAATAATATAAAGTATCCTGGTTTCTAAGATTGAATATGTAGAGTCTTGTTGCCTATCTTATTCCCTTTTCCATAATGTTCAAGATGCAATATAGATTGCCTTTGTGAATCCAGTTAATGCTGCTTACTGCCAATGTTACTTGAAGAAGTTACTTATACTCTGTGAGGCTCAATTTCTTCATTAGTGCAATAATAATAATATGGCCCAATATTGTGGGATGACTTTTCCTGGTTTGAGAGTATCTCATATAGCTGAGGTTGGCCTTACACTACTATGTGCTTGAGCAAGACTTTCAACTTATGGCTCAAAATCATTACTTTATTATAATTTTTTGTGTTCTATATGTTTATACAGCTCCTGGTTAAGTGTAAATATGTTGACCTTAATAAACTTATTCTTTTTTCCTAGGGATATGACTGACGTTTATTGGCATAGTAATGTAATTGTAGAGCGAATTAAACACAATGAACTTAGGACATTATCGGGGAACATTTATATATTAAAAGGATTAATAGACCGGATTTCCATGAAAGAAGCAGGTAAATAGGTTCCTTAGTTAATCTTTCCATAGCTTCTCCTTTTTCTTAAATAAATACCTGTTGATGGAGGCTGCTTGTTCATTCCCAGCTGCTCAGACCTGAAATAATCACTCAGAAACTATATCATTTACAATATTGGTTGGCCAATAGCTTAAGCTTATTTCCAACTAGTTCTTATATCCTAAACTAATCTATCTCCATTAATCTGTGCATCACCACGAGATCATGGCTTACTTCAGTGGGCTCCGGTGGAGGTGCCTGTCTCCTGCAATGGCTACATGGCTTCTTTTGGCTCTACCTACTCTCTCTTCTTCTATCTGCTTGGAACTCCTGCCTTGCCCTATTCTGCTAATTCACTGGCTGAAACAGCTTTATTCATTAACAACACATAGTCAGAAGGTCCTCCCTCACCAAAACACCCAAGCTAATGAACTGACCCTAACCCTTGTAATGTCCCATATACCTCATACCTTTATTATCCTTTTCAGTAAATGCCTAGTGCTAACTTTTCCTGGCATGCTGTGGGACAATGGTCTTATAACCTTAAAGATTTGTCACTTGTATTGGTTTAATAAAATGCTGATTGGCTAGTATAGGCAGGAAGTATAGGCAGGACAACCAGAACAGGAGAATTCTGGGGAGAGGAAGGGCTCAGTCTGCAGTGGTCACCGAGCTACAGAGCAAGCAAGATGAGAATACCTCACTGATAAAGGTACCAAGTCATGTGGCTTTCACAGATAAGAATTATAGGTCAATGTAAGATGTAAGAGTTAGTTAATAAGAAAGCCTGAGCTAATAGGCCAATCAGTTTATAATTAATGTAGACCTGTGTGTATTTATTTGGGACTGAACGACTGTGGGACTGGGCGGGACAGAAACCGTCTGCCAACAAATGGTGCTAATGTGGACAACTACATCCACATAAAACATGAGAGAACTTGCAAAGTAATTGTAGACACAAAAGAACAGGGTTAAGCATGGCTTCTTAGTAAGAGCCTTTTTTTCAGGTGAGCTCTGTTTTCTAGAGGCAAGTGCCTCTCATCTAAGAGAGGCTTCCTGACTTAGCTTTAGCTGTAAAAACCTTGCAGCTATTTTAAGAGGCCCTACCACCAAACATTTAAATGGTGTTTGTGAATAGCTGACAGCATGCTTCTTGATAGTGGCAGGGATCTTGAAACTCTATAGAGTTGTGGCAGTAAACATGGCTCCTACCAGTACCTCCGCCATGAAGCTAGACTCAGAAATCTAAGGAATTGGGGGGAAAATACTGTCAAAGCCACGGCTTTAATCCTAGCCGCATCACTTAGCAAATTAGAGTCATGTGATCAGAAAAAGAGAGATATACAGTAAAGATAGATTCAGATGAAAAAAAAAACTTAAACAGTTTACATTGTCTTTAAAAATAAATATATGTAGGTTTGGGAGAGAAAAAAAAGAATAAAGTTCTTTAAAAAAAGGAAAAAGAAAAAGAGTAGTTGGGTGTAGTAACACACACCTTTAATCCCAGCACTTGAGAGGCAGAGGCAGGTGGATCTCTGGGAGTTCAAGGACAGCCTAGTCTACAGAGAGTTCCAGGTCAGCCAAAGATACACAGAGAAACCTAACTCAAAAAACAAAAAGTTAAAAATAAAATTAAAAGACACAACAATTTAAAGCCACATAAAGATGGAAAATACGTAGTCTGGATACTGTATGTTATTGTGTTAACTTTGAATTGTTTGATGGCTGAGGAAGGAGCAAAAGCTGCTAAAAGACATTTGATTATAAATGCTGCTGGATTAATCTAACATATATTTTGAAAATGCCTTGACTTCAAAATTTGAGTCAAAAGATATGCTACTTTGAAGGAGAGGTTTTGCTTTTGTTTCCGCAGGAAATGAGAAGCTGTGGATTAATTCTGGTTTAAGAAAAATCAGGTTTGATCAAAGAAAACCCCCTAAAAAATCTTTGATAGGAGCTGATGGCCCAGATGATTCAACATTTCAGAGCACTTCTGTTGGAGTGTCTTCTGAGTTCTACATTCAGAACAGCCTCAACACTGCTGGCTAAGAAAATCAAGCCTCACAAAATATTTCAGTCAGGACTTGACCATAATCCTAAATTTTCTTTACGTCCCCATAAGATTATCAGCACCCTCAATCAGCAGGAAGTAGCCTGGAACACTATGCTGACATTCCCAAAAAATGGATTATGGATATTTTTCTTTGTTATTTTGAATATTCAAATTTGTTAATTTGAATATTCAAATTCCATATTGCCATGACTCATTCCCCCAGGTTCCCAGAACTTGGCTTCCTAGTTCAGTAGAATTTCTCAGCTACATCCTTTTAAATTGTTGTCCTCTCCTTTTCTCCCATGAAAATTCTTACCCAGTTTTTTTGTAACAATAGTCCAGCAAGGAGTTTTTACCTCATGGCTTCACTTTTTCTTACACGCTAGACATCAGCTATGTAGTGGCGGGACTTTCATTTGCTTTACTGATGGGTCCTCAGTGTCTCCAGCAGTGCTTAACATATAGTAGAGCAAGTATGCATTTCTTGACTGACACTGGCCTGGAGATGCCTCCTCAAAATTTTAGGCTTTTGGATCTTTTTTTTCTTTTGTAAATTAAAATATTTATGTATTTATTTTGCTTTTTGTTAAATAGGATATCCCTGTCATCTCACAAGAAAATTTATGTTTGGATTCCCTCAAAATTGGAAGGAACACATTGATAATTTTCTAGAACAATTAAGGTAAAGTGTCCTTAATGTTTTTTAAAATCAGCTTTATCAAGGTATAAGTTATGTTCCCTAAAATGTACTCACTTTAGATACAGAACATAATGGTCCTTTTCAGATGTATGTGCTTCTGTAATCAATGTAAACTGGTTTGTTGGGGTTTTGTGTTTATTTCTAGTGTTGAAGTTTTTTATGATCTTAGGTGTTTTAGAAATCATAACGCTTTATTAGAATTTCTGACATGTTGAGTGAGTTCAGAAAGAAAATAAAATCCTAGCCATTTTTTCAAGAATTCTTCAATCACCTGCCCTTGGATGGCACATAGTTGTCAAATATTGGTTTGAAGTTCTTGATTAATTTTTCTCCATTAATTTTTAGTAGTTTTTGAGTGTCACATGCTGTTAGCAGACATTGAGAGAAAAAATTTATTAATTGTTCTTTGGGAGCCAGTAGGAGATACAGAGCTTTAAATTTTATCCAAGTCAAAGTAATTTATAGTAGGAATTGAGACTGTTTTTTTCTGGAAAGTGCCAGATGGTTTTTTCTTTAAATATTTTTTAATATTTATTTATATTTAATAAATATTAAAAAAATATTCTGTCTGCATGTATGCCTGCAGGCCAGAAGAGGGCACCAGACCTCATTACAGATGGTTGTGAGCCACCATGTGATTGCTGGAAATTGAACTCAGGACCTTTGGAAGAGCAGGCAATGCTTTTAACCTCTGAGCCATCTCTCCAGCCCCCCAGATGGTATTTTTCCAGACATGTTACTTTTCTCAACCACTCAGCTCTGTATTTTCAAAAGAGAAGCAACTATAGGTAGTGTAAATTGAATGAGCATGGCTGTGTTTCAGTGAACATTATTTACAAAAATGCCCAACAGTGTTTAATTCTGGCCTCACACTTGCTAGGTAAGTGCTCTACCACTGGTAGCTCTTTGTCCTGTGGTTTTCTTAAGTCTGCTTAAATAATTGTTTTGTTTTTTGAGTGCTCGTTTGTTTTTTTGAGTGCTCGTTTGTTTTGATAAGGGACTCGTGTAACAGGTTAGCTTCAATATGTAGCCCAGACTGTACTTGAACTCCTTGATTATCCTATTATTTATGGGTTGAGCTTTTCAGTTTTTTTGAGAAGCAATATTAGAGAAAAAAAAATAATGCAATTGTTTTAGGGCTGGAGAAAAGGACAGGAATAAGACCAGACAGAAAACTGCAAGAGTTCATGAAAAACAAAAATCAATGAAAAATGATGCAGAAGATACACAAGCAGATGTCCTCCTAAAAGCCAGCAACACTTATGACCTTACTGATGATACCTTGGGTATGTTTGAATTTTTCTTTGTTGCAACAGTGGTAGAGTCTTACATGAGCTTAACACTGCTTGTTGTATATAATGTAGACTGGTGCTCTTTGAGTAAATAATACCTTGAAATTCCTGCCTTTCCACTACTCTAGAGACTGCTGCTCATCATCATTATTCCTTTTATTTCATGGAATAAACCTTTAATCACAATGCCAAAACCCCAATGAGTATTCCAATAAAGGATTATATTGAGGCTACCAGCAATCATGTAGTAGAGATAAATATCTATATTTGTGTTCGTGGAAGAACTGGCATATATTCTTGACTGATGGTTGACAGAACTGCTCTATATCCACTCTTTTCTAACAATATACTCTACATCTCACACCACCCCACTCTCACAAATAATGTATGAAGATTAACTTACAGTCTTCTCAATTATGTACATGATAAAAGTTATTGAAATCTCTTGTGTACATTTCTTGGAATTTTACCTTAACTCTGTAGCTAAGGGCTTTATATAATCTTAAAACTTGTGAGAACTGCAAATTGTTTTTGCTAAAGGTATGTATTACCTACCATATTAGATATAAATAATACATCTCAGTCTAATGTTGGTATGTCATTTGAACTTTCTCCTTGAAATTTTCTGTATCATTTTTAGTTCACAAAAAGCAATATTTAAATATGTAAATGATTTCAAAAATTTCATTTACTAAAGCTTTACATCTTTCTCAACCCTTTCTTTTTACAAAAGTCATCCATTCTTAAGATTGGCAGGTTGGTTATTGACTTTATTAGAACTTCAGGAGTTGTGGGGCTATTACTTGCACTTGCCAGCCCTCCCCACTTTTAACTCCTAAATGAAAAATAACCTTGAATAACTTTTTTTAGGAAAGAGAGCTGAATTGTAAATATGATTGTTGCAAATGTTTTAGACATGTGGCAAGTGGAATGGAATACAAATTTAAAACACCAAAGTTTGGTAAACTATTTAAAATGCTGTCTGTGCACTTATGAAAAACCAAACAGCTTTAAAGCATCTTCATGGACTTTGCTTCAAATTAGAAATTTATGGATGAATATGGCTTGGTTTCTCTTTTTAGCAAGTGCAGTTTAAGGGCACATACTAAGTTATTATGATTTCATTATTTTTCTAAAATGATTTGCTGTGTCTTTTGTTTTATGAAAATTTATGTAGCATGAATAATAAAAACCCAGAGACAGATATTGGGGTTCAACCTGAAGATCAGAAAATCAAAGCAGCCAACCACTGGCTCTTACCTCTACCTCAAACCAAAATGGCAGTCCTGCCTCCATGAATCCTCAGAATGAGTCTGAGCGTCAGACATGTCTCCTCCCATTTTATATTCCTCACTAGTGCAGAGATTAAAGGTGTGCACCACCACCACAAGTCTTTGACAAACTAGTGTGTCTGCTGGGATTAAAGGTGTGTGCAACCACTGCCTGGCCTGTAAGACTAACTAGTGTGACTGCTTTGCACTGACTAACCTTCAGGCAAGCTTTATTATTAAAACATAAATAATATACCAATATAGTTATGTTAATTATTTTATGATATCTTTATTATTACTTACAAATTATCTTTCATAAATTGTTTTGATTGATGATTCTATTCTCTTATTGGTTGTTTTTATTGTTACCAATATATCACTACATTTTCTATGAGAAAATAATGAAAAACCATGGTCAGAGAGGTGACTCAGTGGTTAAGAACATAACTCCTGCTGAGAACCTGAGTTCAATTCCCAGTACCCACATCAAGCAGCTCACAGCTGCCTGTATCACCAGCTCTAGGGACTCCAATACCCTCTTCTGGCTTCAGGAGCCACTGCATGCGCATAAACCCACAACACATATTATATACACAATTAAAAATTAAATGGGGAAAAAAACCTTAAATGTGCCTAACATTAAACAACTAAGGTGATGTAAATGGCTCAGTCCATGATAATTTAAGATGACATGATTATTATATTTACCTAATATAATTTTTCATATTTAGTGCTATAACCATTATATCATAGTATTGTACTTTAAAAAACTCTTTATAACACTTAATAAGCATCTTATGAAGGACTTGCTGTAGTGTCAGCCTCCTATACTATATAGTAATCTCAAGGGTTATACCCATCCATTGTGTATCTTTACAGTTTCTAAAGGGATAACAAAATACCTTTTAGGCCAGATGTTATGGCATATACTTGTAACCCCAGCACTTAGGAGACTAAATCAGGAATATCTGGTATTGCAAAAGCAATAGTAGCAGTTAAAACAAAAGTTCTTATTTTAATTAATTAATTTTTAAATTAGTGTTTGTGTGTCAGTGTGGGTGCCCATGAGCCAGGACACTCCTGTGGAGGAAAAAATAAAACTCCACAAAATTTTGCCAAAAATAATGTGATTTAATTATGCATTGAAGTATATAAATTAATTGAAACATAATTTCGTACACATAAGAAAAATAAACACTAGTTTTATATTTAGTTGATGTGCAGTTTGAATGTATAGGATGTATAAACTCACAAAATTAACTATACTATTCTGTTTTTAGATATAATAAGCTATTCAAAGCAGGTATAAGCAATATGCTTGTTCATTTTTAATATTTTTTAAGGAAAATAAAAGTGATTTGAACTAAGCCATATCCTGTATTGAGTTTTCTGTCCTACAAAAATGTTATTTATAATCAAATTAGTGAATATACCTGACATTTCATTACACAGATTTTTCTTCCCACAGTTAGCTTTTTAATGTGGAAAAGCAACTTATCTTCTTGTCCTTCTTCCACTTTTCTTTTCTTCTTTTTTTCCTCCTCTTTCCCTGCCTCCTTTCCCTGAGACAGTCTCTTATGTTGCCAACACTCCATCTTAATCTCCAGGGTAATGGGAATACAGGCACAAACCACCATAATCTCCTGGAAAAACACAGAATCTTTATCTAATCCTCTATCTTTGAATTCACAGAAATGAAGAAAAATAAGCACAATGGGTTCTCAGGAGCTACAGAAATAAACATTGGATGTAATAATTGTCAAAATAAGCCACAGTTAAGACTCCTCCATAACCAAGTAAGTGATAGTATTCAAATAGTGGCATATATGATTTAGTCAGTTAGTTGAGGTACGTTTAAGAACATAATGTGGTACCTGAGAAGTTTAAGGGCTGCATCAAAAGATACAATTTTCTTTTTGATGAGTATCATTTATATTGATCAGTCCTAACTCAGAAACTGCAAAAGTCGAACGACTATTTAATAGCTTAAGAATTGGAAGAATTGTTTCAGGAAAATAGACTTCGATAGATATCTTTAAGTCAGTGTTTAAGAGAAGGTTAGAAAAGAAGAAGCTTACATTGAGCAGTACAAATTACTTTTTGATGGAACTGCTGTTAAAGTTAAACAACTGTTTGTGACAGAGATAATGTTTAATAAATGAGAAAGAACAAAAGAACATAGGATGGGATATACTTCCATTGGTAGAGTATTTGTGATGTATGAGAGATACACCCTTAGTTTGATCCCAGTACTCCTAATTTTTTTTTAAGTATTTAGCTTTCAAAAATGTCCATAGGATAAAATTTTATTGATGTATTTATGCGTCTTAAATGTCTGGATACTATATAATTTTCTGTTATAACTGCCTGCAGTCAACTAACCATAGTTAACATCTATAGAAAGCAGAAAAAATTTGTATAAGTCTTTCTCCTTTGAAGGCCTCCACTGCATTTTGGAAAAAAAAATCTGTTAATTTTAACTTTAATTCCCATAGTGTTTTATTATGTTTTAAAATGTACATTTATTTATTTATTTGGTGGGGCGGGGCACACGTGTGCTCCCTCAAGCAGGCGGGCCTCAGAAGACCGCTTACACAAGGCAATTTTCTTCTTCCATCTTGAGCTTTGCGGATCAGCCTTCTCACTTGCTGAGCCTTCTCTTTAGCCCTTTGAGATTTTTATTGGTTCTCTGCTTTTCTTTTGAAAAGTACATGCAATAATAACAAAAGTAAAGGCTTAAATAAAACATATAAAAAAGTACTTTAAAAAGTACAAAATGGTCTTAGTGATTGTAAGTGCTTCCTGTATTGCATTGGACCATAGTTCGTTTCCCTGAACCTGGATCAGTTAGGTTTTATTTACCTCTAGCTCCAGGGGTCTGATGCTCTCTTCTGGCCTTCTTTGGGCACTTTTATACACCTGGCATATACTCAGACACATACCCATAAATTAAAAAGTAAAACTGCAAATAAGACTTTTGACGGATCCTATTACCCTGTGTCCTACTTCTAAAGTTACAGCTCCAACAGGACATCCTGAATGTTCTATTCATGAAATTAGTAGAGTAGCAAGTAACTAAATCATCATCATCATCACCCCCCCAACCCCACCCCATCCTCCGCCCTAAGACGGGGTTTTTCTGTGTAGCCTTGACCAGGCTGGCCCCAAACTCATAGAAATTCTCCTGCCTCTGCCTCCCAAGTGCTGGGATTAAAGGTGTGCGCCACCTCCACCTGGAATACCTAGAATTTTTTAATGTGTGATGCTTTTCTGGAAATGCTCAAGATCATTTCTATAAATTACAGTTTTTAAAAGTACATTGTTTATTTTGAAGGAATTATCTGGAAAAGGGGATTGCAGAAAACTTCCTTCAAAAAACTTTGAGAATTTTGAAGGAATAAATAAAAGGAAAATTCGAAGTCAGAAGCAAGGTAATCTCTTTGGTGGTTGTGCAATGACTAGGATAGTAATTTTAAGATAATTTTAACATAGTGAATTATCTTTTTAAGTTTTTTGATATAAAATGGTAAATATATTGGTGGTTTAAAGTAGTTATTTGTGCATAAAATGATCATTTAATGAAATAACATATTTAAATAATACTATTTATAGGTTAATATGATTTCTAAGTAACTTTATTTTATAAAGTTATATATTGCTTTAAATGTGCTCATATGAATGTTTCCTTTTTGAAATTAATGCCATAATTAAGGTTTGATAAGTGTTAATTCTCAGAGTAATTATAGGCTAAATTTAAAGTGCCCTTTATGTAAATACTAACAAGTTCAAGATTTCATGTTATGATAAATCCTTGGTCCTAGTGGTATTTTTTTTACTATAACTGAAAAGTGAAAATGAAGAACAACTATCAAAATTCATAAAAGTGCGGAGGAATATAGTACTGTCTAGGTTACTAGAGTCAAACAAGTACCTGAAAGAGGCTGAATATTTTTGAGATTATTAAATAAAATGAAATGATAAAAATACTCTCACTAGCCGGGCGGTGGTGGCGCACGCCTTTAATCCCAGCACTCGGGAGGCAGAGGCAGGCGGATCTCTGTGAGTTCGAGGCCAGCCTGGTCTACAAGAGCTAGCTCCAGGACAGGCTCTAAAAGCTGCAGAGAAACCCTGTCTCGAAAAAACCAAAAAAAAAAAAAAAAAATACTCTCACTAGAAATATTTTGTTCAAAATGAGAATATTCAGGTTTCAAAAACTTTCTGAGCTGGGCAGTGGTGGCAGTGCACTTTAATCCCAGAACACAGAAGGCTGAGGCAGGTGTATCTCTGTGTTCCAGGGCAGCCAAGCCTACAAAGAGAAACTGTCTTGAGAAACAAAAACAATAAAAAGAAACAAAGAAAAATAAAAATTTCTACCTGAATATTTTTTATTTGATTTATGTAAGGAATTGGAAGACACTTTGTAAATCTATGACATTCATGAAAAATCTTGTGGAAACATTTTTGGTTTCTTTTCATGAGGATAGTGGTACTAATCAAATAAATTATCCACAAATTATAATTTTGAAGTTTCCCCACCATTATTAACTGTTAACTATTTATTTTGTTACTTACCTTTTATGGCATGATATATGTACATAGTCTAGTTAGTCTACTATTTTGTTATCATGGTATGATTTACAATTCTTTTTTGTTGTTTTGTTTTGTTTTTGAGACAGGGTTTCTCTGTGTATCCCTTGCTCTCCAAGAACTAACTCTGTAGACCAGGCTGGCCTTGAACTCACAGAGATTACCCCCCCCCCCCCCCCCCCCCGCCCGCCTCTCCCAAGTGCTGGGATTAAAGGCGTGTTCCACCACCGCCCAACTGTGATTCTTAATAGTGTCTTAGTTACTGTTCTATTGTTGCGAAGAAATACCATGACCAAGTCAGCTTCTAGAAAGAAGCATGTAATTGGGGGGCTTGCTTATATTTTCAAAGAGTTAGTCCATGGCCACCATGGCATTAGGTAGGCATGGTGCTGGAACAGTAGTTGAGAGTTCAGTCTGACTCCCAGGCATGAGACAGAGAGCTCCCTGGTCATGGCATGGGATTTTGAAACCTCAAACCCTGTTCCTCAATAATACATCTCCTCCAACACAGCTAAACCTACTAATCCTTTGAAATAGTTCCACTAACTAGAAGACCAAACATTCAAACATGTAGCCTATGGTGGCCATTCTGGGTCAAACCACCACAATAAGCATAATTTAATAAAGTTAGAAATTTCAGGTAGATTTGCTTCTGGATTCTCAATTTTTAGATTAGACAGCTGGTCTCATTTGCTTTCTTCCCCTATAAGATGATAAAGATACTAAGTTCTGCAATTTTTGTTATCTCCCATGATAATTCTTGGAGATCAGGAGAGATTTGTAAAAAGGTCCTGCTTTGGCTACATTGGAGATGAAAGTAGAGCTGCCAGTATGCATAGAGTCCCATGTTTTCCTGATTGCATCCTTAACTAATGCAACTTCTTTTTTTAATCTTATATGCCTGCTTAGGTTTGGTTTAGGTTAGTGACCCTAATAGATTCCTTATGTCTTCTGTTTTACATTCTGAGAAGAGATTTTCTTGTTGTTGTTGGTTTTGGTTTTGTTTGTTTTTGTTTTTGGAGACAGGGTTTTCTCTGTTTCTCTGGTTTTTGGAGCTTGTTCTGGAACTATCTCTTGTAGACCACACTGGCCTCGAACTCACAGAGATCTTCCTTCCTCTGCCTTCCGAGTGCTGGGATTAAAGGTGTGTACCACCATCTTCCGGCTGATAATTGATTACTAAAACATTTATTTAGTGTCTACTAATATTTGAGAGTCTATTATAATATCAGTATAACGGGGTTTATGAAAATAAAGTTTTGACGTTATTTTCTTTATCTAAAAGATGACTGGTAGTAATTAAAACAGGACACCAAAGTGGCGTTTTAAAAAGTATTCTGAAAATTTAAAGGATGGAGAGCTTTCAGTTCACCGTGGGTTAAAGAATAGGCTCTATCAAGCAGTAGTTCTTCTTACAGGTAAGTAAAGGAAATTTTTCAGGGAGAGTAAACATCGAAAGTTCAGGCCCAAGCAGATTTGAGAAATATGTTATAATACCCATAAAGAATGGATCTAATTTGAGGTCAGTGAAAGACTGAAGCTATATTGGAGGCTTTGTGGGAAAGCTTACATGTATGCCAGTAAACTGGGAAGCCGTTGGCAGGATTGTATAAATAACTGTATGCTTACATTCGAAGTGACACTGATCTAGTAGATCAGTGCTTTGTGTAACCTGGGGGGGGGATTGTTTTATTTCTATACTTAAGAGATTTTGGTTTTGGTTTTGTCCAATGAAATAAAGAGAGAACTGAAGTGTCAAATGTACTGATTGGTACCCCGAACTCACTGGAGCAGCCTACCTCTGACAAAGAAAGAGAACACCTGCCTCTGAATCAGAAGGAAGTTTGTGTTTTAGTAACACCACTTAAAACTATAAAGCGGGTAGAGAAAAGATGTAAAGAGTTCAATCTCTCTATCAAAGGAGTAACAGAGATTTTCAAACCAAGGCATCAAGAAGAAAGTGAGTCAGATGTGCATGTAAGTTCTACCCATAAGTCCTCAGAGATCTTTGAACATAGTGTGGGTTATGAAAGTAGCCCCAAGGAAGATTTCAGTGAATGTGATATACTCACTGTCAGAGAGAGCATTCAGATACCTTGTCCTGCAATGGTCACCAACGATTTTAAGAATATCAAGTTGCCCTCAAAGTTGGAGAAAACTGAAAATCGAGTAGCCGTATCATCGTTCAGTCAGTCCTCATCTCTTATGTCAAGTGAAGAGAATGAAACAGAGATTAGAAGGAAAGCCAGAACAAGAAACTGCAAAGAAAGGCTGATGGACCAGAGAAAAAGCACATGCACTATCACAAAAGATATCCTGCTGGTTTCACAATCTGAAGGTGAGAATGGTTCTCATATCACATCACCGAAATCTAGATCTGCTAAGGAAATTTTTCCAAAATCTGGTGTTAGCAGGAAGTTCCCAATTGAAGTTAAGCGATTTGATACAACAAACAGGCAACTGTTAGGCCGTTGTCCACCTGGTTTCATTGATAATGAAGAATGGAATGAGCAAGAATTGCAGAAGCTTCATTGGTAAGTACTTTTGTCTCTGGAATATCTGCAGACTGGTTACAGAACAGCAGGAAAGGCCTGACTTAATGACTCCTCATCAGTCTTAGTATAATGATGTTAGTGATCTATTCAGAAGAAATGAGCAATTATTCTGTCTGTTACAAAATCACATTCTTTAATTTTAACACACATTCTGTGTGTTAAAAAATCACATTCTTTAAGAATTGAATTTGAGCGCTGGAGAGATGACTCAGGTTAAGACCACTGGCTGTTCTTCCAGAGGTCGTGAGTTCAATTCCCAGCAACCACATGGTGGCTTACAACCATCTGTGATGCCATCTGGTGTCCTCCTGGCCTGCAGTTACAGGCTTTTCCACAGGACCTGGGTTTGATAGCTGACACCCTGTAGTGATTCACACAGCCTTCTGTAACTGTAGGGAATCTGCTTTTCTGGCCTCTATGCACATATGTAGATGCAGCCAAAACACTCATACTTTCCGCGCACCACACCCCTGTGTCTGTGTTCGATGCGCTGGCACCCAGTTCACGAGATTCAGGCAAGGGGCAGGAGGTTAATATACACAAACACACACAGAGAGACAGCGACACGGGTCATCCTTGAATTCCCCAAGAATGCCCCCTTTATTGTGTTCAGGGGCAGATTATATAGAGATAGCCACGCCCCAGCCAAACCCACCAGAAACCACTCTGCCATCAGGAACTCCTGAAGGTCTCGTGCTCAGAGCAGCTGTAGGCACTCAGATCAGGGGATTACAAGAAATTCAGGATCTGGGGTCTCACTGCTCCCAACACATACTCATAAAAATTTTTATTAAAAAAAAATTGAGTTTGACTACAGAGACTAAGAGTTTCAATAGTGTGTTAGTATGGAAACTAAATCATAATTGTGTTATGAAGCCTAAATGGAAAGAATAAAGAGATAGGACAACATATGTAGACATATCAAAAAAATCAGAAATTCCATTGCATTTAATAATATAGCTTCATATTTTTATATTCTGCTTTACATCAAA
Organism: Arvicola amphibius; assembly: GCF_903992535.2. NCBI lineage: Eukaryota > Metazoa > Chordata > Mammalia > Rodentia > Cricetidae > Arvicola > Arvicola amphibius. Next base: position 112,260,522 of record NC_052053.1, read on the forward strand.
AGCAGACCATGTTAGTAGTTTTACCCTTTCTAGCTGTATCTCATTATTTCCTTATAATATAGTTTCTTAGCCTTTGTTTTATATTTCAAACAGCTAAAGAATTTAAAATTTTTCTTTAACTCCCCCCCTCACCTCGCCATGTTGAGGATCAGAGTCAGTGCCTTCCTTTTGTTAGGCAAGCATTCTAGCACTCAGCTAAATCTGCACCACTCAAGACAGTCACATCTCTGCACTGCTGGACTGTAAAGACTTGATTTTCAATAAGGCAGATTCAGTGTGTTAGGTGTTTGAGCTCTACAGTTAAAACCTAGACAAAATGCTTGGCAGCATTTGTCAATTTAGGAAAGTAAACAGTGGTGGCTCAATTGGAAAAGTCGGGAATGTCACATATCCCCCAAACCGGGGTGAATGTCCATTTTGACCCCTTTTGTGTCCCCACCTAAGGTAGACTTAAGGTTAGAAGTAATGGGCCCTCAAGCAAATTAAGTTTCCCCATTCTAAGTCTCAGTTCTCTTGCTTTTCTCTTTTCTCTGTAGTTCAGTCCCCTTGTGATCCCACACAAAAACCTATTCTAGTCCTCCCCAATGATTGATGATTATCTGGAAAATGCAAATTACTTCCCAGTCTGACTTCGTGAATTGAATTCTTCAAGTGATTATTAATATTCAGCCTATTGCTTTGTAATTTTTTTGTGTTTATAGCCAAGAAGGCAGATATTTAGCATATATAGTAATCATTGTAACAAGTAACACATATGAGAATATGTGTTTATGAAACTATATATGGAGGTGGAAATAGTAGGGTAGGCATTATACAGTTATTTGCAAATGAACTTTATAGGTGAATTGGAACCACCTTGTATTTATATCTTGTTAGTATTACTTTCCTTTTGATTCTTTTATCTCATTTTCTCTAGTGATGGAATTACAGGTGTGTTCCAGCTTCATTTTTATTGGTAGAAGTATTAAAACATCATTTGTATGTATTAATGTATCATATTTCTATATATGCACATATCATGCATTGATTGTACATGACCTTGTCCGTTCACCCCATACCATAAAACTACATAAGAACTAGGAGTTCATCTGGCAGATTTAGAACTAGTAATACGGGGTAAACAATTTATAAAAGTTATATTAATGCCAGAATTCCCTCAAATATCAAGTCATTGAATAGTTGAGCTTCAAGGAGAAAAATGTTAAAAGATTGGAAAAGCTTTCATATTTAGTAGAAAGTTTGAAAGCATTTTACTAGCCATGTACAGTTATGTCTTTTTCATATAGTATTTAGATTATAATAAGAAAGTTATGGAATAGAGAGAGATTGATATCTTTTTTATGAACAGTTATTCAGAATGATTTTGGTTTCAAAATACTCATCCAGCTGTGTAAATATCACTGATTCAGTTTGCCCTCAGAAGGTCTTTTTTTTTTTTATTGACTTGAATGTTTTGTTCTTAACTGATTTTGATCTCCCATAGTGCTTTTACATCTCTTCCAAAGCACAAGCCTGGTTTTTGGTCAGATGTAGCTATGGCAGTAGGCTCTCGAACTGCTGATGAATGCCAGAGGAAATACATAGAAGATTCCCAAGGCAAACGATCCCAAAAACAAGTCTCTAAGAAAAAGCAAGCCAGTTTCAAGGTCAAAAATGGTAACTTATCATTGTTTTCTGAGTGCTTAGTGTATACTTTTAAATGCTTATGAATTATTTTTATATTTATTCATGAATCTTGTATCAGTTGTTTCCTTCAAATTATAAAATCTAGAACTGAAGATAATATTTTAAGTCTTAACCAATGTAGCTAATTTTACCAATAATAGTTTAATAGGCTTTTTGCTCAGATAAATTTGAAATTGGATAAATATTTTAATATCTGAGGACATAATTTAACTTGAGTGTTTTGTATACAGTCCTTTTATAAAAAAAAAAAAAACTAGTAAGTTTTGTTTTTGTAATCTGAGACTCAATCCTATATGTCAGAGAGGTCCCATAGAGTACCTAATGTCCATACATAATAGCAATTAATAAATAATCTCACAGAATAACTTTATCGTATGTGGGTTGGTTGGTTTGTTTGTTTGGTTTTTGAGGCAGGATTTTGCTGCTCCTCTCCGAGATGGACGCAGGTTAAGATCTCTCCTGGTAAGCCACACCTCGTGGTGCTACCCAGATTACTAAATATGGGTTAAAAAAAGATGTGAAAATTAACCAATAAGAGGCTAAAACTATGGGCCAGACAGTGTTTTAAAAAAATACAGTTTCCATATAATTATTTCGGGTGTAAAGCTAGCCGGTGGCTGGGTGGCGGGACGCAGCCCTGCCGTTTCACACTACAGGATTTTCCTGTCTAGCATTGGCCGTCCTGGAACTCACTCCATAGAGGAGGCTGGCCTTGAACCACCTGCTTCTGCCTCCCTAGTGATAAAATTAAAGGTGTGAGCCACCACTAACTGGCTGTCACCACTGCCCTGGTGGTAACACACTACGTAGACCACCTTAGCTCATACATCCTACTCACTAGGAGTATTACAGGAACTAATAGCATTTATCTCAATGTGGGAAGAATTATTTGTGATGCCTCCATTACCAGACTCAGCCTATATATGACCAAGAACTTTTTTATCTGCCTGTGCCCAGCAATAAGTCTGAAGAGGTCAAGAGCCTGAGACATAATTAAAAGCACCACAGAGCACCTTGTAGCATTTATTTATTTGTTTTAGGGACAAAGGTCTCAGTTTGTTGCCCAGACTGAACTTTGTAGCCCCCAAGTTTTGTTTTGTTTTGTTTTGTTTGTTTGTTTGTTTTTGGTCTGAGCCGTGCCTAGTGGGCTTTGTTAGGAGTTTGGCTTCAGGACTAAAAGTTTTAGATGGGAAGCTGCCTCCTTCCTTTGGTCTTTTAATTTAAATTTTCACTGTTTATGTGTGCATGTCTATGCTTGTTGGTGTGTGTGTGTGTGTGTGTGTGTGTGTGTGCGTGCGCGTGCGCGCCAAGGCATGAGAATGAAGGTCAGAGGACAGCTTTAGGGAGTTTGTTCTCTTCCACCATGCAGGTCCCAGGGATTGAACTCAGGTGGTTAGGCTTGGAGAAAGGTCCCTTTACCTGCTGAGTCATCTTGCTAGTCCACCCTTGGTCTGTAGGAATTAAGTCATTCTTAAAACAGTTTTTTAAAAAGTGAGAGTGGTTCTGGAGAGATGACTCAGAGGTTAAAAGCATTTGTTACATTTGCAGAAGACCAAGGTTTGGTTCTCAGCAACTCACATGGTGGCTCATACCATTCATAATGCCAGTTTCAGGGGCTCCAGTGCTCTCCTCTGACCTTCACATGCTTCATGTATGCATGCAATGCACATATGTACATGAGGCAAAACACATGTACACATAAAAGAACTCTTAAAAATGTATTTGTTCTGTGCGAAACAAAATGAGAGGGTTTTAAGTTTTATAAAGCAGGTAAAATTACCAGATCGTTATCAAAATGTTTTATTAACTCTTAGGTGAGAAAGAAAATGCTCTTGAGAAAAATACTATTAAGATAACTGCCAGAGCGGGAACTCTAAAAAGGAAACGACAAATGAGGGATTATCTGGAACAGTTGCCACAAGACAACCATGATGACTTTTTCACTGCAACACCCATGCAGAAACAAAGAATAATGGTAAGAGTGCTGAATGCATGAAAGCTGCATTCTTAGACTGATCTTGATATTTTTCATTTTTATGCATTGTTAGTGTTTATCACTAATATTTAAGTCAAGGATCTGTAGTCTACATCCAAGAACATACATGCATACATATAGGAAGAGATCTGCTGATCTATGCTGTCTTGTCAGTTTCTAGGGTCTGCTCTTGGGTGTTATTCAGTTATATCGCTTTAACTGAATACAAAATGAAGAGACGGGCCAAGGGCAGTACAAGATAGATGACACCCAAAGCAATGGGGTAGACAGCTGCACTGTCAAATCTTAGAGTTACAAGTTGAACATTTGTAGACCAATTGGATTTCATACCGCTCTAGGGGATACAGGCCTCCGAATCTCCATCCCTGGGTCCTCACAGATGTCACTATTAGAACAGGGCTCATCTCACTCACCGAGTAGCCCCAGCAGTGCCACTCGCTCAGTACTCAGTGTCTGCACTACAGCAGACAGATGGTGCAGCTGTGGGAGTTTAAGTGATTCCCATATAACAAATGAATTGTTGTGCTTACGGGATCTGTATAATATAATTAGCCCACTTAATTCTCATGAAGAATCTATAGGCTAGATGGGATGAGTGGTACAAAAGTGATTTTATATGTAGAAAAATTTACATGAATAAATTAAGCAGAATGGCAGGATCTAGAGCCAACATATGGGGCTAGGGATGTCACTCACTGGTTACACACGTCAAGCCCAGTGTTTTATCTTTTATCATCACAAAACCTGCATTTGCAAAAGTAGTAGGATTTATATACACCCTCAGTGAACCGGCTGAAGAAAAGGAAAAAGCATTTCCATTTGCAATATTCAGGAAAAATGGCACTGAAAGAAATTTAATCAAGTGGGTAAAGTCTCCACAATGAAAGTGATTTTAGAAAACAAATCTGATAAAAAACATTGAGGACACTAATAAGTGGAAAGATATGTATACAGTGGAAGAGTTGATATTTTTTGATATTGTTAAAATATCCATACTGTTCCAATGACATTCTTCATTGAATTAGGAAAAAAAGATCACAAAGTTCATAGAAAAACAAAAGACCCAGAATATCCGAGAGAATCCCAACTCCAAATAACCAAAGAGACATAGATAGCAGTTAATTAATTTCCTTTTCTATACCATAATTCCACTTTCTATATGTCCCCCCTCCATTTTTGAGACATGCTCTTGCTGTATACTGCCAGGCTTGCCTTGAATTCACATCCTCTGCTTCAATCTCCTGGGTGATTATAGCCATGACTGTTCACTTTATGATTTTACTGTAAAGGTAAATAAAACCTTAAGCATTGAATTGGTTATTGGAAATATACACAAAAAGTGTAAAACTTTTGCCAGTAAGTGCCAAAACAATAGTGAATGAATTTAGGTTTTGTTCTAGTAACATCTAAATTTAGCAACATATGAGCCAAATTCAGCTTCTCACCTATTTAAAAAAAAATTAATGAAAAAAATTGTGTGTGCCTTGTGGAGGTAGGGACAATTTCATGGAGTCAGTTCTCTCCTTCCACCAATGTATGGGGCTAGGGATGTCGCTCTGCAGTTGTAACCACAGTGTGCCAGGCCCTAGGCTCCATCTCCATCACTTCTCAGTGACTAACTTTACATGGGTCCAGGGATTATACTTGGCTTCGAGAGGACCTTTCCTGGCTGGGCCATCTTGTTAACTCTTTTACCTTTTTTTCCCCTTTTACCTCTTTTTATAAACAAAGTTTTATTGGAATACAACTATAATCATTTGCTTTCATATTGTATATCACAGCTTTCGTACTTAAATAAGAAGCTCAAGTATTTGGGAAAGACTGTATAGATATAAAGCCTAAAGCTTGAAAGGTGCTTAGAAAATACTTGACTATCTCTGCTCGCCGTGGCCTTTGGAAATAGGTGTACTTGTATTTTTCACAAGAGAAAATTGTTTTTGTAGTGAATATTCTGTGCCTTATTATTTTTAATTTTAAAACTTGAAAAAATTATAGAGGAAAACAATTTAATCCACAATTATTTTGTGATGAGAAAATTTTGAGTATGCGTGGTGAAAATATTTGTTTCCTAGCTGCCAAGTTTTCAATACAGTCAAGATGATGATTTTCAGCTCGATGTTGACAGGAATCCAGCATCTCCATCATCAGTTACTTTGCCATTGACAGACACTCCACAGTGTCAGCATGTCAGTCCTGGTATGCTAGCCTCTATAAAAAGGTAAATGTGAATGTGATGTTACTTTTTCTGATTCATTTAAGAACATTGAAACGTTTTGTGACATGATAAACACAGATGCATCAAGGGGAAGAGTTATCATTTTAAAAAATTGAAGAATAGATACTTCAAAAAGTTAAGTTTCAGCAAGTCAGGGATTATACTCAGTACATAATATTAGGACTAGTGAGAAAAAAACTAGTGAGTCGTGTTATGCATGCAGGTTAACAGTCTTTGTAATTTGCTAATCCAGAAATCACTATGTTTTACTTGCTATCAATCACTGTAAACAATATAAAAACAGAGAAAAGAATGTTCTACTGGGTCTGGAGAAATGGCTCAGTGTCAAAGAGCACTTAGTGTTCTTACATAGGACCTGGATTAGGTCCTAGCACCCAGGTCTCGCAGTTCTCAACTAACTTATTAACTGTGGCTTCAGAGTTCTGACTACTTCTGGTTTCCATGAGCAGTGCATGCATGTGTATAACCTCCCCACTTCCTGTTACATGAGGAGGGAGCCCTTTCTTTGTCCCGGCTGCCCAGCTAGCTTACACCAGAAATAACCACACAGAAACTGTATGCATCAAAACACTGCTTGGCCCATTAGCTCTAGTTTCTTATTGGCTAATTATTACATCTTAATTTAACCCATTTCTATTAATCTGTGTATCGCCACGTGACTGTGGTTTATCGGCAAGATTCTAACCAGCATCCGTCTCAAGCAGAAGATCCATGGCATCTCTCACTCTGCCTTTCTTCCCAGCATTCCTTTCTGTCTTCTCCACCTACCTAAGTTCTGCTCTATCAGACCCAAAACAGTTTCTTTATTCATTAACCAAAGCAACAGATGAACAGAAGAACTTCTACACCACTTCAACATGCACAAATAATTAAAACTAATACTATAAAACACAAAAATGTTCATTTCTCTAATTATTAAGCATGACTGCCAATTAACAATAAATCAGTAACCTTTTTATGGCAATCTAGTGAAAAAATACACATCAGTATTATCAGTGCAGCTGCATTTGTTGGCAACTGTTAATATTACTATGAACTTTGACCTAGGAGTCCAACTTTAGTGTTGCAGGGTTGAAGGTGGCTAGAAATTAGTTTGCATGATCATGTTGATCATGCCTTTAATCCCAGCTCTTCTAAAGTGAAAAACTTAATCTATGTTGTAAAAAATAATCTTGTGGAGAGTAGACCTATCATTCACTAAGCAGTATATTAGCAGCTGGTGGGTTTATTTGCACAGCAACATTTACGATAAAATATCTTAATTTAGAATCATAGATTATAAACATTTACATGTTATATCTTTGAAGCTGATCTAAAATAGTTAATAAGGAAAAAAATAATAGACCATACAGATAAGATCTTCAAGCCAAGGAAGAGGATGCAAATAGCCATCTGTTTGACTTTAGCTTCTGTGTATACAATGCAGGTCAATCTTTGCTAAACTAAACTCTTCATAGTGACTATAGGGAACACAAGAAACACTATTATCTAGAAAGACATAACTTGGTAAGTTGGATTGAAAGGTTGATATAATTGGAAGATGTAAATTGATAGTTTTTGTACATCATAGCCTGAAATTGATCAACTGTAATATCTGATTTAGATTAATGGAAGTGAACAGGAAAAATACCAAAGGCAGGAAGACAAGAGTTTTAGAAATAAACCTATATGGGTGCTTAGTTACTGTTTTATTGTGAAGAGACTTTGTGACTACAACTCTTATAGAAGAAAGCATTTAGCTGGGGCTTGCTTATGGTTCCAGAGATTTATTCCATTATCATCATGGTGGGAGCATGCAGACAGACATAGTGCATAAAATTAACTGTGTGTTCTATGGGCAGCAAAAAGAGTACACTGGACCTGGCTTAGGCTTTTGAAACCTCAAAGCCTATATCCAGTGACCTACTTCCTCCACCAAAGCTACACCTCCTAATCCTTATCATGTAGTACCACTCCCTGATGACTAAACATTCAAATATATGAGCCTGTGGGGCCATTCTCATTCAAGCCACCACAGTGGGAAAGCAACCAATAAGCAAACCATAATTTCCTAGGATGTTTGAGAAAAGTAAATTTTAGATTTGATTAATTGCTATTCAGTATATGGATAAAATTATGATAATGCTGACTTGACATCTTGATATTATTTTGTATTCATACAGTGATGATTATGATAAATATGTTTTCCATATGCAAAAAAATGCTAAAAAGTATGGCAAGTGTGGTCTTGTGTGGGGCAACGTTAGGAAAAAAACAGTAAGTATGTTTATTATTTATTCGACGCTTTTATGTAGAACAGTTATAATACTTGATAAACTGTGGTAGTTATAAATTGTATAACAGTCTCTACCCTCTAGGAACTTACAACCTAATATGATTATAATATGAAGCTATTAGTGAAATAAATACATAAGCCTGTAGAATTATAGATGACAGCTCTTAACTGAATCAATTTAACCAAGGTGAGAATGGCTAAGAATTCTCATTTGGAAATTAATAGCAGTTCAGTAAGGACATTTTAAGCAATATACAAAAATATTCTATCTATTCAACAGCTGTTAGTCTAGACTAATTTATGTATGGCCTTTATAGAATAAGCATTTCATCTAATTTCTTACAACTTTGAAATGGATTGAGATTCTTTTAGATTTAGTGACTCCATTTTTGTTTTAACATTCCAGTATTTAAAATCCAAACACAGATAAACTTTACTTGAAGATCGCCTTCATAATGGATTATAGCCTGGACAAAAGCAACATCTTTTTTATTAGTGTTGGAAGCATGACTCAGTGGTAGAGCATCTGTCTAGTATGCCCTTAGGCAGTAGGTTCAGTCCGCAGTACTATTTAGAAAATAACCTTAGCTGGCATAGACCTACAGTCCCAGCATCTGGGAGGTGGAGGCTAGAGGACCAGGAGTTGAAGTCAGGAGTCTTTAGTCTCAAAAAACAAGTTTTAAAAAAACTTATTTTTTTGATATTATAATGTAACTATTTCACCTTCTTCCTTCCCTCAAAACCTACTATACCCTTTTTCAAATTCAGGGCCTTTTTTTCTCTTCCCTCTTTATATTGCCTTTAAATTTTTTACTTTCAAATTTTTAAACGATTAAGTTCTGAATGTTTGAATAAAACATAACCAAATACTTAGATTCTAGAAAAGGTAATTCACCTAAGATTGTTTTCAAAATAGTAATTTTGGAGAATAACTTTCATAGATGAACTGTGAGATTACCTATTTAGGAATATAATTCTTCAGGCTAGATATGGTCACTTCTTCTCTTTAAAACTTTTACACTTGAGACTTGCTTATGTAACATTCTCCTTAGACTGGAGTTTTATAATCATTCTGCCTTCATGGGCTTAGCCACAAGAAATAGCTTGGCTTAAAATTAATCTAGTGGGAATTAGATATATTGTAATAAAATTAATCTAGTGGTTGGTTCATTTCTTAAAAAGAAATCAAAATGTTTCATACATGTAGGCAGACTGCTTCTTAGTAAACTTGGGTTTTCCATCTCCGCATTTCTGAATGAGAATGAAACTTTGATTCTGTTAAAACAACCTGAAATTAACATCCTTAGGAAGCCTTGAAATAGTCTTTGTGTGTGTGTTAATAAAGTTCTAAGTGTTTTCTTAGTTGAAATGTTCATAGAAGTCACTTGAGGATCTGGTTCAGTCAAGATTCTGATGCAGCACACTTGAGAAATTTACATTTCTAATGTTCCTCAGGTGATGTCCATTCTTTTGATCCATGGTCGACCATGGATCAGCACAGTAAATTAATACACTTGATTGTTTTCTCTACTAAATGAAGAGAGGTCAGTTTTGATATATCATTGGGTCCTTCTATTAGATATACATTTTTCCCTGTCTTTTTTAGTTTTTGTTGTTGTTGTTGTTGTTGTAGGTAGGGCTGTGGCTCTGTGTAGCCTAGGCTGTCCAGAAACTCCCATTGTAGACCAGGGTGACCTCACACTCAGAACTCAAGAGATCTGCCTGCCTCTGGGAACAAAGTGTTGGGATTAAAGGCACCCCCCCCTCCCTCTCTCTCCCTCTCCCCCTCTCTCTCTCCCTCCCTCCCTCTCTCTCCCCCTCCCTCCCTCCCTCCCTCCCTCCCCCCCTCCCTCCCTCTCTCTCCCTCTCTCTCTCTCTCTCTCTCTCTCTCTCTCTCTCTCTCTCTCTCTCTCCTCTCTCGTTTTTTGAGACAGGGTTTCTCCTGTAACAGCCTTGGCTGTCTTGGCTGGCCTCGAACTCACAGAAATCCTCCTGCTTCTGGTTCCCAAGTGCTGGGATTAAAGGCTTGCACCACCACCACCATCCAGTTGGTTGGTTTTCTTAATGTGTTAGAAGTAAACAATGCAAATGGCTTGTTCCTGAGTGGTTATGAAAAGTAAATTATGTCTTTATGTCATCTCACAAGAATAGTAATAAAGTATTCTAAACCAAGATATGTACTGAGTACATTTGGCAACTTTTATAGGATATAGACACTGTAGCATTAGTATATATATATATATATATATATATATATATATATATATATATATATATATGCACACACATATATATGCATGTATGTATACATATAACAAATTACAAATTTTGCTCTGGATAAACTCAAGAATTTGGTTCCTTTATTAACTAAAAATGATGTAACAGGCCTATGTTTAAAGTATTCTGGGAATAAAAACATTCTTGATTTCATCTAGGAGGTATCACAGGAGATTCAGATATGCTACTAACACACACTCTTTTATAGGTTGAAAATGATGTCTCACCTACAACATCAATACGAAAAGCCCTGTTTAACAAAGGTATTGCATTTCTTGTAGCTTAATTCCATTACAATACAGTCTCTATTTGCTGGTGTAAGATTAACTGGTTCTCAAGTAGCAGACTACTTTAGTTTGTTGGTTTTAGTTTTGCTAAAATTACTGGAAATATATTAATCCTTTTCATTAAATTTGTCTTTACAGATTTAGGTGAAAACACTGCTATCACAAAGTATTTCAATGATGCTGTAGAATCAGACGAAGAAGAGAAAGATTATTATTTTTCAAATTCTGACTGATAGTAAATATGATTTGCAGGATTTTTACCCTCAAGCAGAGCAGACTTATATTCTCATTTGATGAATGGGTATTTTCTTTGTAATAAGGGAATACGAATTTGTTTCCAAAAGATATGTCTGTATGCAAGGTTAACATCCTATAGAGCATTCCTCAGTGTTGCAATAAAATACAAGTAAAAGTACTTTGTCTTTGTATATACTTGTAAGTTTTATTTGTAATATTAATATACATAAAGCTTAAGTTTCTTGACTACACAAGTCTGTTTACTTTAGTAATCATGTCTCAAAAAGGTGTCTTAATAAATTTTAAAACCCTGAAGTGAGGAGAGGTAAAGGGGCTGGAGTTAAGGAGTTTGCATTGGTGGATACTAGAATGAAATCTTGCCACCTGGTATCACAGACTGTTTAAATTATGTTACTCAAATTGCTTTATTTTTTTATGTTTTACATGTTTTTATCTTCTGATAGTTTTACTTAAAATTTATCATAATTTGGTTTGTTTGTGAAATTGCTCTTTGCTCTTTTCTAACCAGAACCAGAGGACAGGTGCTATTGTATTTTACAACTGTGTTGTGTATAGTTGATGAGGTGTTACTATGCCACAATAAACAGGTTTTCCCTCTCTGACAGCCCCTTTAGAAAGTAACATTTATTTTGCCGTTGTTTTAATGTAAGTTATTTGTCCTCTGGTTACATTACGTATTCATTTACCTTTTACATCCAATTAGACTGTTCAAATAAAGTTTTAGATTTGTGTAGTATGTGTTTCTGGATTCTTTTTTTCCTTTTTAAACTATTTAATAGAAAAATAATACATTTTGTTGTTGTGTTACAGCTCTGAGGAGGAAGGTTTTCCCAATGCAAACTTTAAAGCTTGGATAAAGATATCCAAGCAGCTGGAGCCAAGGAATACTGCATAGTCACACCACACAACAAACCTCACATAAGGTTTAGTGGGAGGGAAAAACTTAGGAAGGTGGCTGCCTCTGCTTGGGCAAGCAGCAGAGAACTGAGAAATAATGGTTTTTATAGGATTTCTTCGGGATCAACTAGTGGGATTTCAAGTTGTGTTTGTTGTTTTGTGGTTTTTGGTTTCCCTGTGTAGCTTTGGAGCCTGTCCTGGAGCTTACTCTTTATACTAGGCTGGCCTCGAACTCACAGAGGTCCACTTGCTTCTGCCTCCTGAGTGCTGTGATGTAGACCCAATATTTCTATATGGTGTGGCACCCAGGCTCTCAGGCCATAGTTCATACCTGAAGTGGTCACTCACCCTTCCAGACAGGCTGTCTCTAATATAACAAAAGGTCGGGATGTTTTGCTCCTTTCTTTGTAATTTGGAGTATGCCTGAATAGAGATGCTAATTCAAGCCTATGTGACTGAGCTAACATGCAGACCAGGAAGACATGACAGAGGAGACATAGGTAAATGTGGAGGTGACTAAAAGCCATTCACCTGGTTACCTAGGAAACAGAATGTTAATGTATTTCCCCCTCAGTTTATGTTTTGGTATAAAGGCTGTTTGGAGAATAAATGCAGAGGAATTTTCAGGATGTGAACTCAGGATTTCATGAGGGATCACGAAGAATCTCCCTCCCGATAAAGCCACGTGAGTTGTGTCTTTATTCCTGCGCCTCCATGCTGGTCCGGAAAGAAATAATTTATGGTCCAGGCCAGCACCCAAATGGACCATGACACTGTGATTAAAGGCATGTGCCACTGGGTTTTTACTCTGTTGGGTGGAGCTTGGTTGTCTACATCAAGAGGGGCTGGGTCCAGCCTTATATAGCTCTTAAGATTGTTCTGTAGGCAGACATGGAGGTCCTTGGGACGGACCTGGACACTCTTGAGCCTAGAGGGCTTTAAAGTTACTGCTCCCTCTTAAGTTTCCTAAAACACATTGGAACACATAGTACAAAAATCATTCCTTTATTCCTTCTCTTTATTTCTGTCTCTTCTCCCCCAGTCAGTCTCACGGTGTGTCCTGACTGCCCTGGAACTCAGTTTGTAGAGTGGGCCTTTTTATTAAGCAGTTGCTAGGCCTGGTGTTTCAGTTATGGTTCAGCTACTCGGGAAACAGACAGGAGGAACATCTGCAAGTTCAAGGCCAGCCTAGGCAGTTTATTAAGAAAGACCCATCTCAAAAACAAAATTAAGGGGGTCAACCGATGGCTCAGCAGTTAAAGAGTACTTGCAGCTCCTTTTGAGGACATGAATTTTGTGCCCTGCACCTGTTAGACAATACACAGTAATTCCTGTAATTCCGGCTCTGGAGATGGAATACTCTCATCTGGATGCCACAAGAACCTGTACTCAAATGTGCACATATACACACATATACATAATTTAAAAAACTAATAAAAAGATGTTTTCAAAATAAAGTTCCTAACATGGTGGAGGTAGCAGGTACAGCCAGGTTCAATTCAGAAGGTGCCAGGTTCAATCCCAGTAACACCCTCCCCGAAATGGTCGGCAATAATCAGCAGGTATTGGTTGGTGCGACAGAATGGAATGAGTTGTCAATCTTTAATGTGAAGCTGGCTGAGGTTAATAGGCAGTATTTTAGAAGGTGGCCACTAAATCTGCTTTACACCTAGCAGTATTTTTTTAAGCCTACACTGAAGAGATAATCAGAATGTGTGGAATGAAGTAATTGCTAATTGCATACTGGCCCATATTTTTGGATACTTTTTCTCTGGTTTTATCATAATTCTGAACAGCAAGTACATCTGTGGGATTTTAGGATATTGGGTTTTAAAATTATTTCAGATGACTGAAATTCAGAATTAAGTAATTTTTTGTTAAAAAAAACTTCTTCCTGGGTTTTGTTTCTAAATTTGCCAGTGTAAATATGAATAAGCTACTTGTTTCAAGAGCTCATTTTTATGATCTGATAGGCAATAAAAACCAGGTTGACTTAGATGCATTCTGAAGTTCCTGTCTTTTTTTTTTTTTTTTTTGGTTTTTCGAGACAGGGTTTCCCTGTAGTTTCTAGAGCCTGTCCTGGAACTAGCTCTTGTAGACCAGGCTGGCCTCGAACTCAGAGATCTGCCTGCCTCTGCCTCCCGAGTGCTGGGATTAAAGGCGTGCACCACCACCGCCCGGCCTGAAGTTCCTGTCATGTATCAGGTTAGGAAAGCTCTCTTGTGACTGGTTCAGCTACTCAGCAGGAGAATGAATGGGGGTGAGGAAAGCCACCGACAGGAGAAACAGACTCACAATGCAGATATAAATGTAGATCCATTTAAAAATATTTATGGCATAAGACAATATTGGATCTTACTTGGATACATTTGGTGGAAATTATATAGTTACTTAAATATTTGACCTTAATTAGATCATTTGTCTAAAAACATATCACATTTTACTCAGTATATATTATTTAGACTAAACACATTTATTTTTTGCGTGTGTGTGTGTATGTATACATGTGAGTACATTGCTCAAGGAGGCCAGAGAATTGGATACACCAAAGCTGGAGTTAGGCAGTTGGTGAGCCACCCGATGGTGATGCTGAGTCTGCAAGAGTGGTGTGTGCTCTTAACCTCTGAGCCATCTCTTTGAGGTCCTAGACTTAGTACACTTAAAATGTTAAATATTACAATTCATAAACAGTAAAAGCTATTTATAAAGTTTTTTTTACCAGTTATATAGATATGCCAACAAATCATAGTACTCTTGGAAAAATCCCAAAATACACTTTGCTTTTATTGGCTTTTAGATTTCTGAGACAAGATCTTGTTTGTAGCTGAGGCTAGTCTCAAACTCATGTGCCTGCTGCCATGGGTTACGGTGTGCTGGTGTTCTAGGTGTGTACTGTCAGAGTCCTATGCATCTTCTCTGTGTATGCAGATTTGTACACACAGGTAAGCATGGAGATGTGTGGTGGCCAGAGATGGCCACAGGATATTTTTTGTTACTGAATTTTTCTGTTTTGTTTTTCCTTTTTCGAGACAGGCTTTTTCTGTGTAGCCCTAGCTGTCCTAAAACTCAATCTGTAAACCAGCCTGGCCTTGAACTCACAGAGATCCGCCTGCCTCTGCCCTCCAGAGTGCTGGAATTAAAGGCATGGCCACCACCACTGGGCCACCTTATTTTTAAGACAGTCTTCCTTCCACTGAACCTGGCGTTAGTTCACCAGTTCTGCCATACTGGTTAGCAAGCTCCCGATCTCCTGTCTCTAGCATCCCCGGCACTGTGACTCCAGGTGCACACCACTGTATCTGGCCTGTGCGTGGGTACTGGGATGAACTCAGGTCCTCAGTTCCGTGCAGCAAACACTTAGGGAGCTGGTCGTCTCCCAGCCCCTTGGCTTGCCTTCTTAGATGCTTAAACCAGGCTGAACAACGTTTCATCAGCCTTGATTTATTCAATAAAAAATTGTTTCAGTTTCATCAAAATGATTATGAAACATCAAAGGTTTCCTTTTAAAAATAAATTATAGTCTATAAATAACAGTATACAATATATAAAGATGAAATATTTACCTATTTAAACTGGTAATCACGAACTACAATGATTAGTGAAGTATGTTTAGTACTCGAGAGTTCTTTCATCATCACACTTGGAGAGCTGAGCATGAGTCAAGTTTCGGTCTATCCTGGGTGAGATCATTTGGTAACATTTGAATGTCAAATGTACAGCGAATATACCTGTAGATCTCCTCAGCCTTTTGGTGAGTTACTTCAGCACACGCGGAGATTTCTTCAGGTGAGCTGAAAAAGAAACAGTGAATCTGGCTTTCATGAAATTTACTGTTTTTATCATGCCTCGGGATAGAGCTGTAACTCAGTGGTTAGAGCAGCTGCCTAGCAGGCACGGGCACTGCACTCAGTTCCCAGTACACGAAACCTCTTCCATTGTGCCTCTCGCTAGTATGTCCTTAGCATAAACAGAACAAAACCTGTTTTCTCTAAACCGACAGAATCCTGGGCATGGCACTCTTCAGTTAGTTCTAGTATTCAGGCAGAGGAAAGCCAGCTCTCGAGTCTGGAAAAAGCCTAGTCCTAGGTCCTCGGGTGTGTAGTAGGACCGTTCAAACAACCACCTACGGTACCTTAAAACTTCAGATCTGCAATGGAACAAGTATCTATGAAATCTTCCCCAAGACATTCATTTGTAGGGACCTGAAGCTGTGTGGCAGTGTTGGAAGACTGGATCTTTAAAAGGTGGGCCTCTGGGGAAGTCCTTAGGTGACTGAGAAGGCACACAGGCCAGTTTTTGCTGTCAACTTCACATAATTTAGGACAAGGGAACATATTATAAATTGAAGGATGCTTGCAAAAAGCCTTAAGGAATTAACTATTTTTAATATTTACCTAACATGACATAAATACATATATCTGAATATATTTATAAATAAAACTTAATAAAGTTATGCTACTTTTGGCTGGCAATGCTTCCCACAGACCTATAGACTAACAGAACCCCCCAGTAGCAAGCATGACAAGCTTTTGAGTAGTTAAGGATAGACAAGAGACTCCCATAACAATAGAGGTCCTTGATTGCCTCAGAGGTTTAAGGTAAGCCCTTCATGCTGAAGGCATTTGACTGCCTCTCAGAGGTTTAAGGTAAGCCTCTGATGCTGAAGGCACCACACAATTAGGGCTCAGACAGTGCTTTGTAAGCGGCTGGGGGAGGGAAACAATCAGTAGCTCTACCTATTTGTGACACAAATAGCTGTTTACCTACATACTCAACAGGATGCTTTAAACCCAGTCAGTTACTTGTGGCTAGTTTGGTCATGGATCTCAGCGGAGATCCCACCACCTTATTAGGAAGGCATATTTCCTAACTACATTCTAAAACTTAACCTATACCCACAGATAAATATAACTCTCAGTCTTCAACAAAGAAGCTGCTTTTAGGGAATGGGGAGATGATTTAGAATACTGGCTACTCTTTCCAGAAGAACCAAGATCAATTCCCAGTACCCAACATGGTGGATCAACTGTCTTTAATTCCAATGGCCAGGGATGTGACATCCTCTTTTGAACATACATGCAAGCAAAGCATATACATATGCGTGTGCACACACAGACACACATATACTGGTATATTATTTGTGTTTTAATAATTGAAGCTTGTCTGAAGATCAGAGGGCAAAGCAGCCACACTAGTCAGACACACAGGCCAGGAGGTGGTGGCACACACCTTTAATCCCAGTAGACAGAGGCAGACAGATCTCTGGGAATTCAAGGCCACCCTGGGCTACACAAGATTGACTGTCTAAAAGAGAAACAGAGCTCACACAAAGGTGATCCCAGCACTAGGGGGGTGGAGCCAGGAGCGATATGACTGGGCAGAGAGAGGAAGATAAAGGGGAAGAGACAGGAACAAGGTTGGTGGAGGGCATTATAGGACCGCTCCTTTGTTTGAGCCTTGGTAGGGGTTAAGATCTCTCTAGTGGTTTGGCTGCTTTGCTTTTCTGATCTTCAGTTTGAACCCTAATATCTATCTTTGGGTTTTTATTATTCATGCTACAATTATAACAACAAAGTATATTAAATATCAAATATATATAGAGAGAGAGATAGAGAGAGAGAGAGAGAGAGAGAGAGAGAGAGAGCGCTCCTCTTTGTAGCAGATCATTACAGAAAATCACAACAGGTCAAAGTGCAGAGATCACCTAATTGTGATGACCAGACCCAGTTGATACATCTACAATACAACTGCACTGAAGGCTTAGGGAAGAGGTGGTGAAAAGATTAAAAGAGCCAGAGGACCAGGAAATCTGTTGTGAGATTGTGTATCCAAAAATGATAGGGAGGCTACACCCATGATATCTCAAAAACATTGTTAAATAAGACCTAAAGAAGTCATACCAACAGACTACTAATATTTCTGGAAGGGCCAGGACAGTGATCACAAGGACAAGACGGAAAAACCGGAACAGTTCAACCGAGACAGAAATAAAGCAGAAATGACTACATAAATAGGACCCGAACAAGGCAGCACCAGCGGACATGTCAATGTGGAAGGGGAAAATTTCCCAGGGTCCCATCTGCAGATAAAGAACTACAGGCAGCTAATGGCTCCTGGGAGAAGGAGAATTAGCCTCTCCCAGGGGTGAGCCCCCTTACTTGTCCAGTGTAGAATGGTCAGCCTTGAAACCATATGCACATAAAAATGGACTCAGCACGTGATGCTTACATCTATTTGTGCATACACATAACGTATGTACGTAACAATGAGAAAAAGAGGCTATCGGCTTGGGGAGTTCCTGGGGTAGACGAGGGAAGGTAGCTGGGAAGGGTTATAAGGGAGAAAGTGATATAAAAGATACTAAGGTACTAGTAGCAATTCTAGAAACTTTTAAAATATGAGCTCCACAGATAATAAGCATATAGAAAGAAGAATCTAGCTGTAAAGGCATAGAAAATAATTTTACAACAATCATAACAGAGTAGCTGGCAAGATAGCTAAAGGTGTGTGCCACCAAGTCTGACCACTTAGGTTTGACCCCTGAGACTTCAATGGTGGGAGAGAACCAACTCCCAAAAGCTATCCTGTGACTCTGATGGGCCCACTGTGGCAGGCAGGGGGATGGATGCATGTGCCCACGGGTGCGTGCATGCACAAACACACACACAGACACACATACTAAATAATTCAAAGACTTTAAAAAAAAATAATAGTGACCATTTAAAAATACCAGTAAAACAGACATACCTGTTAGCCATCTTTTTCACAGATGACATCCGGTGACACATATTTAAGGCAGTTATATAACTTATACCGGGAATGCTCAGATAGAACTGCAGGGCCTCACATTTACTAGGACTCAGCACTGCTGGAACATGAATACCAACATTCTTTCTTCGCTCCACCAATGACAGCTCCTTTAGTAAATCTGCTGTTTCTTCTTGTCCAGAGCTGAAAAGGATTCGGATTCCGGCCCCAACTAAGGCGGTTAGCAGACTGTCGTAACACTTCGTTCTTCTAAACATTCGTGATATGTCTCCTGAAATTTTCATATTCAGTGAAAATAAGATTTTACTGACTAAAATCAGGGAGAATAACTTTAAATTCTAGCCTCTCATCACTGAGTTAAGAAGTGGTGCCTTCTACCAACGAGAAACTACAATTAAGCTGTAAAGTGATTCTCCAACATCCGACAGACATCTGTGTTTTCAAATGAAATTAACCTATGAAGAAGCGCATTAAATACCGGATTAGTTGATATAATAAAGCTGTGCATTGATCCCAATGAGTGGGTGAATAAGTATCGGGAGGGCCTTCTAATGCTACCTCATCAGTCCTTACCGCTCCTGCTCACTGCTTTCTAAACTCTACTCTTCTTTTGTGGCATTCCCCATTATACACGCCTCCTCATCACTTCTACCAGATTTCCACTTTGTTTTAAACTCTACTCCTCACTTTTCCAGTTAGGAAAATAAATAAAGTGACTTACCTAGGTTCATTATCATTCACTAAGGACAGAATGAGGAAGGAAAAATACTGCCCAGTTTCCAAACCAATGTTTTATACAAACCACTATTTCCTTTACTTAATTTTTTCAGTACTTCCATAATGGCTTTCCACAACATGGTTCTATTTCATTCTTACAGCACCATGAGATGAGCAGGGCAAGCATCTTGCCAACAACTTGTTATTCAGAGGCAGTGGCTTGTCAAATAAACACCCACAGAGCTGTAGAGAAACCAGAAGCCAATGCATCTGCTGGCTCTACACGTCATAATCTGTTCACTCTTCTAGCAAAAATTCCAATCTTGCATTTCTAGGAGCAACCTAGACACCATTTCAGTGACTTAAGTAAACCCCATCTTACCATGTTCAGAATGAACCCTCCTTGCCCCTCACGTACGTCTTCAATGACACTCAGAATGACAACAAGCAATACCATTCCCTTACTGACCCGTAACAAAGAAGCTGTTGAGGTGGGGTAACTCTCAGCTCTTCCCACCGACCCTGTGAGCCCTGGCTCCTACGCACCAGGTTCCTATCTCTCCCTGAGGCTGCAGTGTTCCTGCTTGATGTTCCTGGAAAGGTCTTAGGACAAGTGTGCTTTGCCTTTGGTTTCTCCCTGGTCAGTTTTCATAAACCTCATTAAAACACAATGACTAATGAAAAACATCCTGATATTAAGTATGAAATGATCCACCCGGGCAGCAAAGAATGAATTAAATAATAGTCAATTTTGTTTACAGCCATATAAACATTTGAAAATCCAAACCTGTTTTTTCTCTGTCTTTTTCCACAATCACACATATTCTTTGGAACATGCCCTGCAGGCGCTGGATCTGCTCGATAAACTTGTTCTTACTGCCGTTATTCAACATCTCGGCCTGAGACCTCCTTTCTACCACCATGCGGTTGCTGACGATGTAATCACAGCCATTAAGAGGACAAACCTCTACTTGTAAGCCATGGACGGTTCTTAGTGAAGAAATTACTTCTAAACCAGAAGTGATTTCACGACTGTCCACAAGGATGCAAGCTCTATTTCCTTCGTGTGGAAGGCTCGTGGTCGGATGTACCTCAGTCACATGTAGGGGTGAATTAGAACAGGGTGCTGCTGAGGTCTTGCCTTCCTCCGGGTCATCAACCTAAAAGAGAAAGCACCGGTCACTGCCCAGCTGAACATGCATCAGGGCCGTGAATGTCACAAGTGATAAACAGGCAATCTGACCGGAAAAGAGAGATGTAGCCGGGCAGTGGTGGTGGACGACTTTAATCCCAGCACTCAAGAGGCATAGGCAGGCAGATCTCTGTGAGTTCGAGACCAACCTGGTTTACAAAGCGAGTTCCAGGACAGCCAGGGCTGTTACACAAAGAAAACCTGTGAGAGAGAGAGAGAGGAAGGAGAGAGAGAGAGAGAGAGAGAGAGAGAGAGGGAGGGAGGGAGGGAGGGAGGGAGGGAGAGGGAGAGAGAGAGAGAGAGAGAGAGAGAGAGGCAATAATTAAAAACCTCCTACAGAGCCTAGGAAGAGACGGCTTCATTTATACAAGTAATGCTGATAATTTGCAAACTTTACTCAAAAATTGAGGATAGGATTTCTTAATTTTTCTACAAGATCAGATCTATGAAGCCAGACAAACACTCTTAAGACAGCTACAACCAATATCCGTTATGAGTTAAATGTAAAAATCCTTCAAAAACTACTGGCAAATCGGAGCCATGTGTGTGCAGTGGCACCCACCTGTAATCCTAGCACCAGGGAAACTGAGGTAGGAAGTTCAAGGTCAACGCAGGCTAAAGAGTTGGAGGCAAGTCTGGGCTACATAGCAAGACCCTATGTTAAATCAACAGACAGGAGCAGTTATTTGTGATTAATTCAATGAGTAAGAAATCTTTGGGTATGAGCGCTCTGTGTATGTGCTATGCATGTGTGGTATATGCACATCTGTGGACATAAGCGGGTCTGTAAACTTGCAGAAGCCAGACCGCCTTCAAGGGTTCCGCTCTACCACTCTTTGTCATGACAGCATCTCTCACGGGACCTCGAGTGAGGCTGGTGGCCAGTTAACCCCAGGCCAGTTAATCTCCAGACCATTTCAAAAAATCAAAACAAAACACTACTTTTGTCTTTGAGTTATTTAGGATAAAAAACAAAAAAGAAAGCACCCCTGCCCCCAACAACTCGTTTTTCTTCATTTTCATACACACCTTCAACTCTGCTGGACGTTTCCATGACTCAGCTCTCGCACATGGAGACGAAGTAGATGGGACTGTATGATGGTGTAGAGCCTCGAGGTTCACGACTTCAGGGACGGCAGCCATTCGACTCTGCACCACCTGATGTCTCTGCGTGGGTTTCTGATGAGCTGGTGGATTAGGAAGGACCTGGGGCTGCGCTGAAGACCCAGGGAGCCCGGAACCGCCCTGCTGGCCCTGCTGGCCCTGCTGGCCCTGCTGGCCCTGCTGGCCCTGCTGTGTGTGCTTGTCTGCAGTGCCACCATGGGCACTGGGGTCTTCTCTGTCACTCACGGTGCTAACCTCCTCCTCCGAGTCATCGTCTAGTAAGATGATACGAGACAGCTTCTTTTTTGGCTGTGGACAGTTTTGTTTCATGCTCATTTGCTTCAGCTTTACTGCATACCGGGTTTTATATCTTACGTTCCCCTCAGTAAAGGAATCTTTACTTAAGTTAAAATCAACACAGACTTCTTCGTCACATGATTGGCTTTTGCAAGACTCCTCTTCATCAACACAAAAACTGTCCTCTAAATAGCTTTCATCTTGCTCAGGAATCTATAATAAAAATAGAAATATTTAAATTTATCTTATAACTAGTTTGAATCTTTATTCTATTTCATGAACGTCTACTCAGTACCTTATAAATGAAAGCCATCTTAGCCATCCATGGGGAAAAATGAGGACTGAGAGATTAAAAAACAAAACAGAAGAGCTAGGTGGTAGCACACGCCTTAAATCCTAACACTGGGAGGCAGAGGTAGGTGGATCTCTTTGAGTCTGAGGCCAGCCTGCTCTACAGAGCGAGTTCCGGGACAGCTAAGGCTACGCATAGAGAAGCTCTGTCTGAAACAACAAACAAACAAACAAAAGAAAAGAGAAGTGAAGGAAGGAATGAAGGAAAGAAGGAAGGAAGGAAGAAAAAAAGGAAACAATTTGCCCTCTAGAAATTTACAGTCAAATGCAGGCAGCCAGAAAAGTAAGAAAAACTTGTGGCAAGTGCTATAAGAATACTCACAATGTTAAATACAGATCTGAATAGCCCTATTATTAAGCTGAACAAGGCAATTTATGGACAGAGAAAATATTACCTTAAATGAAAGCCATCCTAGCCATGTCCAATGGTGTGCTTATAATCCTAGGCACATGGAAGACTGAGGCAGAGGGATCTTCTGAGTTCAAAGCCAATGTGGGGGGGGGGGGTAGTAGCTTAAAACAGTGGTTATCAACCTGTCATGACCCCTCTGGAAAACCTCTATCTCCAAAAAATATTTACATCACGATTTATAACAGTAGCACAATTACAATTCTGAAGTAGAAATGAAAGTAATTTTATGATTGCAGGGCAGGGGGTGGTCACCACAATATGAGGAACTGTGTTACAGGGTTGCAGCATTTTGCAGCACTTGCCTCGTATATGGGAGTCACTGGGTTCAACGCCAGTACCACAATCAGTAAGTAAGTAAATAAAAGATCTGCCGGAGACCAGCATGGGCACAGTAAGATCTCATTCAAAACTCAACAACATCCCAGCACCCCAGAGGGATGAGAGTGGGGCAGGAGAATGTCTAGTTACACGTGGCACCTTAGATACGTAGCAAGTTTGGCTACATACTGAAATCCTACCAGAAAGCATCAGTAAACAAAGAAATAAAAGTTCCATCTGTAATCTCTAGAAACATTTTTATAAAAAATAAAACATTTTAAAACAAGTATGACATATAAAAAATTAACTAATAGACGATCAAATTCTATTCATCTCCTTTAAACTAATTCTCATAGTTGGGAAAAAAATTCCACAGTACAATTATCCGAGCCAGCTCTGACTTTCTAAGTTTAAAAACACAACAGAAGCTTTATTAATATTACAGCATTTCAAATCGTGACAGGAAATCCTCCATGGTTACTTCTGTAGTAAGTACCTGAGAGAAAATGTTCATGTTGTTATGCTTCTCACGGGCCATTCTGTACTTAGTGCCCGTCAGTGGACTCCGCACGGATCTCATGTAAATAGCTCTCATTTCAGAATCTGTGTAAGGATGAGAGGTGAAAAACAGGTACAAAATCACTTACATGAAAGTCTTCATTTAAGTTTGACTACTCCAAATTTGCATGGCTCACCATTAGGAGAAGACAGAGAGACAGACAGACAGACACATACATACACGTTTGTATGTATAGATCGGCTTAGGCAACATAGCAAGATCTCACCCAAAACCCAAATACATCTCAGCACTCCAGAAATAGAGGCAGGGGAATCTCTGGTTACATATGGTGCTTTGGATAGATAGCAAGCGTGAAGCCCTTCTGGGATACATGTTGAAATCCTATTGCAAAACTCCAATGAAGAAATTAAAGATCCATCTATAATTTTTAGACTAAAATGTTTTATGAAAAAATTAAAATTTAAAAGAAACGTGGAGAGAAACCTAAAAACAATTATTTAAAATGTTGTCAGAGGCCAGATGTGGTGGCGTGCGGCTCTAATCCTATAGTCAGTAGGCAGAGGTGAGCAGATCTCTGCGTTTGGGGCCAGCTTGCCCTACAAAGTGAATTCCAGTCAAGCCAGAACTACGTAGGGAGAGCCTGTCTTTTCAAAAACCAAACCTAAAGATAACAATGACGGCAACGCCAGAAGTTTTGTCTTTGAGAATCATCACCTATTGGGTGACTGTGGACAGCTTTCTCTAACTCTGTTCTGAGAAGGAGGAAGAGGACCAGGACTTGCTGTAGGACCACAGCTTTCTACTCCAAACAAAAGCACATAACGTTCTCAGGACTGCACCTGACTTACACAAGTACTAAAGAAAACCTCCGACAGCAGAAGGATCCAGTCTCTCAGAAAGGAAAATGTACTGAAAAACTTCTATGAGACTAAAGTGGTCATAATTTCTAGTAAAGGACAAAGTGGGAAAACATGGGTTTTTATTTATTGATGCTTATCATTTAAAAAAATCATAGCAAAGGATACTTAATACATGAAAATAAGAATTTCTTTGTACTTTTAAAATAGCTCTGAAGTCTTTTCTTTCAAAGGTGCTGTGTCTAAGTGGAGACTGGATGTCTCTCTGTTCAGACCACTCCATCTTCTTGGCCGAGCAGAAGTCCACCTGTGCCCTCTGCGACTCCGGCCCACAGAGAGCCCCGTCACCTTAGCTGTCCAGAATCTGACCTTTCTCCTCTCATCAGTACCATCCCTACAGTAGCCGCCACTCTCTGTGTTACGGCAGCAGCTCTACTTCAGACTGCGGCCTAACTGCTGTCTCTGCTTCCCTTCTGCAATGACGCTCGTCCTTCAAAAGACTAGAGCGCTGCTGCCCGAGGGCCTCTGAATTTGCTGGTATCTTTGAATGTTACCAGACTTTACTAAAATCTGCAAAAGACACACCCATTACCAACCACTGAGGGCACTACACTGGATTCTAGACACTGTGCATTCAGGGTTACGGTATGGAGAAGTTTGTTCATAAACACATTTCTTTTTCTTTAAACTCATGGTCCTTCGGAAACTTTGCAGCTCTAAATTATATCACAATCTACAGAAACAGAAAGACTGACAAAACCTGATCTCAAAAAGGCCAGAATACTGATGAGTCAATCAGAACATTTCTCACTTAGGTGGTAGGCAATCTGAATCATGGGCTCTGAATGTACTGGGCATGCTCATGCAGATCTCCCTTAGCGGATACATTTAGCAGGGTTAGTGTTTTCCTCAGCTGGTCTGATTCATCCACAGTGCTGAACGACTTTCCTCTAATCACCGATCAGATGCCACATTCTCAGTGAGGCGTACGCCTCACAAGGGCAACTTGATTACCTGGCACAGGAATACACTCTTCTATAATTACAGCAATCAGAAGGCTCAGGAAGGGGGCTTATAGAGTCCATGTCATCCTGGGCTACGTAGTTAAGACCTAGTCTCACAACATCTGAACTATAACAGCGAGTGGCCTGCGTTCAAAGCCTCCCACCTTAGCAAGTTCAAGTCTCCCTCTCCCTCCCCACTTCGCTTACTTCTCAGTAACTGTTTCATCATATAAAACACTGCACACTTTAGTTGATATATATATATATATATATATATATATATATATATATGACTTTATAGATTGTTTGTGCTCTCTAGCATCTCTTTCTTAGCTGTTCTACGTTAACAGCAAAGGAAGGCACTGAACGCCAGCTAAATGAACATTTGGTGTTTGAGCTGCCTAGGTAAACCAGAAGCCAAGTACTGCAGAATTTAAATAAAAATGAACAAAGATTGTGCACATACTGAATTTAATCCCTGTAGAGCCAAGTTTCTTTTAATAAAGAGACCATATTTAAATATGACATTAGACACACTGGAAATAATTATGAATTGCCATGACAGACAGCATTTACCATTTATAGCCTGTGAAAGCTGGGTCTGGTCATTTACAAAGCCGAGAAGAGACGAATTCTGCTCATTTTCCAACTCATCTTCATCTGATGAGACACTCCCTGCATCCTCTTCTGAAACCTCTGCCTCGTCATCTAGAAACATCCGAGCTATATTCTATGAAGAAACAAGGAACAAGAAGGCATCCCAGAAAATGAAAATAATTCTCTCTCACAGTTTTTGTTCTGGAAATCATATTTTGAGGTTTTTATTTCAAAATTGAACTGGCATGTAACTGTACATATTTATGGGGTAAAGTGTGACATTTCAATACATGTGTACAGTGTGTAATGTTGAGATCAAGGCATGTCCAGCACCTTATGCATTCTTGATGTGGGGAACAAAATTCGACAACACAGTTTACATGAGCCAGGGCCACTCTATACTCTTAAGAAGGTAGCGGCTTTCTTGTCGATGCTTTCAAGAGCAAAGAGCCAAAATAAGATTTTAAAAAAAAAAAGGGGGAGGGTCCTATATAAAATTTCTCCTGATAATAATTTCAAACAACATTTAAGACACTAGTCGTCTTGCTGGATGTTTCCAACAGACCGTCTACAGAGATTCCAAAAGTTAAGCTCTGGCATGGAAAGACAGAGTATCAGAAGCACTGACGGGAGGGAAAGGTGCCGAGAACTCTTGGCGAATATTTAAAATAATGAATAAAGATGAGGGAAAAAATGGGATCATCAGTGAGACAGCTCACCAGGCAAACGTGACCAACACTGACAACCTGCAGCCCATCCCTGGGACCCGCACACTGGAGGAGAGGCTGACTCCTGCAGTTTGTTCTCTGACTTCCACTCTCTCGTGGTGGCTGCGTGCATCAACTCCGGCCTCACATACAAAGTAAATGATGCAAGAATTTCTTTTTTTTTCTTTGCTTTAAGAAATCGCAAACACTATAAAAGCAAATTTTCTAAAACTCAGGTCTGTCTTTACATTTCCTTCAATTTGAACAATATGTTCTCAATATACTTCAATTTTTTCATTTAATCATTCAAAATAACATACCACTAACAAGATAAAAAAAAATACACACAAAGGAAAGAAGCAATGCACTTTGCACTTTGAGATTTTTTAATTCCAGAAAAAAAAAATTGGTGGGAAAATACTTCTCTTTTTCCCTTTTTCCAGGGGAGAGCAAACACAGTCCCCCACTACCATAAATTCTGCAGTCAAGTTTCCTGCATTTGGGGAAATGGCAGGAGTCAGCAGATCCGGAGTGCCACGGATAAGCCTCGTCCTGGGAAAACCACCTTTGAAATCATGGCATCTCTCCTGCCAGGTCAGGATGGGAAAATACTTTTTTACAAACTGTGCTTTGAGGGGTTGGAGAGATGGCTCAGCACTTAAGAGCACTGTCTGCTTTTCCCAGAGAACACAGGTTCACCTCCCAGCACCCACATGGTAGATGACAATAGTTTATAACAATAGGTTTTTCTAGCCTGTGTGGGTACCAGGCACATATATGGTGCATAGACACGTACAAGCAAAACATCTACCTTCCTTCCATCCATGCATCTAATGGATATTCAACATATACATGTATACTAATACACATGCGTATGTGTATATATAATAAATATTATATACATTAAAGAGACTAAGGAAAGGTTACCTTTACGTGATTCTTTTTCTTTCGTACTTTGGAGCCTTTCCTGGCATTCCTCTCACAATCCTTGAAGTCTTCCAATTGTGAACATGGCATGAGAGAATGCTCACTCTCGTCACTGGATGACAATTCTGACTACAAAGAGTTAACACAACACAGAAGGAAAAAAAACCAACTGTAATGATTTAACTGATTGCATTTCTTAAGAGGGATTTATTTTATTTAAGTATTTGATTCAACATTCTCTTAGAATCAAATGGTTCTCACTAGTTAGACCCACAAATGTCAGATCAGGTAACACGAATGTTAGTGTATGTGTTCACCCCACTTAGTATTTCACCAAAAGCATTTGATGAAAACCTACAGTGTTTTCTTTAGATTTCCAAGGATTTCACAAAAGATAAAGTCCATCCAAACACAAAGAAAACCTCTGCAACCACGAAAATAACATAGCAGTAACAAATTTAAAAATACCTGAGACCTACAACCTCTTCTTAATATGAAGTCAGTAAAAGAATGAAAAGCTTATCAGTACTTCAAGGAATCGAAATAATTTTTGTTGCACCCGGCATAACAATCAGCTTTGTCGGGATTTTAGTTTACTTTTCATAAGCCACCAGTCATCTTAGATTCAGCACAATATCAAAGCAATTTTTATGGTATGAGTTCACCAGGTTAGGATGGATTGGCTGAGTTTTTACTTAACTCTCCAAATGACCCTAGGATAGACACAAGATCCGTAACGCATCATCTGTGGGGTCTGCCGCTACAGTAAAACATGAATGAACCACTTTAAACACGAAGCAGTGACAAGTTCCTGCGTTGGGGTAGGCAGGACAAACTCTCCAGTGCAAAGCCTCGTAGTGCAGAGGCGCAGTATTCTTCGTGGGCCGCTGTGTGAGCTGCTCACTCTGCTGCTGCACCGCCCCCTTATCTGCTGTGACACGGGTCCCTTCCTCTCTCAGCAAGCCTAGGCCAAAGGCTGCCTTTTCTCATCACAACTTCAAAATTCCCACCTCAGTGACCTACTTTCTTCTCTATTATTTCCATTTCTGCCTTATTTACGCTTGTTATAGTTAGGAAAGTTTATAATTAATGCTTTTCTTTAGCAGAAGTAGAAATGCTAATTGCATAAGATATAATATCAATTTATCTGTTAAGTATCTCTCACAGACACACACACACACACACACACACACACAGAGAGAGAGAGAGAGAGAGAGAGAGAGAGAGAGAGAGAGAGAGAGAGAGAGAGAGAATAAACCCAGAAATAATAAAAACCAAACCTTTTTGTAAAAAGAACTGAGGTATTAAATACTGCCAGTAGTTTACGTACCCTAAGAACCCTGGACTTTTTCACAGCATGAACAGGAGAATCAATGTCGCTGTTTTTCTGATCCTGGATAGAACAGATGAACAGTCTAATTAAAATGTGACACAGAGTCTGGAAAGGGAGAGCATGGCCTTCACTTGATTACATCACTGTGAGACACGAATGACTCACCTCAGGGGACTTCAGGACATTCGTCTTGGGTTTTTTAGTTTTTCTCAGGAAAACATCATCTTCACTTTCACTAGTTAAGTGTTCAACTACAATTAATTGAAAAGTAAATCTGGTCAATCAGAAACCGTTTCATCGATGACTACAATAAAATTTCCTAATGACAATCTCATTATTTACTTTTGTAACAGGTGGTCAGGCCAGGCATGCTGGCGCACATCTTTAATCCTAGCACTTGGGAGGCAGAGGCAATCAGATCTCTGTGAGTTTGATACCAGTCTGGTCTACCTACATAAATAAGTTTAAGGCCAGTCAGGGCTGCATAGCGAGACCCTGTCTCAACAGAACAAAATAAACAGAAGATAGTCAGAAGTTGAGTCAGCATAATCAACATCCAGACACAGTTCTATAAGACAGCTCATATACATGGAATAAAAACACATCTTTAAAAATATATATTTAGATGAGGTTCAAAATTAAAAAAATTAAATATAAAGAGAAAAAGGCAAATATAATTATATTGTATTATAATATATAACTAGTCCATGTTCATTTTTTAAAAACATTTACAGTGTGTGTAGGGGACATTCACATGGTAGAGAACACACGTGGCGATCAGAGGACACTTGTGGGCATCTATTCTCTCTTTTCTTCATGTGGTTTCTTGGGGGTAATCTCAGGTCACAGTGCTTGGCTGGAAGAGCTTTTACCCACTGAGCCATCTCATAGGCCCTGTGTGCCCATGATTTACATAACTCCAGCCAAAACAATTACATCATGAAAATATAGGTAACAAATACATTAAAAGGTTCTTCTGGGCTGGGCAGTGGTGGCATATGCCTTTAATCCCAGCACAGAGACAGATGCTTCTCTGTGAGTTCAAGGGCAGCCTGGTCTCAGAGCTAGTTCCAGGACAGCTAGCACTACACAAGGAAACCCTGTTTTGAACCCCGTCTCCCCAGATGGATTTGCTGGATTTTAAGTATGCATATAAGCGCACATGTGTGTGTTTATGCAGAGTAAGCATGTGTCCAAGTGTGGTGATATGAATAAGAACGACCCCATAGGCTTATACATTTGAATGCTCAGCCATCAGGGAGCGGCATTATTAGAAGGTGTGGTCTTGGAGTAGGTGTAGCCTTGTGGGAGGAAGTGTGTCATTGTGAGTAGGCTTTGAGGTCTCAGAAGCTCAAGCCAGGCCTAGTATCCTAAATCTTCCTGCTGCCTGCGGCCCCGGATGTAGAACTTCCAGCTCCCTCTCCAGCAAGATGCCTGCCTGCTGCCATGCTCCCCGCCATGATGGTCATGGACTCACTTCTCAAACGGTAAGCTCCATACACTCTTTCTCCTATACGTTGCCTTGGCAAGTCTTCGCACAATTGAAAAGGAGAAAAGTAAGACAAACACACTTACAGAAATTTAAAAAGGAATATATTAGAAGTGAATGCGGGTTATTTAGAAGTCAAAGTCATGTGAGGCCCACTTTCGCGCCAGCCTCCTGAGTAGATGGCACCACAGCCATTCACAACTATGCTAAATGCTAAGGCCCTACGAAGAGGTTTACAAGCAAGAAACCCAAGTCTCCCACCAGTAGAGGTACTATGAGCAAGATGTCTTAAGAAAGCACATCCCCCAGGGGCTGGGGAGATGGCTCAGTGGTTAAGAGAACTGGGTTCAATTCCCAGCACCCACACGGCAGCACACAACTGTCTAACTACAGTCCCAGGGGACCTGGCACCCTCGCACAGACAAAACAAACAATGCACATGAAAAAAATAAGGAAAGCACATCTTCCAGGGTGCTGGGGAGATGGCTCAGGTTTGAGGACCTGACTTTGAATTCCCAACACCCAAGTAAACAGTCAAGCATGGTTGTGTGTACAAGTAACCCCAACACTAGGGAAGGAGGAAAGCAGACCCCAAGAACCAGTCTGCCTAGCTCAAACAGCCCAGCGAGCACTTGCCTCAAACACTAAGCAGAGGGTAACGGACGAAGACACATGGCACTGTGGGAAAGACCCTCAGGAGAAAGGGCAGAGGGCCTTCCGCCTCAGGTGCACTCTGTTCCCTGGATGTGAGTTCAACACTTATCCTGTGTTCAACATTCACTTTGTAAGACATGCTTACTGGATGGCAGATCACAGCTGTAGAATCCATCTGGTCAGTGGACCCTGAATCTGGATATGGCCGTCTGCCTTGCTTTTGTGCTTTCCCAGATAGAATCTAAAGACTGTGACAGGCAATCGTGTTTAAATTGGTCTGTCCTAAGTTCTGGGAATGGGCTGTTCTGTTAATATTTAGTACATGTTTACTGACATTTATTTACAAGGTTTTCTGAACTCACACAACTTTCCTTGGATCACTGATGTCTTTGTTTCAATTCCTGTAGAAAGTGCGCTGAAACTGGACTAAGGTTGCCTGTCCACAGCACAGACTGTAGTCTGTCCGTTCTTTCAGGTCCTCAGATCCCAGGTCCAGCTGACAAGATTGCACAGGTCAGGGGAAAAACTGACAGTAATAACTGAGGCCTTCATATGGTCAGCTTGCTCATATGGGTATATCTGCAGGGCTAGGGATGAACCGATAGCCCCGTTACATGGACTATCAGTGAACTACATCCCTGGCCCTGGAGCCCCAAGACTGTATCAAGAGGAATCAGGCTTAGAAACCTCACAGGGTCTACATAAATGAGACAGTACTAGGAAACATGGAAACAGTCACAGGCCCCGATCCCAGATCTAGTACCTTCCACCAGCAGGTTAGGCATGAGTGGATGATTACTGCACATTCGTGGCTGAACCTCCTGAAGCACCCTGTTGGAAGGAGGAGTGTCTCTGCTTCGAAAGAGCTTCCAGATAAACCCAACTCTAATCAAAATTCTGACTCTAACACCAATCCGCTCAAAAGCTGCAGATTTGCTGAACTACTAAAATGGAGCGAGACACCAAACACTGCATATTCTGATTGCTTTCTCTTCCATTATCTTTTTCTTTATTGTTGTTGTTGTTGGTTTTTAATTTTTTGTTTTGTTTTGTTTTGTTTTTAAAGAAAGAGTATCTCTACATAACAGCCCTGAATGTCCTGGAACTCACTACTCTGTAGACCAGGCTGGCCTCGAACTCACAGAGAACCACCTGCCTCTACCGCCCAAGTGCTGGGATTAAAGGTGTGAGCCACCATGCCTGGCACTTTCATTATCTTCTAATGAAGCCAGAGTTAAATACACTGTTAGGCTCTAGCAATAATCATTTCAGGAAGCTTACTTTTTAACTGCCTCAGTGGAGTTTTTAAGGACCCCCCCCAAACATACAGTATGGTAAATAATGCTAAATCCTCTTTCAATTAGGTGAAGCAAACAGGACTAGCTTCAGATTCCCTTATTAATTCTTTTATCCACATACTGTTCATCACATTACACATCAGGAAGAGTTAAGTACAAGGCAAGGAGAAGTTTTAATTTAGATCTCATACAAAATGGAAAAAGGGTGGTAACCATCAATGAGAAGCAATAAAGACGCTATTAAAGAACTGAAGGCTCAGAGGGACTAGTGAGCAGATAGAGCAGAGTTCCTGAAGGTAGGTTTTACTGATGTGGTGAAATATGCCTGCAACCCCAGCATTTGAGGGGTAGATACACACACGAGGAACTCAAATTTAAGCTATCCTAAGCTACACAGTGAGACACAGTTCCCAAAACAAAACAAAGAAAAACTTTGTTTTTCAAACAAAGAACTTAGTTTGTTCCTTCAAACATGCTCTTACCTTGAATAACATAAAGGCAAGATTAGAGGAAATCCATTTTTTCTTACACCTACTCTTGTTTTTATGATCATGGGGGAAGGTCATAAACAATCCGATAAAACAGTCTATAAGTAAATTAGAGTTGACAGTCACACTAGGACTTAAAAGACACTAAATATCACAGGGTCTCATCAGCTATGCAGCCCAGGCTGGTCTTCAACTCACAACTCTTCCGCCTTGATCTCCTGAATGCCGGGACTGTTAAGTACACATCTCCACAAACATCTTAAGTCATTTTGAGAGAGGGTCTCACTGTATAGCCCTGGCTGACCTGTAAGCCATCATGTAGACCAGGCCATCCTCCAACTCAGAGATCCACCCGCCTCTGCTTCCAGAGGGCTATGACGAAAGGCGTGCAGCACCACCCTGGCTCCAGCTTAAGTTATCTAATACCTAATATTTATCCTCCTAATCTAGTTTTTCTGTGACTGTAACGTTAGGCCATAGAATCCAGACATTTCTCTTGATCTCATGGTCTGATATTAGCCTTCTAAATATGTTAGACATTTCAAATTCTCCCCCCACAGAGGCTTATCATTTCCTTCCTTTGCTTTATTACTTTTAACATCCCAATTCTTTATTATTCTCAACATCTGAATTACATCTATATATATAACATATATTCCCAAGAATATATATAAAAAACTGAAAGAAACCGAAAGTTAACAACACCTGTGAATATTTTCCAATCTAATCTAACTCAACATCTTTTCACTAAACATTTTTTTCTGAACTTCTTAAATGGCCACTGTGTGGCCATTTGGTAATTAGAGCTATGTTTTACTGGCATTTTTCAAATGTCATATAT
This sequence comes from Arvicola amphibius, assembly GCF_903992535.2. Classification (NCBI taxonomy): domain Eukaryota; kingdom Metazoa; phylum Chordata; class Mammalia; order Rodentia; family Cricetidae; genus Arvicola; species Arvicola amphibius. The sequence continues at coordinate 112,294,308 of NC_052053.1, forward strand.
GTAATTGTTTATGGGTTTTATTTTTTTTTCAAGACAGGGCTTCTTTTCTGTGTAGCTCTGGCTGTCCTGGAACTCATTCTGTAGACCAGGCTGGCCTTGAACTCACAGAGATCCACCTGCCTCTGCCTGGGATTAAAGACGTGTTTTACCACCGACCGGATCGTTTGAGTTTTACAATCAAATAATTGTGCCAAATTATACTTCTTTGTACACTTGACAGTAAAGAGCATAAAGCATTCTGGTTGCATCACCTTAAGGAGGGATACCAATATATATACTTTTTCTCAGTATACACACACACACACACAAATACACTGAGAAAAGCTAGTTTGGGAATAGTACAAACTTATTTCTGGAGTGTTTTCCAGAACCTTACAGATTTCACAGCATGGGTTCTTACCTTCAGTACGCTGAGGGGACTGAAGCCAAAAGAGATGATCACTGCTTTTGAGCTCTTCTCCTAAATCATCAACTCTTGGATTCAATGTCACTTTGGGCCTCTGTACATCGGCTTTCTCCTCGGTAGAACCTGCTGTCTTCCGCACGCCTGCTCTTGTCCACACGTTTGCTTTAGAAAGTGGCGTACTCATAACTCTCTCCCTCACTGGCAAGCATGGGGAAAAGCAGGGAGAGGCGGGTTCCTGATTCACCCCAGAGTGTGGGCACTGCAGGTTTTCTGCCCGGATTGGTGATAGGGCTCCACCTGGCGGATCTGCAGTGTCACTGGCACCCCTGATTTCCTTATCAGAATGCCTTCCAGAGAGAGCTGCTTCCTGCCTGCTACTCCTACCAGACACATGGCCTGGGAGTTCATCTTCAGAACCTGAACTACAAAATCCTAAATTGAAGGTAATGGAAAATAAATCCGCAGAGCAATCGAAAGTCTGCCCCTCACTCTTCGGTCCTTCATGTTTGTCTTTCAAACCTTCATGAGATTTCCAGCTCTTGGTATCACACGTGATCGGGTCTTCGGGCTCAGAATCAGAATCATCATCTAACAAAAGCTCATCCGAAATTAAGAAGCGAGAGATTGGAGGCATTTCACTTATAAGAGTTTCATCTGACACATATGGGGGCTGACTATTACTCTTGCAGGGAGAAAGGCCCATATCATCCAATTCTCCAATACTATCTTCAAATAATAGTAAGCTTTCACCCTCATTGGCGAATACTGGGGGGTCACTATCATCTTCATGGCTATTTTCGTCAACCAAATCCTTTGCAAGATTTGCATAATTGTTAGATACTAAGTTTTTATCTTTAATATTATTATAGGCTTTACTGTCAGAGCCACAGGAGAGCTGATCAGAAATCTTATTATCAGTTTTGCCAAAGGCACAATAATTTTCAGGAGGATGACTAACATGTTTAACTGAATTCTTTTCTAAGTTTTGTTGAGAATTCACAGCCGAGTGTGATGTCAGAGAAGCAGGTTTATGACTGTGTTCACGCTCAGAGTTGGGTGAGCAGGACATACAGTCAGGTTCAAAATCCTGAGTGACTTCCCACTCCATGCCTGAGAGTCCACTGAGAGAAGGAGGAGAATAGGAGAGAAATCTCTCCACATTGGCTCGTACTTCTTCTGTCACCGGATGACAATTAGAAAACTGATCAGCTGCTTTATCTGGGTACAGCTCCTCCTCCAGAGGAAGGAACAAATTTGACGAAATAGATTTCTCATCACTGAAACTACTATAACCAGAATCTAAGGAATACCTGGCAAATGAGCGGGATTTATCGGTAGCCTGACGCTCCGTTAGTAATGTTCCAAGGTGGTTATCATCATCACCAGCAGTACCCACGGCGGTGAAGCCACCTGCACCTGCCATGCCTTCCCCATTCGCTGGGTCTATGCAGGACACAGCTTCTGCAGGGGAATGTCCGCAGGGGTTGGGAGAAGCCACAGCCTCTGTACTTTCTTCCCGAGTCAGGTCTTTCCCCATTGCTCCAGAAGCCTTGTCCCTGAGAGCAGCCTCCGTATACTTGGGAGGAGTCTCGTCATCAGACACGGTCACCGAGGAGGAGCAGCCTTCGCCTCCACTCAGTCTAACTGATGTCTTGTGAGTATTCGTGGTGACACTGGCTAGATTCTTATATGCATTCCTAGGGGTATTACATGTTGATCTGACATCTTCCATTCGTAGAAAAGGCTTAATTTTCCGCTCATAGCTGCATTCATCCTGTAAAATAAGAAACAAGAAAAAGTCACAAAAACCAAAGTTAAGTTGACTCTAAGAAATGAGTTTCACTCTGTATTACTTTTCTAAAAAACAATATCACTCAATTGATTTTGTTTTAAATTACCCAAATTCTAACCAATCAAGAAAAAAATCTAAATCACATCACTGTGAAATCATTGGTTAATATTTTAATATCAGTACTCAAGACACAGAAATATACTTCCTTTAAGGCAGAAAATTAGTTTCTATTGAGATGAAAGAGGCTGCACAAAACAAATATTCTTTGTTTGTTTGTTTTTTTCGAGACAGGGTTTCTCTGTGGCTTTGGAGCCTGTCCTGGAACTAGCTCTTGTAGACCAGGCTGACCTCGAACTCATAGAGATTCCCCTGCCTCTGCCTCCCGAGTGCTGGGATTAAAGGCATGCACTACCACTGCCCAGCTGTTTTTTGACAAATATTCTATCTATAATTAATTATAACAAGCACTATTGTTTCTTATAACAGTGACTTCACATTCATTATGAAGGTCAAGGACTGAGACTGTAGCTCAGGTAGTAGAGTGCTTACCTAGCATACAAGAAGCCTGGGCTCTAGTTCCAGGACCCCAAGACTGAAGCAGGAGCTTCAGAAGTTCTAGGTCATCCTTGGCTACATAGGGAAGTCAAAGCAGTCTGGAGCACATGATACCCCTACCCTATCCCCACACACATCAAACAGACAAAAAAGAGCAGGAAGAGAAAGAAGAACTGAGGAAGTGTTTAGTATTCCAGTTTTCTAGTCTTATCCACACTAGCGAGAGAAAGCCCAAGTCAGGAGGATTGCAGGCCGTACATGTTTGTAACCCCAGTACTCAGAAGAAAGAGACAGTTAGTCTGGAGTTGAAGCGAGGGAGCAAGACCCTGTCTCCAAAAAATGACAGAGAGAGGGAGGGAAAGAGAAATGGAGACAGAGGCAGGAAGAAAAGAGAAGGGGGAGAAGGAGAAAGCGCTACCTCTTCTTGTCTCATTTCTTCTATCATTTGCATGACGCTTATAAAATGGTGGCAACGATCCGAATGGTCAACTTGATGTGTAGGAAGCGGATGGTCTTGCCACAGCCTCCATTCAGAGAGTGAGAGTTGACGAATTCCAGCAGTTGGTTCTTTAGGCTTAATTAGGATTTAAAAAAAAAAGTAACAAAAAAGGAAATTTCACAAGCTGATTTTAAAAAAATACGCTTAGTTGCAAAGAATAAGGTTAATGTAAATCATTTAAATTCACATAGGCGCTGCCAACTAAAATTCTCAAGGGGAAAAAAGGAAGATGATTTTATAAAATATAAAGTTGCTCTTTTAAATACACTTAAAACTAACTGTCCTTTGAGTTGCGGTTTACTATATTCTGCTGTATATAAATCCCAGAATATAATGAGGCGGCATCCATAACGGCCTACTGCCGCTCGTCATTCTCCACGCTAGTGATGAGAACACATCACAGCCAGATGAGGAAGTCACCCCGAGCCTCTTCCAGCTCTCAGAGCACGCAACTGGGGCAGTTCTCCATCGTAACCAAGCTCACTGGGTCTACTCATGGAGGCAAGAGCATCCAACTTAAAGTCTTGAAGACAATTTCAAATAAATAGACCAATAAATAAAACCAGGTGCACAGAGGCACATGGGACAGTACCATTTATGGAGGTCAAATATTGAGACTCCTAAGCTCCTCAGGGAAACGGTCACGCGCACACACACTGCGCTACCCTGTGGGATGATGATAACCAAGTCACATGACATCAGAGCACAACCTACATCAAAAGCAGTCACGTGAAAGCAAACAAGAGGAAGAGTAGTTCTTCACGGCTCGAGGTTGATCGTTACACTAGGGACTGGCTTTCCAATCGCATGCCTGTTGCTGCTGCCACCCACTGCATGGGCCCAGCCCACTCACCATGGCGTCCTCCTGTAAAGACGGGAAGTGAGGCTCAGGCAGCACCACTCCCTTCACCTGGTCACCGTCGCCCAACCTGTAGAGTCTCTTCCAGAGGTTAAACTCCTCTTCTGATAAGAACCCGTCTTTATTAATAGCTTTCACTCCTGGAAGTCGAGACAATGAGTCAAAAGGAGTTTTAAAGTGACTGGCAAGACAAACAACACACATACAATACCAACTGAACTCTATGTAAAAACTTACATGTAAGCAAAAAAAGTCAGAGACGCCCTAAGATCATTTGGCTCAAGCTGTTAACTTTATATTTTCAGAAAACTGCATTGTATATAACTTCCTACCAGTCTTGAGGAATAAAGCAGACCGAAGATTTTGAGTTCCTAGGTTAGTAACCTTTGAACTTTTTTCTGCCTGAGTTCTGCTTCACACTCTCTGTCCCCTTGCCTTTTTCTCCTCCCATCTGTTCCCTATTTAAAACTTATACCTAGTCCTTGGTATGAAGGCGAGTTGCCATTACTCCTGGGGATGTGCCCGGAAGGGCTGTACCCACATGTACAGAGAGGGGAGAATTTCCTTCTCCCCTTGTCAGGCCATAGACGGTGGGAAATGATCATGGAGCTCTAACTCAATGTTTACTCTGCAGCTGTTTTCTCTCTGGCTCTTTCCGCTTCTGTCACTCCACACCACCATGTCTTTCCCGTCACATCAATATCGATCTTTCCCAAGAGAATACTCGAAACATCTCAGAACAGACACTCAGCTTTTCAAAGAAGAAATACTCTATCAAGATTGGGGATAGGCCAGGTGGTGGTGAGCACACCTTTAATCCCAGGGCTAGGAAGGCAGAGACAGGCGGATCTCAGAGTTCAAGGCCAGTATGGTCTACGAGAGTGAGTTCTAGGACAGCCAGGACTGTTACACAGAGAAACCCTGTCTTGAAAAAACACACAAACAAGAACAAACAAAACAAACAACAAAAAAGACTAGGAATGCTCTGCTCCCTTCAGGTGGTGTCCTCCAAAATGACATGTGACAGGACAGAGGAGAGGTGCTGACGCGTGTTCTCCAAGCCTTTAGAAAACAGTTACCTATGTACTGTATCTATCGTAAACTACATACCATACTATTATGGGGGTTAGATAGTATTCACAAAGGAATGCCTCATGATTGTTGCCACAACAACTGGGAGCATCTACACCACCACTCAGCACGCTGTTGGCTGTCCTGTAAACAAGCATGCTAAGGGCAAGGTTCCTGCCAAGAGAGTCCCGAGCACAGTGAGCGCAGTATGGTAAGAGCCAAACATGGCCTTCTGGGAAGGATGAAGGAAAGGACCAGAACAGAAACAAAGCCAGGGAAGGCATGTGTGTTCAACCGAGGCGCCAGGTCTGCTCATCGAGAGAAGCACTCTGAGGAGTAACAGAAAGGAGCCTGAGCTGCTGGAGCCGGTGCCCCATGAATTCCTGGTGTAGGAAATGTACCAATGGGAACGAAAGACCTAGAGGGTAAACAAAAACAGGGCATACTAAGAAGAGAGGAGAGGGAGGAGGGAGTGCAGAAGTTTACGTACCAGTCCTGGAGGAGGCGGGCTTCCGCCGCACGTCCCGAGCCTTCTCGGGCTCAAAGGCACCATGTGTGATGAACATCTTGTGCAACTCGGGATTGACATTCTCAGGAACCATTCGTGGACTTCCTTGGTAAAAATGAAGCACTTGTCTATCACCTGAAATGGCTTTATAAATGCTTCTTTTGTTGGACTGGCTCTGATTATATGTCTGCAAAACAAATACACAGTAGAAATTTTCATTGTTTTATAATAATCATTTAGCTATATCAGCAATGACTTTGTTTGAGATTAAACATAAAATTAAACTTTGATTCACTTAAGTACTAGAGAACAGAACTCCTATGGTCTCGAGTGTGAAAACCAGTAAACGGTTAGATACTTAAGAAAAAAACCCATCTTACACTATTATTAGATAAGCTTAACAACTATTGGCAAAAAGGAAATATCTATGCATGTCCGTGAGAATTTCATAGACCTATTTATTTTGATTGGCTTTTTGCTTCTGATATGGCTGACATTTGGACCTATGAGTATGGTTATATCCAGTGCAAGGGAGAGGATTTAGAGAGAGGAAATGCCGCGTTACTTCACCGTGTTCACCCGTCCACATTTCCCCTTTCTTCACCGTCTCTACTTTGCTCCCAGGCATGGCCGGGACAGATACTACAGCTAGTGTAGGACACCTGAGCGCTGTGCAGAACAAGGAAGTGCTACCTCACCGCTAGGAAAACACGCACCTAGAGGACGGCGCTCAGTGGCTCAACCACCTGATAAAATCAGACCACAGACCGCTATGACCTGACACACCAACATCACGTCCATTAGGATCATTTTCTGGGCCTCACACACATTATAACCACACGAGCCGTCCTACCGAATGGAACTAACTTTTCAGGTTAAATTGAAGGGTAAATAAAACGTTTTAAATCAGTCTCTAAAAACTATCATAGATGAGAGAATCTGTAGTGTGGATCTGCACATTTGCTCACTGAATTGGTCCTAACCTTTTATGTCGATATCTTACTGTAATATTTAAGAAGCTCTGTCACCTGAGTTGTTAGCTAATTATGTAAAATGCAAAGCTTACTGTATTCTATGGCTAAAGGAAAATAATCTAAGCACACAGACACGTAGGAAGCCAGGGAGGAGCTGATGTACAGCTCAGCTGGTAGAGTGCTTGCCTCGCAAACAGGAGCCAGGCACCGCCAGGCACCGTACAGACTGTGGCAGCGGCACTGTGGTGCTCAAGAGGTGTAGGCAGGAAGATCATCCTTGCCATCCCAGGCTATAAGGGGAATTCAAAACAAGTCTGAAGTCGAGGGGTGGTGGCACACGCCTTTAACCCTGGTACTCGGGAGGCAGAGGCAGGCAGAGCTCTGTGTGTTGAGGCCATCCTGGTCTACAAAGCAACTTCCAGGACACCCAGAGCTGTTATACAGAGAAACCCTGCCTCAAAAAAACAAAAGAAAGGAAGGAAGGATGGAAGGAAGGAAGGAAAGAAGGAAGAGAGAAGTGCTGTAGGGAACCAGTAATACAAAGTAGTAGATAGAAGATGTTGAAATGAAGGTGTCTTTGAGCTACACTAAAAAACAAAATGTATTTCTTCAAATGAGTAAAAATTAGGAAAGTGAATTCTGCTAAAAAAAAAAAAAAAAAAAAAAAAAAAACCTCTTATAATCAGGCAAAAACATGAAGAATCTAATAAAAATGGGACAAAATGGCCACATTTACCTACAATGCCTGAAGTTTGAATGCTAAAGGACAGCTGTCTTTGTGTCACCTCTCAAATGTCCACTTACGCGCTCTTCCCGCCCCTCCGCGAGGATAACAACGATCCTTCCTTGCCGCTTGCGGCCAGTTCTGCCCATGCGCTGTATGAGGCGGATTGGGCTCTTCTGGGCATCAAAGCATATGATAAGATCGACTTCCCCTATATCCAAGCCTTCTTCTCCAACACAGGTGGAAACCAGCGTGTTATACCCGCCGTCACGGAACCGCCTCACGACCTCAAACACAAGCAACTCAATTAGATTTTAAATCATTAAAATGGGAGTGGGGGGAGGAGTCATAAAATGACAAAATAAGCCAAGGACGACAAGAGCAGCGACGAAACAGAAAGCACAGGTTCAATGCCTTTGTTTTAATAATTACTATCCCTGTTAATAGCTCTGTTTCTCAGTCTGTGAGGATGAACAGGTTTCACTTTTAGCATCGCTGAAAGGAGAAGAGGGCAGGTAAAAAGTCTGAGGCAATTACTCCTGTCCGTCATATCTCAGAACTAAAAGTGTTGTTAGCTGTATCTAAACCAAGGTATTTGGTCCCAGCATCGCAGTGCTCACCTTTACTCCCAGCACTCAGGAAGCTGAGGGATCTATGAGCTGCAGGCCAGCTAGGGCTACCAAGTAAAAGCCTGTCTCTACATAAATATGCACATCAGAAAGAATGTCGCAGGCCTGAAAGATGGCTCAGCATGTAAGGATACTCGCCAGCAAGGCACATGACCCGAGTGTCATCTCTGGGACGGTGGATGGAAAGCCCTGGCATCCTCAACTTGTCCTCCGACTTCTATACAATGCTGTGACATGAATGTGCCACCCCCACTCCCGCAACACAGGAAATAACGAAATGGAATAAAAGGTTTAAAATAAGGGCTGGAGAAACGGTCCAGCAACAAAAAGCACCTGCAGGTTTGGTTCCCAGCACCCCCATCAAGCTGGCTCAAAGCCACTTGCAACTCCAAGGTATCTGACAACTTTTGCCCTCTACTTTGATCATATGCTCAACCCCCTGCTACCCTCCACACACTTTAAAATAAAAATCTTTGTAAAAAATTTAAAATAATGTTTTATTACTCCTAGAACTCTACCACCCCAGGGGCAAACACGGGCCACATGCTAGAGATACAAGAAAAGACTCATTCAACATTAGCCAGGTGTAAGGAATACATCTGAAGTCCTAACACTTGGGGGTTAGAGACAGGAGCATAGCAGGCCAAGGCAAACCTCAACTATATGAACTCCTACGTAAAAACACCAAAAATAATTAAATGAATGAATAAATGTTTCAAAACTATATAAAACTCATTACCTGATCTTTTCAAACATGCTTATTTTTATCTGCATATTAATTTTAAAGTTATCTTTTTGTTGTTGCTGGGGTTTTTTTTTTGTCTTTGTTTTGCTTTGTTTTGTTTTTGAGACAATCTTGTTACGTAACTCTAGCTGGCCTGGAACACACTATGTAAAACAGGCTGGCCCTGAACTCAGAGAATGCCTGTCTTTGCCTCCCCCGTGTTGTGATTAAAGACATGCACCACCAGGACCTGCTTATAAAATTATCTTTAAGTAACCGATTATAAGATGGGTTCTAACACTGCTAATCCATTCTATTTCTGTTTTATTACCTACAAACTACATAATTAATTACCTCTAGTTGCTCCTTCTGGGTAAAGCCTTTTGTGTTTTTCCCCGAAGCGTGGCCAACAAAAGTCATCACTCTGATGAGCGGCTGGTGCTGAGAAAGCATTTCCGCAATTTCCTCCACACTGTCTCGGAATGAGGAGAAGATCATAACTCGGGTCTCAGGGCACTTTGTTTCAGCGGTGCTTTTAGCTGTGCAACAGGAAATACACAGTATTTAAAGCTAAGAAAACACTTCAGTGTAGATCTCCTAGCATGTACAGGGCCTTGTGTTCAACCCCCAGGACCACAGCCAAACAAAGCAAAACAGCATTGGGGAGGAACCTCTAGCAATCAAAAGCCTAAACTGACATACTCACGTGTCATCTCAAAAAGTATTTAGGACAGTTTGAACTCCCTATTTCTCATTAGTTATCATAAAATAATGATCAAGAAATCAACTCTATACCTGGGCCAATACCTGACTAGTCTGTCAATTCCAGAACATGCACGCAACCTCCCTTTACAAACCCCGCAGACAGAAGCACTGGAGAGCTCCAGCAGACTGCATCAACCTTCCCCATCTTCACTACAGGCCCTGGCAAAGGCGGCCAGGGCGCTCCAAACCTGCTAGTCCTCCAGCTTCACCAGGGATGACCGTAGGCTGCAGCTGATGTTCATTAGGGCACCACCGCAGTGTCTTGGTGCTTGGGAGGGGTGGAATGAACTGGGAAGAGCAACACTTCCTGGCCGTGCCACTTGCTCTCCTGGTGTCTCCCAGTGACCCAGAACCACAGCACTTAATAAATCTACTGACGCTGTTTGATTCTCTATTTCCCCTGTGCTGCTCCCAAACTAAACTTTTCATGTAAAACCTTATTTTTCAAATTCCATCATTTCTCGACATCCTAACCATCCAAACTTTCTCAGAAATTCTAAATACCTTTATCCAGAGTAATCAGAACCCCCTCTTCTCCCTCAAGTTTTGGTTTTTTTCAGTAACTACTTTGCTCTGAAACTTACTCACCATTCCATGACCTGAAGTGTTCAATTATAACTTCTTCCAGTTTCTTTAACTTTGGATGACTATAGAAAAATGTTTTCTCTTTATTTCCTGAAAAGGGACAAAAAAACAAACAAACAAAAAAAAAAAAACAAAAGAAAAACTTTTTTTGTATGTTTTTCTTTATCAGTTATGGTCTTTAACTCCTGAAGATCTGCCTGCTTCTGTTCTGGAGTATTGGGAATAAAAGTGTAGGCCACCGTGAACAACTCATAGTAATTATCTTACTGTGGAGTAACATCTTTTTGAAAACACACATTAGGGCTGGCGAGGTGGCTCAGTAGGTAAGAGAATATACTGCTCTTGCAGACCTAAGATTAGTTCCCAGCACCCACATCACCTGTAACTCCAGCTCTAGGTGGGTCCTACATCTCTGGCCTCCACAGGTATAGGCACATGCACGCACACACGTGCACATGCGTGCGCACACACAATTAAAAGTAATAAAAATAAATCTAAAACAAAGACAAAAGCACATAGTACTAGAGGCAGGCGGATCTTCTGTGAGTTCGAGGCCAGCCTGGTCTACAGAGCGAGTTCCAGGACAGCCGGGACTACACAGAGAAACCCTGTCTTGAAAAGCAAAACTAAATAAATAAATGGCGGTGTGGTGGTGCGCAGTTGTAATCTCAGCACTTGGAAGGTAACAGGAGAATTAGAACTTTGAGATTAGCCTCAGTGAACCCTGCCTCAAAAAAGGCCCCAAACACAATCCTTATTTCTTGCCTGTCATATATGAGTGCCCTCTTGACAGCACGTAAGTGTAAACAACAACTTCAAAGCCGGGCGGTGGTGGCGCATGCCTTTAATCCCAGCACTAGGGAGGCAGAGGCAGGCGGATCTCTGTGAGTTCGAGGCCAGCCTGGTCTACAAGAGCTAGTTCCAGGACAGGCTCTAAAAAAGCTACAGAGAAACCCTGTCTCGAAAAACCAAAAAAAAAAAAAAAAAAACAACAACTTCAATTTTCATGAAAATTTCACTCTGAGAGAGAATTAAAATGGACTCGGCAAAGTAAAAGGGGAAAAATATTAAAAATATTAAACCATATTTCAATGTTAAGTAGTTCTGAGAATTTTCACGACCAGTAACTACTACGGATGTTTATTACTTACTTAGTGTATTAGTCTTATACAAACTTATATTCATCAATCTTAATATCCTAACTTCCTTAACAGAAGAACTGCTGCACTTAATAGGCAGGCCGCTGCTGCACAGGAAGGAAGCATAGACGAGTGTACATAGGTAAGTTTCAACACTAATCTTAACTGAGGAAAAATATAAACAGTGCTTATTTTTTTCTGAAGGGGTCTTGCTATGCTGCCTAGGGTGGCCTAAAATCTTGGGCTGCCGTGAGCCTACCGTGATCCTACCTCGGCCTCCCAAGCAGCCATCACTGTACTCAGTTAAATACCAACTTCCCAGGGACGCACCGCACCTTTCTGGAAGGCCAGAGCATTGCTGGCTGCAGGATCTTGCATGTGGGCAAACATACTCTCCAGGCGACTGTAGAGCTGCATGAAGTCCTCATTGCGGCCAAGCTCATTTTTTGCCCGTGTCATTCCTTTAGAAAGCATGAAAAAGTTTAACAAATAAACAAGAGCGAAGGTGTCGACATATATTGCTTATTAAAAAGAAATTAAATTTTAACTATGAAGGAAAAATTACCAAATTTTAACATGAAAGTCAACAATTTGCTCTAGTTCAACATTTTTGTTTGTTTGTTTGAGACAGGGTTTCTCTGTATAGCCCTAGCTATTCTGGACCAGGTCAGCCTTAAGTTCTGAGATCCACCTGCCTCTGCCTCAGGTGCTGGGATTAAAAGTGTGTGTCACCACTGCCTGGCCTAGTTCCACATTTATAATGTACTATTTTCTAGCAAGGTGGCAAAATAATGAAATATGAACTTCATTACATTAGTCCATTGTGCTGTGGGATAATGTTCTTGTACACTGTAAAGATCTGTCACTCATATAGGTTTAATAAATGCTGATAGTATATGCAGGCCAACCAGACTAGGAGAACACTGGGAAGAGGAAAGGTTCAGTCTGTAGCCACCAGCCAGACACAAAGGAAGCAAAATGAGAATGCCTTACTGAGCAAAGGTACCAAGTCACGTGGCTAAACATAGAGAAGAATTCTGGGTTAATTTAACTGTAAGAGCTAGTTAATAATAAGCCTGAGCTAATAGGCCAAACAGTTTAATATAAGCCTCTGTGTGTTTCTTTGGGACTGAATGCTGTGGGACCGGGTGGGACAGACTACACCATTGCTTTTAAAAACAAAGTATTTAAAGTTAGCTCAAGTTACATAGTGATATAATGACCCCTAAGAACACTTGGTATACCCAGAGTCAGAACATTGCTCAGCCTTCATCAGAGAAGCTTCCTCTTGCAGTAGATGGGAACTAACACTGAGACCCACAACCAGACAATGTGAGGAGAATCAAAGACCTTATAATAGTCAGTCCTAAATGAGATGTCGTCATCAAAACCCTCCCCCCAGGGAGCGGGGAACTATGAGGAAGAGGCAGAAAGAGTGTAAGAGCCTGAGAGGAGGGAGGACACCAAGAACACAAGGCCTCTGGACACACAGGACTGACAGACACGAACTCACGCAGTGCTGAGGGGAGAAGTGGACACAGTTCCCACCCCTAGCCTAGAAGCTACCGCTAACTGACAACAGCTTGCAAAGAAAAAATTGATTTTCTCCAGTGTAGTCTCAGTGGATATATACAAACCACACTTGCAAGACCCCATGCCTACTGATAGATAACATCACAAAATGAACTCAAAAGCATTTTTTGGAGATTTTTGTCTCAAATTGTTTTGTTAGGGTATTTTTTGCCTTACTGGTCTTTTGTTTGTTTATAGCTTCTGATTTTGTATTTTTAGGGGTTTTGTTTTTGTGTGTATATGTGTTTCTCATCCTTTTTGTATTTTTTTAATTTAATTTTATTCTTTGTTTTTTTTTTTTGCCTGTTTGTTTTCTAAAGAGAAAGAGAAAGAACGAATGGAGTTGGATCAGTGGGGAGGATCTAGGAGAAAATGAAGGAGAGGAAACAGTGATCAGAATATATTGCATGAAAAAAGTTATTTTCAATTAAAAAAAAAAGTTAACTCAAGTTTAAGTTGAGTCAAACTACTCACTGCCTAAAACCAGAGTAACACATTTCACTGTTTCTTTAAAATAATTTCTTTTAACTTACCTTTGGTCCCATCCATGATTCCAGAAAGGAAGAAATATAAGGATCGCATTCCCATTTGCTGCAGTAACTCATACCCATGATACAAACTGATACACGTGGCAAACTCCCCCTCAATTACGCCTTGAATTCCCTGGAAGAAACATGTCAAATTTAACCAGAGAAGAAAATGAAGATACACCCTCCATGCCACTGTTACTGTCACACAGGTTCAAAAGACAGGAATAACCAGCCCTTTACACTGGTTATAACTAGATGGTTCTGCTGAGGGTCATGTTTCAGGATGGGGCTGTGGAAGTAAGGTTGTCCCTTAAAAAAAGAAAATTGGTATTTATCACTTATCTTCATAGATAAATTATTTGTAATATAGAGGTTCATGTGTTCTTTCAAAGCCATCAATAATTACCTATCATAGGTCAAGCACTGAGGCAAATATATATGAGATATGATGGGAATGGAGACCGACTGGATAGACTAAGCTTCACGAAAGACGAATATTTTGTTTTATTAATCTGTGTGTGTGTGCACGCCCGCACGTGCACATGAGTGTATCACAGGTTCTTGCTCAAACTGGCCTGGAACTCAGTATATAGGCCAATCTGGCTTCAAACTCAAGGCAATCCTCCTGCCTTTGTCTACGAAGTACTGGGATTGCAGATATGTGCCACCCAGATAGGACAGGTATTCAGAGTGTTTAATGCCAAGAAAACATGTCATCACGGTCACACTGGATGTCAGGCAGTGCTCTAAGTCTCTTCCTATACAAACTTGTTTAATCTTAGCACCGCAGTGACAGGTCCTGCTATGGCCACTTTACAGAAATGAAGAGGGACATCAGTGAGTGTTGAAAGCTCACTGAGACTTACTTTCCTATAGCTGACCAAGACATTATTTCTTCCTTCCTCTTTCCCACCATTCTTCCCTTTCTTCCTTCCACTTACCTACTTTGTTTGAGCCCAGGCTCCCCAACTGCAGCCTAGGCTGTCTCAGAACTCTGAGCAACCCCGCAATCTTCCTGCCTCAACCTCCCCAGTGATGAAATTATGAGCGTCAGTTACCACATCCAACTCAATCCACCTTTTCCCCCTTGCTTCTTGCCATAACATTACAAACCAGTCCCATGTGGTCACATTTAGATTAATGACCTCCAACCCTTCTTGGCCACATCAGTTTCTGTCCTCTTTCAATCGCCTCTGGACTTTGTATACCAATTTATTCTCAGTTCAAAGGACTCAGCCTGTTTGTATGGTGAACGTCTCTTCTGACTTTAGACATAGTCTGACAGAAATCTTCCTATCCATCATTTTCCTAGTAAGATTAAACAAGAAGCATGTGGACCAGCAGCATTATGGCCCAGAAGCTAAAGGCACTTGCCATAAAGACTAATGCCTGAGTTCAAACCCTAAGCCTACACAGTAGAAGAGAACTTACTCTCACATGTTGTCCTTTGGTCTCCACACACGCCCTGACATACACGTGCGTATACACACACACACACACACACACACACACACATACAGGTACACATACACACAAAAATCAATCAATTAATAAACAAACATATAAGCAAACAAATAAATAAGTGTAATTGTATTTTCTTTTTTCTTTTCTTTTCTTTCTTTCTTTCTTTCTTTCTTTCTTTCTTTCTTTTTTTTTTTTTTTTTTTTTTAAAGAAGCTTGTTAGAATGCTTCCCATGACTTCTGGTATCAAGAATTGGACTAGCCATGTGGTGGTGGTGCATGCTTTTAATCCCAACACACTCAGGAGAGGCAGGAGGATCTCTGTGAGTTCGAGACCAACCTTGTCTACAAGAGCTAATTCCAGGACAGGCTCCAAAGCTACAGAGAAAACAAAGCCTGTCTTGAAAAAAACAAACAAATAAATCAGGAATTGGACTAAATTTCCAGGCAGTGGTGGCGCACACCTTTAATCCCAGCACCCAGGATGCTGAGGCAGGAGGATCTCTGTGAGTCTGCCAGCCTCGTCTACAGAGCTAATTCTAAACAAGGAAACTCTGTCTTGAAAACAAACAAAACAAACCAACAACACGAAAAGAATTGGACTAAATGTTGTGGCCTAAAGTTTTAATGAGAAATAAATACAAAGACTATTTGTGGCACACATAGGAGGCGAGACAACAGCCCTGCTTCCCTCAAATGGGTCTCCACGACTGAACCTGGGTCTCAGGCTTGGTGGCAAGTGCCGCTAACCTCTGCTGAGCCATCTCCTTGCCTCTGCTCCTTTATTTTTTAAAGCTGTTCTTGATCTCAGCAATTCTCTCACCTCAGCTTCCCAAGTATAAGAATTACAAATGTGAACCACCAGCATACTTGCAATAAATGATATGCAAATTCTTATTGAACTAATTACTATAAACCTAAGAATTTATCATTTACATTTATCAGGCACTCAGTAAAGATTTAATCAGTCACAAAATTTATTTTAAAATACGTACCACAATATTTGGGGATGGGTTCTTCCTAAATTGATCTCTTGCGAGAATTATCTGGTATTTTGTTAGATTGGGGATGTCTCTTTTCATCAAAACATTTCTCTGAATCAAACAACTGGCAAATGTTTCCAAAATCTGCAAATTTAAAAAGAAAGTTTGTTCAAGCTAACTTTTAAATCCTTTTTCAAATGCAATGACTTTGTCATAAATTAAGTTTTTTATTTAATATACCATGAAAGTAACTTTTAAATAAGCACGAAATATCAAAATTCCATAGCACTGGCATTTGTATCTAGGCACCATCCACCTAAGAGTTAGCAGAAGCATATATTCAACTATATTCAACTATAATTTCACACTATATTTATTTCTTTTCATTTCCTTTTCAGCACTTGGAGTTGAATTCAAAGTCTTGCACAAGCCAGACAGGCAAGTGCTCTACCACTGAACAATACCCCCAACCCTATTTCTTTGTTTTCCTTCCTTTCTCCCCTCCCTCCCTCTTAGACAAAATTCTCACTGCATAGCCCTGGTGGCTCCAAACATGTTATATAGACTAAGTTGGCCTCAGACTCACAGAGGTCTGCCTGCTTTTGCCTCCCAAGTGCTGGGACTAAGATTACGTGCGACCACGCCTGGCCTACTAGCTTCTTTCTAAATCAGGGCTAGCCCAAATTTGAGGAAAGGGAAATTTTACCCCAAAGTGGGAAAAACACAGAAACCATGTTAATCCATGAGGATGAAAAGTTTGAAAACAGTTCTCGCCTGTGAGACTGATTATGAAGACAAACAAAACTGCCTCAAACCAAACTCTAGCAGTCTCTCAGTGGCTACAGTACTGGTACATGGAACGGGGCCAGACACCTGAGGTGGCTCAGGTGTCCGCTGCAGGATGCTAGTCACTTTCTGGTCCCTATACACTCGGCGCAGCACTCGATACCCTTTCTCCTCTGTCCCCCTCCCAGTTAAAACAACGATGTGTCAAGATATTGCCAGACAACATCTGGTAAGAAAAATCACTTCCATTTGAGAACCATATTATAAGAATATTATAAACGAACTTCTGCCAGCACCCAGAGGCAGAAGCAGGCAGATCTCGGTGAGTTCCAGGCAAGCCTGGTCTACACATCAAGTTCTAGGACAGCTAGGGCTACATGAAGAGACCTTGTCTCAAACACAAAAAGAAACGTCTGGCTGAATAGTGGATAAGTTCATTTTGTGAAAACTCAGAGCCATAGTTTGTGGGCAATGCTCTTATATACACCGATGCATGTGTGCATTTCATACTGTGTGCTTATATACACCAACACATGTGTGCATTTCATACTGTGTGCTTATATACACTAATGCATGTGTGCATTTCATACTGTGTGCTAACATACACTAATGCATGTGTGTATCTCATACTGAAGTTCAAAGATTCACTCAAAAAAATATACAATCAAGCCAGGTGTAGTGGCACATGCCTTTAATCCCAGCGCCATTAGTCCTAGCAGAGGCAGGCAAATCTCTGAGTTCAAGGCTAGCCTGGACTACAGACCAAGTTCCAGGACACTTAAGGCTACATAGTGAAACTCTTGTCTTGAAAACTCAGTATATAAGAGCTGGAGAGATGGCTCAGTGGATAAGAGCATTGCCTGCTCTTCCAAAGGTCCTGAGTTCAATTCCCGGCAACCACATGGTGGCTCACAACCATCTGTAATGAGGTCTGGTGCCCTCTTCTGGCCTGCAGACATACACAAAGACAGAATATTGTATGCATAATAAGAAAAAAAAGAAAGAAAAATCAGTATACAAATATTCATCTCACTAGGCCCCAACCCTAGACAAAGAACTACAGGCAACTAAGGAATGCTGAGAGCAACAGAAATAATCTTCCCCAGGGAAGAGCACACCAACTGGTTATCTAACACAAAATGGTCAGCCATGAAAACACACACACATAAGTAACACTATACAAATTGAGCAGGGCGTATTTATGTATTTATCTCCTCTCTCTCTACCACATTCTTTGTAGAGGACAAAAAGGTCCTTGTCACATAGAAAAACACTAGAGAAGCCAGGAGAAGTTAAACACACAGCTGATCCCTCCAAAGGGGGAAGATACCTGGCTGTCCTCCAATAAAGCTGGGAAAAGCCTGATCCTTTGCTGTATGATGAGCCCCAATCTCCGAGAATTTATGTTTTACTTTCCTCAGACCTTTCCCCCCTAAAACCTTGAGCATTACTTCTAGTCCATAAAACTCATCCTCGCGAGAGACGTCATTTGTACTTTAAAACAGCCTAAGTAGCCTGTATGTCGTCTTGGGGCCAGGACTGACTGACTCCCACAGAGAATACGGTAAGTCAGTCACTCTCCCTAGAGCAGTGGTTCTCAACCTTTCTAACGCTGCAACCTTCAACACGGTTCTTCATGTTGGTGACTCTGCAACCATAAAATTATCTTGTTGCTACTTCATAACTGTAATGTTGCTACTCTTATGAACTGGAATGTATATAATCTGATCTGCAACCCCAAGGGGTCAAACCTACAGGCTGAGAATGGATGCCATGGACCCTTCTCTTGAGCACTGCTTCTCCGTCAACAAGAGCCCATCTTACAGATGCAGCCATATGGACTTTGCAAAGAGCTTCAATGCAAACATGCATTGTTGTACTCATGGGACTGCGTTGTTACCTGGAAACTTTATTCCAAGACTGTGCTGTGCTTAAAGATGGCAAAAGTAAACGAGCTGATGTCAGACTCTAGAAGTCTTAGCCTAGAACCAGTTAACCTAAAATCAGGCTGAACCATGTTTTATTCTTTCATCATCTGGATCATTACCCTGTAGGCTATACAACCTGCAGGAACTTCCCACAATTCCTGTAATCTTAATTTTTTTTTTTAAAGATTTTCAAGACAGGGTTTCTTTGTAGTTTTTGGTGCCTGTCCTGTAGCCCTTGTAGATCAGGCTGGCCTCGAACTCACAGAGATCCACCTGCCTCTGCCTCCTGAGTGCTGGGATTAAAGGCGTGCGCCAACACTGCCCGGCAATTCCTGTAATCTTAATATTCAAGAAGATGAGGCAAGAGGCTCATAAGTCCAGCCTAGGCTACACAGTCCCTGTCTCACTAAAGGGGAAACAAAAAGGCCCAGAGCCATTTAAATATATGTTCATTAGGCAGACAGTGTCACCCAGCACCACGACATCCAGCTGAATGCTATTAATCTGTTTTACAAATGGTCCATTTTGCAAATTAAAAAATGGTTTAGTGCATATAAAAATAGGGCTGATTGACCCCAACTTTCAATTTCAGAGATGTTTTCCAATTTCATAATTATACAAAATGAAATACTGTATATACACCCTGCTATATTCTAACTGAAATAATTCCATTCCCGGTTCATTTATCAGAACTCCAAACTGAAGAAAACGGCTTACCCGAATGTATGTCTTTTGGATGGCTCCAAGTTCTTCCCCCAGGGGAACGACGAGCTTCTCTACTCTCCTTTCATGAGAGTAAGGCAAAATATCCGGAGAGTCTTCAGAACGAAGCTCCACCTTCCCGATAAGGAGGTTGGTAATCACCTGTTGCACGGCCTATGTGAAATCAGAAGTATGGATGTAAGTTAGATAGCACACTGAGTTTTAAATCTGAAGCTAGCCTGCTCACAAGACCCTGCCTCAAAAACATAATGATACAATGATATTAAATACATAGATGATGTAATACCTTTCTGGGGTAAATTTCCCCCACTTAAAGCTTACAGAGGAACTTAAAACTGCTGTATCGAAGACCGTAGCACTGATACTATGATCAGCAGCTAAAGAGAAGACAAAAGCCTGGCCCTGAGGGATGCAACTGTGTGCTTGACAGCGTCTCAAGGCTAAGGTCCGCCTGGCCTTTGTAACAACCTTCAACCAAGCCTTGAGCTACAAAGTGAGACTCTGTCTCACAAACATAAAACAAAATGAAAGGAATTCTGACTTAGTTTAACTCAAAAAATACTCTGGAGTAAGAAGCACAGCTTAGGGTCTGGAGAGATAGCTCAGTGGTTAAGAGTTTTGTCTGTTCTTCCAAAGGACCCAGGTTCAGGTCCCAGCACTAACAGGACAGCTCACAATTGGCTAGTGATGACAGTTCCGGGGCACAGGCATAAAAGGAGGCAAAGCATTCACACATATAAAATGATAAAATAATTTTGCAAAGCAAGAACCACATCTCCATCACCTTTGTACCTACATCCTGGCATAGTGCCAAATACACCCGCTCTACTTACTGTAAGGTCCATGGATCAAAGCACTACAATCTGCAACCATTTAATAAAACCAAGGCTTTCATTTATTAGAGTCAGGGTCTTACTGTGTAGCTCTGGCTGGCCTGGAACTTATTACATAGACCAGATTTGCCTCAGACTCATGGAGATCTGCCTGCTTCTACTTCCTCAGTGCTGGCACTAAAGGCATGTACAAAACCCAGCAATATTTATATTTCATTCATTCAAGAATTTTCTTGTTGTTGTCCCATAATCTCTCTCTCTCTCTCTCTCTCTCTCTCTCTCTCTCTCTCTCTCTCTCTCATTTTTTAAATTATTTATTTATTTAGCATACAATATATGCCTTCAAGCCAGAAGAAGGCACCCGACCTCATTACAGATGGTTGTGAGCCACCATATGGTTGCTGGGAATTGAACTCAGGACCTTTGGAATAGCAGGCAATGCTCTTAACCACTGAGCCATCTCTCCAGCCCTCTCTCTCATTTTTTGAGACAGTTTCATTGTAGCTCGGATTAGCCTGGATCTCACTAAAAAACGCAGGGTAGCCTCAAACTAGAGGCACTATTCCTATGGTAGCCCTGTAAGTGCTGGGATCATGACTGTGAGCTACCTACCATACCAGATCAACAGACAGCTGAGTAAATTCCAGAGGCCAGGCATTCAGTGATCAACTATGGCGATAATAGGCCTAGGCACTGCAGGCACATAGTTTATAGTTTAGTGGGGGCAGAAAGATAAAACAAAACAAAACAAAAAACCAGGCTGATTACAATGAGCCTGAAGCTGGACAGATGATACAGTGGCTAAGAGCGCTTGCTATAAAAGCCCAAGGGCCTCCATCTGGACCCCAGTATCTTATTAAAATTACAAGCTGGGTGTGACTCTATGTACATTATTACAACTCAGTGGGGAGACCAGAGGAGCCCTGGGGCCGCAGAGCCACTATAGTCCAGCAGGTTCAGTGACAGGTACTGATTCAAGGAATAAGGAGGAGATTGGTAGAAGGAGATGCTTGCCATCCTCCCCTGGGCTCCATGTTTGAGCACAAGAAGAAACACACACATACAGACATGCATGCACATGTACGTACGAATACACACACACACACACAATAAAAACTAACATAAGGAAAGCTGACTTTTGATAATTTAGTTAGAATAGATCCTTTTTAAGGAGATATTTAAGCAGTGATTTAATATCTGACAGAAAAATTAAGCATGCTTAAATAAAAAAAAATAAGAGGAAAACAAGAGACGAGAGAAGTTTCTACCTATCTTGAAGACTATGTATAAAGTATGGAATTTTCAAAGAATAAGCACAAGAAGATTATGGGCAGAGAAAAAAAAGAGCCTTGCAGCTTAGAAGAGGCAAAACAATCTTAGGAAGCATCAACGGATGTTGTGTAAAATGCCAAGAAAATTGGAAAATAGAACTTATAAAAGAAACCTAGCTTGGCAAGGCGGAATGGGCCTACAATCCCCAGGAGGCTAAAACAAGGATGGGGCATGCTTGGCTACTTACTTAGCAAGAGCACGACTCACTAGAGATTAAAATAGGAACACGGGGGGCAGGAAAAGCATTGACAAAGCATGCTTATGGCTCTGGGTTCAAGGTCCAGCCCATCCGTCATAGCTCAGACTCAAGCTGGCAGTGGCTACTAAGCTAGAGGTTGAGGCAGAACGATCCCTTGAGCAGGAAGCTGAAGGCTTGCCTGGCAACATGGCCAGAAGCTGTCTTACAGAGATTGAAATAAAAGAAGGGCAAGGGGCAGATGCTATTGATACAAAGAAACTTCTAGAGTTGCAGAAATGCCACAGAAATGCTCACATCAAACCAGGTCAACACCACAATGGAAAGCTGATCTGTCCCCATATAAAAATCTGTATTTTCTTACATGTAACAACAGAAACTCGTGGTACTCACCTTGACATCACTACCTGGTGTGGCACTAAGAGCCAAGATTCGGAAGTGAGTTGTGTATTTGACCAGTTCCCTTACAACCTTAAAAAACAAAAAAAATACTTTAATATCATCTGCTCAAAGTGAAAATAACAATGGTTCAGTTAATCAAGGTCTTTATGGTCTATTATGGTTATTCCTCCACTGATATTCTGGTGCATGGAGCTAACATTAATCATTCCAACCCACCAACAACTGATTAGGTTTAATGATTTGCTAGTTGTACTTTTAGTCTGTAATGCTTGTGGTCACCAACACATAATAAATAAATCCTTTTAAAAAAAGATCCTAGACATCACATATAAAGGTGTAACATTAGCCGGGCGGTGGTGGCGCATGCCTTTAATCCCAGCATTTGGGAGGCAAAGGCAGGCAGATCTCAGTGAGTTCAGAGCCAGCCTGGTCTACAAAGTGAGTTCTGGGACAGCCAGGGCTGTTACACAGAGAAATCCAGTCTCGAAAACAAAACAAAAACAAACAAAGCCAAGAACCAATGAAGCTGGACAGGGTGGGACACACCTATAATCACAGAACTCAGGAGGCTGATATAGAACTGCCAAAACTCAAGATTAGGATGGGCTACATAATGAGTTCTAGGCCAGCCTGGGCTTCAGATGGAGGTCCAGAAAATGGAGGGAAAACCAGCACTGATAAAAGGCCTGGGGATGGAACTTAGAGGAGGAGTGCTTGCCTAGCATGCACAAGGGAGGCCCTAAGGCTCGTCCCCAGGAGGACAGAAACAAAGACTTTTATGGAGGATAAAATATCCTCAATTACCGATTCTGTCTTACTGTTTATCTCAGTTTGGTTTTTGTTGCTGTGATGAAATATTGATTAACAGCAACTTTAGGGAGCAAAAGGATTTATTTCATCTTTACAAGCTTCCGTTGATGGTTGGAATGATGGAGGTCCATTTCATTACAGATGAAAAACGACAGCAGTCGGGGCAGCAACTGAAGCAGAGACCGTGGAGGAATGCAGTTTAGGAGCCTGTGGGGTTTGCTTTTTCATACAACTTAGAACTACCTGCCAGGGGTGGCAGCACTCTGGGGGGCCTAGCCACCACACAATAATCATCAATCAAGAAAACGACCCACAGACATGTCCATAGGCCCATCTGATGGAGGCAATTCCTCAATCGAAGGTCCCTTTCCAGGTGAGTTTACTTTGCGTCAAGCTGGCAAAAACTAGCCAGCAGGGTGCTAGAAGGGATGCTGAAGCCCCCAGACATTGCTGAAGGATTAAAAGCAAAGGTGTGGCCACAGCAAGGGAGATGTAAGCATACCATACTTAGGGCTTTAAAAAAAAAATCCTTCCTAGGCGGGCAGAGAATCCCAACACTCGGGAGGAAGAGGCAGGCGGATCTCTGTGAGTTTGAGGCCAGCCTGATCTACAGAGCTGTTCCACAGAGAAACTCTGTCTAAAAAAAAAAAAAAAAATTCTTTCTAGGATAAATGTGGCGGGAGCCTTCAACATCAGCTCTCAGGAAACTGAGGATTACAGCAAGTTCAAGGATAGTCGGACCACACAGCAAGTCCTAATCTCTAATAAGAATAACAACAAAAAAATTTAAACAAGTTATTCAGGGTGGAGATGAAGGTCAGTAGAGAGCCACCTGTCCGGCACGCTGAGGCCCAGAGCGCTTTCCCTAGTACCTCCAGTAAGAAAGAAATTGCCTTAGGAGAACCAGGGTTTGTAGTTCTTTCAGACAATGAAGTCTGGCATCAAGTAACCTTCTGAATCACAGCCCCCAAGACATCTACCAAACCGTTACATGTGTCGAGTTGTCATAATTACACTAGCAATACTTTCTATCACTCAGACTTACTCCTCCAAAGGCTCCTTAACGATATAGCCTCCTCTACAGAACAGCATTTAACAAACGGATTACCTGGCAGTAAGCGTAGTTCCCAAGAGCCTTATGAGCCTCATCAACCACTAGACACTTGACGAGGGCAGCAGGACAAGCTCCTCTAGTCAGGTCATTCACCATGACCTGAGGTGTAAGGAAAAGGACCCTCTTGCTGCACCACACCTCCTTCCTGTTGACAGCTTGGGTTGAACCTATGAAGAAAGTGACAGTGGAGCAGGGCGTGGGGGCAGCCCTGGGTAACCCCATCGCTCTGGAGAGTGAGGTAGAGGGACAGCTCTTAAGATCAAGGCTAGCCTGTTCCACACATCGAGTTCCAGGCCAGCCAGGGCTATACAGCAAGACCTTGCCTCACAACAAAACAGAAGAAAACACACACCAAGATAGTGACTATCCAGAAACTTCAGACTTTCACTGGTAAACTGTAAATAAAAATAATCTGGCCTCTTCTCTGAATACATTCATGCTCTGGCACTCCACTTAAGATGAAAACAACGGGACAATTCGCTATACTGTTGCATTTTGGAGCTCTGATGCAACCCAGAGGTGGAAGCAGGTTCTTATCTAAGATTGTAATTATAATGTCTTTAGACATAATTGTTTCAAAACTCACAAAATTGTTTAAAAACTCTGGCAATTTACAAGATATCTCTGAAAGTAACGAAGCAAGTCAATGCATCAGATTTGTCTTTGCTACCAACAGACGGCGTTTTTATGGGCAAGAACGTAAGCTGAACATATCTGCATTGGGGAATTCTTCTGCCTGGATAGTTATCACCACGAGAGCCAGCGTTACCCCCGGAGCCGAGTTTTTCTCAGATACCTGTCATTTCAGCCATATGAGACTGCGGGATACCCATCACGTGGAAGCAGGCCTCCATCTGCTGTGTCACCAGGGGTTTCGTGGGTGCCATGAAAACTACCTTGCCGGAAGGAAACCAGCGGTAGAAATTATACATGACCACCGCAGCAATGAAGGTCTTCCCCAGCCCGGTGGGCAGGCACACCAGGGTGTTGCAGAAGAGCGCGGTCTGGGAGATGTGCAGCTGGTAGTCGCGCACCGGGCAATTGGTGGGGTAAATCCACAGGCCGCCCGCAGCCGCGCAGAAGCCGCCGTCCTCGGGATCCAGCTGCTGCTCGGCCTCGTACGCCGCCACCAGCATCACGTCGTCATCGTCCTCCTCCTCCTGCAGCGCCTCCGCCACGGCGGGCGAGCGAGCCTGGCCGCAGCCCGCAGCGCCGGCGCCGCGCACGAGACTCGAGCCCCATGTCTGAAAGAGCGTTCTCTGCCGTCCGCTCATGGTGCCCACCCGCAGCGGGGCTCCGCTGTCCCACCCGCCCAGCTGACAGCGCAACCGCCGCCGCTCGGACACCCATCAAGCTCCGCCGGCGACACAGCGGAACCCGAGGGCGGGACTGGCCGCAGCCCGTCGGGTTGAAAACGCCGCCGTCTAGTTTGCGGCGGGGATGTGATTGGCTGCCAGTCCGGAAACCTGATGAAACGCATGCGTATTGTGCGCGGGGGGGGGGGGATGGAGGGGGAAGGGCGATGTCCGGTGTCGAATTTGGTCTCCTTTTGCGTGTTTTTTGGATGTTGCCTGTCTAAAGAAAGCGAAGGTGCTCTGGCCCTGTATTTATTGGAAAACTAAAACAAATATGATTTTTGTCTTGGGATTTTATTTTCTTCTTTCATGTTTTTGTTTCACACACGCTTGCTCTGAGGCCCGTTCTAGCCTGGAACTCACCGTGTAGATCAAAATGACTGAACTGGCCATGTCCTGCCTCACCTTGGAAGGGGTTTTAGGGGCTGCCAAGTGCTACAGGCATGCATTATGCATCCACACTATTACATAATAATTACAGGCTTTAGAGCAGTAAGCATCCCTGTGCAGTATTGGTGGCTATAGCTTTCTACTTCAGACTTGGGTTACCGGTACAAATAGGGCCAGTCAATTACTGAGGCAAAGCACAAGCACATCATACTGCTGTACGCCACCCTCACTATCAGAAAGAGGTATTTTAAGTGGAGCTGGAGCTTCATTACCGTGTTTTATTCAGGTTTCTAAATTTCGTTTGTACACAAACATCTGCCATTTGGTTTGGGGGCGGTTTGCATTAACCTTTGTGTAAATAATGTTTTGATGGGCAGGACTAAGTCAGTTCCGATGAGATGAGGGTAGAACTAGCTAAAATGAGATGCAAACCCGAATGCAGTTATTTTCTTTAAACGGTTTGCTATCTGTACCTCTAAAGACGTGGTAGGCTGTAAACAAGCGTGGGTAATGACTTCCCAGAGAATGCCTCACAAAGCATCAAACTAAGGAGGTTTGATACCATCACTGCAACCAGTTGGCGAAGCCAGCTCCAGAGATTTCTCATTCTACTCAACAGAGTCCTCACAGGGTAGCCTTGATATCACGTGAGTCCTTTAAGGATCACGGCGGCCCCGCCCCCTGAGTGCTTTCAGGTCCCTGGGCCAGGCTTGGACCTAGGGTCGCTCGCTAGGGAAAACGGAGACCCCGCCCCCTCGCGCACAGCGCATGCCCTGGCCACGCCCCTGGGGCGGGGCTTCGCAGGACTGGCGGGCTGGCTCAGAAAGGCGGAGGTCCCACCCCTAGTGAGTGGCGCAAACTCAGGCCACGCCCCGGGGGCGGGGCCTCGCTGGGCTGAGGCGGGCTGGCTCAGTGCGGCGGCGGCAGCGGGGGAAGATGGCGGCGGCTGTTCCCCAGCGTGCATGGACGGTGGAGCAGCTGCGGAGCGAGCAGCTGCCCAAGAAGGACATTATCAAGTTTCTGCAGGATCACGGTTCAGATTCGGTACCAGAGGCAGCTGGGCGGCCGGGCCGGGGCGACCCAGGGCCGCTCCACCCCCCCGGAGATGCCTTACATCCCGGATTCCTCGGTGCCCCCGCCCTCGCCTGCTGTGGCCGGTGCTGGCCAGGCCTGAGCGGCCTGCGTGAGCTCCCACCCTCCCGCCCCTTGGGCCGCCCCTGCTTCCGAGGGGATCGGCCTCGTTTCCCGGGGCAGGCGAGCGAAGCGCAGCCCTAGATTTCAATCTCAGTCGGGACCTGTGAGGGCCGAGGACTGAGAGAAAGGAACCGGAGATGTTGGTGTCTGAGGCGGGGGCGAGGAATCGGGAATGCGGGCTTCCCGGGCGCAGTGCTGGCCGCTGGGAAATGGGAGGGATGTGAAGATGTGGGGAGTCGTGTGTGCGTCTTACCTGTCTTGCAATCTACTAAATACCGAACTATACTAGTCCGTGATTTTTCAAAAACGCATAATACTACGGTTTAACTTTTGTTACAAAATCCTTTTGCCCTTATACTTAGGAGAATTAAATGTGAAATGTATTACTGTTGTCTCCTATGGTTATAAACACATATTTGAAAATTTGTTTTCTCATGCAGTTTTCGGCCTTGTCTCCATCTCAGCCATCCATTTTTTTTTTAAGTCACAGGTTATTTTCGTCAGACACCTGACATTTTGTCCTCCAGAAATGGTCACTCGTTCTAGCCACCACCATCACCCCCTTTTTAATGTTTTTGGGGGTCAACGTCTGACGAAGCCCATTCTACCTACAAACCCGATTCCCTTCCCTTCACCTCCCAAGTGCTAGGGATGCAGGCCTGCGCCACCATGTCGTCGTCGTGTTCCTTATCTCTAAATTGCTGAATGATGGTACACGTTGTTCGTATGTCTACCACTTAAAATCAGAAGGTGCAGCTAAATTTGATTTTCTTAGTTTTTCAAATTCTAAAATGTCAAGTAGCGAGTGTTGTGTATTCCAAAGTATGAACGTGCCTTTGGTGACGCCATTTCAGTGCATATTTTCCAGTGATCACTCACGTACACACTCAGGCCTGTGTTTTTCCAGTCGTGCTATCACCATAACTTAAAAAGTTTCTGGGTTCCTATGAAAGGATTGTATTTTCACTTAGGATCTTGACGGGGAGATTCAAAGAACTCTTATACTCCCAGTTCCTCGCATATGCTTAATCTGGCATCAGGATATAGTTCAGCCAGTATTTATATAACATCTGTAGTAGGAAGAACAATGCTCCATCTTTGAATATACGAGGATGAAAAGGAAAAGACACCTTGCAGATAGAACATCATAATATTTTGTAATAATGCATGGACCCCAGTGATCATTTTCTTACCTTAGTTAGTTGATGGTTATTATTGTTAATTAAAATATTAGATAGTTGTATTTTAGATCTTTCTAGACTCATTCAAAGAAATCATAAGAGTGCTGAAATAACTGATTACTTCTACATAGCCAACTTGTATGTCTTTTTGCTTTTGCCAGTCTTTTATCATTTAAAATACCTCTTTTAATGCAGTTTTCAGCCTTGTCACCCACTTATAGCACAGGTGGTGGTGCATACCTTTAATCCCAGAGGTATAAGTAGGTAGATCTCTGTTAATTCCAGATCAGCCTGGCCTACATAATAAATTCTAGGCCGGCCAGGGTTACATATTGAGACCCTGTCTCAAAAAGGGGGTAGGGAAGCAAAGGGAAAAATGCAGTAGTGATAAAAGGTAGTTAAAAATAAAACTCTTAGGTGCTGAAATCAACTTTAAGAAAGTTTGGAGACCAGTAATTTCCAAATACAGTAAAGGAAGCAGACTAGAATAAGGGGCTGGAGAAATGGCTCAGTGGGTATAGTGTTTGCCACACAGTGTGACGCCATGAGGTAGGACAAGAGGTAGTGGTACTTAGAGCACAGTGCTGCACGAGAAGAGGATCCTAGAGAATCCCTGGCAGCTCTTAGACCTCCTGGCCGCTAAGAGAGACCCTGTCCCAAACAAGGTGGAAAGAAAGGGCCTTGAGCACACCATGCATGCTTTTTGTGTGTTCACACACAGCACACACACACACAATAGACACACAAACACAATTATTTTTTAAATTTTTACACAAGATTTTTAACCCTCACCTGATTTTAAGGTAAACGTACTATGAATTGATTTTATTATTATTATTACTGCTTTTTTTATTTCTTGAGATAGTCTTACTGTGGGGTAGCATAAGATGGCCTAGTACTCCATTCTGGCTTAGCCTTGCAGGTGCTTTGTTATTTTACATTATTTATTTATTGGCTTACTGTGTGTAGGCTTGAGGGCCATGACAGTAGTGGAAGTCAGGACAACTGGTAGGCTGCTAAAGGTGTGCCAGTGGCGTTCTCCCAGGAGCAGCCGCTTAGAGTATGCTCGTGTCTCGACAGTCTTCTGTGTATTCTGTAGTGGGAGAGGGGCTAGAGTGACTGCCTCCCATACATACTGTAGTTCTAACCCTTTAATACCTACTGTTTAAAAGGTGCCTTTTAAGAATGGGATATAAAATACAGTGTTTATTTGTTCATTATTACTATTGAAAACGTAGCAGTTAGCACAAAAAGATTGTTTCTTGGTTTTGAGACAGGATCTTACTGTTGTACAGACTGGTCTTGAATTCCTGAGCTTAAGGGATCCTCTCGCCTCAGACTACAGTTCCATCACACCAAGTTCCATTTTCTGTTTTCTTTTTGGAGACAGGGTCTCATGTATCTCAGCCTAGGCTTGAACTCATTAGTCTGGCCATGGCCTTGATACTTCTCAATGCTGGGATTTCAGGTGTGCTTCACCAAACCCAGTTTATGTAGGGTGTGGAACGGATCCCAGGGTTTTGTGCATACCAGGCAGACACACTCTACCTAGAGGACAACATCCTCAGCTCCAGACTCCATTTTCTACTCTTAGATCCTTCCTAATGGAGGGAAATTGTTTTTAACTAATGAGCTTTTTTTGTTTTTTTGTTTTGTTTTGTTTTGTAGTTTCTTGCAGAGCATAAACTGTTGGGAAACATTAAAAATGTAGCTAAGACTGCTAATAAGGACCATTTGGTTACAGCCTATAACCATCTTTTTGAAAGTAAGGTAAGTGACAACATCATTTAGAAATATTTTATTTCCACATACAAATTTTCGATGCACCTCTTTTGAAGAATAAGTTGGGGTTTCCCACCTGCATTTTTTTCCCACTGTGATCATAATTGGACTTTCTGTCATATCAAGCAAGGCTAGTTTACAACTTGGTAGTGTTTCGGGTTGTTTTTAAAGGAACCAGATTTTAAAAACAGATGAAAAACCCCTAGCCGTATAAAACAGTACACAAATCTTACGTCCTAAATCTTAATGTTAAACCCCTTTACATTCTCTATACTGTTATCACATGTTATGTGAGTTCTATGTCATGAAAGAATTTAAACTAGTTTAGATGATAAGAAGAGATTTAAAGAAATTCTTTAATAACATTTGTTTACTACAAAGTAACCACCACCCACAGAAAAGGATTTTTATTGAAGGAGCCTTATCTGAAGGTCATGATGCTTGTTTAGAATTTATATCATGAAATGGTTTGGGGATTATAGTTTATTTACTTTAAATATTTAAATCAGTAATATCTTTGTGTTTAGATGATTCCCTTGGGTGATTTGCTTTTGTTTGAGTTGTTGATACATGCGCTTGTCTTCATCGGGCAGGAGCTCATTAGTTGGCAGGGTGGTTATTGACACTGCCTAGGTAGTAAGTAGGGCTGCCATCAGTACTCACGTTAGATGTGTTTACAGCGTTTCAAAGGCACAGAGACTGTGAGTAAAGTGTCTGAGCAAGTGAAGAATGTGAAGCTTAATGACGAGAAGCCCCGAGAAAGCAGGTCTGAGGAGACTCTGGACGAGGTTTGTGAATCAGTTTCTACTCTTTTCTTCTTCTAGTACATGCATGACTCAAGACCTCATGCATGGCCAGGCAAGTGCTCTACCACTAAACTACTTCCAATTATTTATTTTAGTTTTCAGAAGGGCTTCACTAAGTTGTGCAGGCTGGCCCCCATCACCGTGGGATTCACCCGCAGCCCAGCTAACATTGCTTTATATCTCTAAGTAAACTAGGCGTGGTTGATGCAGCTACTTTTCCAGAGGGAAGCTTTGATTGGGGGTGTATTGACTCCCTAGAATAGAAATAAACCAAAGAGTTAGTAGCTTTTGGCCAGAGCTCCCCGGCTTTCTGAACTATTTTAAGAATCTGATTCTGTAGCCAAGTTGGGCTGAATTAAACAAACTTCCTTTTAAGTTATTTTTAGCTTTTTCTAATGAACATGATGTGCCTGGCTATGGAAACAGTCCATGCTTGGCTTCAGGGTACGGGTTCATGTCTCACCTTTCCCAGCCTAGGTTTTATTTTCTTATAAAAAGTTTGAAGACTCTGGTAAATCATTTGGAGGTTTGTTTATTTGTTTTGAAGACAGGGTTTTGCGTTTTGTCTAGGTTGGCTTGAAACTCTTGATTTTTTTTTTCTCTGCCTCACCCACCTAAGAGAGGAATTGTAGGACCAGCTTTAAGCTCATTTATTGCAAGCAGTCAGTATCAATGATGATAATCTACATTAACTTTTATAGCATTTGGGTATGTATGTATTCAGACTGTAAATTATTGTGTAGTGAAGTCAGACAGTTATGTGGTTAAAGCCAGTTAATTTTACATAATATTTTTCATAAAGCACAAATCAATGTTTGTGGGTATATACACACAGAACAGTTTGGAATTTTATCATAACTATTTGATGACTTTTATCTATTGAGTAAATATTAAATAGCTACATAGTAAATAAATTTATATTACAGGGTTTCAAAAGCAGTGAGCATAGTGTATCCTCATGAAAATAATTACACGTTATAAGACAAGATAATACAATGTTAAAAAGTTAAGAAAGGCGGTGGTGGTAATGTGTATACCTTTAATCCTAACCCTCAGGAGGCAGAGGAAGGCAGATCTGTGACTTCGAGGCCAGCCTGGGCTACATAGTGAGTACCAAGTCAGTGAGGGCTATGTAGTACAACCCTGTTTCTTAAAAAAATAAGAAAAAGAATTTCGGGCTGGAGAGATGGCTAAGCTGTTAAGAGCACTGGCTGCTCTTCCAGAGGACCTGAGTTCAATTCCTAGAAACCACATGGTGGCTCACAATCTATAATGGGATCCAGTACCCTCCTCTGGCAAGCAAAGGAACATGCAGACAGAGCACTCAGACAAATAAATAAATTCTTTAAAAAAAGAAAAAGAATTTCTAGTAAAAACATTTTTTTGTTTTGTTTTTCGAGACAAGGTTTCTCAGTGTAGCCTTGGCTGTCCTAGAATTCACAGATATCCACCTGCCTCTGCCTCCTGAGTGCTGGGATAAAAGGTGTATACCACTACTGCCCAACAAAGTACAATTTCTTAAGACCTAGAAATAATCCATAGAATTAGAATTTTAAATGGTAATTTTTGTGTAGACCTATAGCTTTGACCATTATTTTTTGGCTTAGAAATCCTATGAATACTCAACTCTCCATTTACTTTTCCTGGGCCTTTAGGACTAAGGCTCTCATTTATTTTATTAAATCAGGAACACTGAAGTCAATTGCCCACGCTCTCTTCCTGGATCTTGTAGTCTCTTAGTGATACTGTACTTGTCCCTGTTGTTATTTTTTCTATGCTTGTACTTTGGAACTACAGAGGGAAAATGGTGAAGAAACAAGCATGAAGTGTTATTAGGCCTGTTCCGAATTCATATTAGTTTGGCTAATTTGTGGCCAAAGTCACAAGACAATATTCTGAAAATCAGAATGCACTTTATTGCTCTTTGGGTAATCATGTGGCTCACAGGATACATTTCTCGTAAGAAAATGATGGACTGGTGCAGTGGCTCAGTTGGTAAAAATTTTTGCATTACAGGAGAGGACTCTTGAATCCCATATTAAGGCAGATAGAGTAGTAGATTGTAATTCTAGCGCTCCAAGGAGATGGGAAGCAGGGACAGAGTCCCCAGAATTCTGTGTAACTAGGCTACCCTCAAGCACATGGTGATCCTTCTTCCTCATGCTCCCAAGTGCTGGGATTTGCACTGGCCTCAAATAAGGCCCTTGAACTATTGGAAACTATTACTGCGCCTCCAGTCTTCGCAGATTCAGACCTAGCCCAGGAGAGGATAAAACCCTTAACTAGTTTGGTCAATAACTCTCTATCAAAGGAAGAGACTATTAGCAGTGGAAAGTGCAGGAATCTAGAGTCAAGGGAGGCAGACAGTTGAATGCATGACTTGACCAATTGCAAATAGGTAAGGAAGGAAGAATAAAAATACTATTTCTCTCATTTCCAAACTCAGGAATAAAATAAATTTTAAATCATTGATTCCTAGCCTTGCTACTTGCATTAAAAGGTTTATAAACCAAAAATCAATTTGGATAATGTGATGAATACATTTCTGAATACAGAAACCACTTATTTTCATGAGTATTTTTCCCCTCCAAAATTTGTTGTTGACAGAATCTCAGTTTGCAACTCTGACTGGCCTGGAACTAGGCTGGCCTTGACTTCACTCTGCCTCTTTGAGTGCTGGGATTAAAGTTGTATGCCACCATTCCTGGTTCCATCCAAGATTCTTAAGGAGTCATATTCAGGCTGTAGATGGAGGCAACATCACTGTATTCATTTTCATTGGCTATGATTAAAAAAAAATCTAGTAACATAATTGATGTGGGGGTAGGGATGTCATTAATACCTTGGAAATTTAGTATTGTTTTTCTAACTTTGAGAATTTATGGTATTGAATGATTAACAAAGTCATGCCTTAATAAATTTAGTTTCCAAAGATGCTGTAAGTTATTTGACATTAAATTATGACCTCATATATGAATAATAGTCTCATTATTGGGTTGAGATGGTTTCTTAACTCATGTTGGTTACAAGTAGTTTGTTCCTGACCTAACTTTGGTAACCATTATTTATAAGTTATGTCATCCTTTTAAAAGGACATAAATAACTATGTATTTTATTTTTAGGGCCCACCAAAATATACAAAATCTGTTCTAAAAAAGGGAGATAAAACCAACTTCCCCAAAAAGGGAGATGTTGTTCACTGCTGGTATACAGGAACACTCCTGGATGGAACTGTTTTTGATACTAATATTCAAACAAGTAAGTCTTATCTTTTGTGCAGTAGACAGTGAGCAAAAGGCCATTCTTTTTTCTTTGCTGTTCCTTTTCCCTGATGTCTTTTGTACCAAGATGTTTTTGGTGGTGGTCTACCATTCATGGCTTGTTGGCTGGCTAATCTTGATCTTTTGGGAAGCAAAGAATGTGGGACTTGAGGAAAGCTTTGTTTGTTGTAGAACTCTTGAGACTATTAAAGAGTTTTAGCTTGGCTATTAGTTGTGGCACTCCAGAACACAATGGAAGTGGCATCTGCTCTGCTCCTGGTATCACGTGCTGTCTGTCCTCAGAAAGTGGACCACATGAAGAGAAGTACCTTTGTGGCCATGATTGAGGGAGGTCAGTGCTCTGCTTGCTATGCTAATAGTTCATTCTTCATTTAACTGCTAAGCACCACAGGAGTGAGGAGCTTGTTCCTATAAAAAAAAGCATTCATACCCCTTATGCATCTAATCACCTCTTACAAGTTGTCTTAATCTCGCAATGCTGCGACATTGGGGATCAAGCCTCAACGTTAGTAAGGAAAAGTAATATTCGAACCTACCAATGTCCCATAATGCTGTAGGATTTTAATGTAAAAGAGAAAATAAAAATAATCCCAGCGCTCTGAAGACAAAAGGCAGGAAATTCACTGCAAGTTTAAGATCTAAGTAGTGAGTTCTAGGACAACTACATAGTGAGCTTCTACCTCAAAGGAAGAAAAAAGGCAATGTAGCACGTTATTAGTGATCTTGATCCTCTTCCGGGGTGTGTTCATATTGAGGCTATATGCAGCTATAGGTAGCTATCTATGTATATATGTGATGTAAATCATATACCTCAAACACATTTAAAGATTACTTTTGTAACTTTGTTGGGAAGTTCTTAAATATGTAATACTATAATTTAGAAGAAGGTAATTAAAATTACAGTATTGGAGGCAGAGACAGGTGGATCTCTGTGAGTTTGAGGCTAGCCTAGTCTACAGAGCAAGTTCCAGACAGGCTCCAAAGCTAAAGAGAAACCGTGTCTTGAAAAACCAAAAAACTACAGTATGTGATATAAAGATAAATTCTGTTTTGCAGGTTCAAAGAAGAAGAAAAATGCCAAGCCTTTAAGCTTCAAGGTTGGAATAGGCAAGGTTATCAGAGGAGTAAGTAAATAAAGATGGCAAATGAATCCCTAGACATTCTAACAGATGTTGCTTGTGGTGAAAAGCTCTTAAAAAGTTTGGATTGTGGGGTGGGGAGTACTTTGTGATCGAATACTTGACTAGCATATGCAAGGTCCTAGCTAGGTTATATTGTGGACGTCTTAGTTATTCTTTTGCTGTGAAGTGACTTGGAGGGTTGCATACAGTTTCAGAGGCTTAGTCCATTAATGTCATGGTAGGAAGCATGAAGGCATGGTGCTGGGAAAGTAGTTGAGAGCTTTGCATCCTGATCTGCAGGCACCAGGCAGACACTGGGCCTGGCATGGGTATTTGAAACCTCAAAGCCCAGCCCCAGCAACACACCTCCTCTAAGGCCACACTTTTTTCTTTTTTTTTATTAAAAATTTCCGCCTCCCATTTACCCCCCTCCACTTCCCCTCCCTCTCCTATCCAGAGTGCAGTAAGGGTTCCAAGTTCCTCCCCCCCTCACACTTTTATTTTTCGAGATGGGGTTTCTCTTTATCAGCCCTGGCTGTCCTGGAACTCACTCTGTAGACCGGGTCAGCCTCAAACTCAGAGATCCTTCTGCCTCTGCCTACCAAATGCTGGGATTAAAGGTGAGCACCACCATACATGGTAAAGCCTTACTTAATCCTCTAAAGCAGTTTATCAACTGGAGACTAAGCTCACAAATATATGAACCTATGAGGGCATTATCATTCAAACTACCAAAACATGAAAAACATTTTATAAAAGTCTAAGAATTAGGAGATGTAATGAAAATAATCTTTGAAGTTAGACAAGACTGTAGTATCCTTACAGGCTGACCCAATACAAATTTTTTAGGTGTCAATTTTCCCATCTGTAAGGTAAAAATCCTGGGCTAGACATGCTTGTTCATACCTTTCATCCCAGCACTCCATGCAGATGCAGCTAGATCTGAGTTGGAGGCTCCTCCACCCACATCACATTCCAGCATAGCCAGGCTTACCTAGAGACTGTCTCAAAAAATAAACAGAAAATAACGACAAAGACCAGAGCTCTAAGCTTCAGGAAGTATAATTTAATGTAATGGGAACTCATACAGTAGTTTGTGTATAAGCTTAGTTTGAAAGTTAACTGTCAGAAAACAGCCTTTCACATTTAAAATTTAAAAAAAAAATAGTACAAGCTTTTTTTGTCATATATACTGAAATCTCTTCTACTGAAGCACTTGTAGAAACAGGAATTTATTTCTTCTAAAATATCTCTGAGATATCAACATGCTTTTACTTGCCTAAGCATATGAGAAGTAACAAAGTAAACTTTAAGAAGTTAGGCTTAAGAAGAGATTAGAAGTCGGGTTGATAATTTTCTCAAAATATGTTTTCATGTTAGGGACTATCTGTTTAAATTGTAGTTTTTAAGAAACTCAAATGGTGACATCCAAAATGTTTACTTAGTGTAGCTACAAAAATATGATGTATTGCTTTCTGTAAGTCTAAGATGAGGCTTAAAGACTCCTATGTAGGGCTGGAGAGATGGCTCAGAGGTTAAGAGCATTGTCTGCTCTTCCAAAGGTCCTGAGTTCAATTCCCAGCATCCACATGGTGGCTCACAACCATCTGTAATGGGGTCTGGTGCCCTCTTCTGGCCTGCAGGCATACACACAGACAGAATATTGTATACATAATATTTTTTTAAAAAAGACTCATATGTAGAACTCAAAACAAGGTGAAATAGCAAGTCAGAGGTTTTAGTAGAAGGTGTAGCTTGACTGACATGTACAAGGCGTGCTCTCCAACCTAAAAGGAGAAAAAAACAAAAAGGCTGGAGCTTTGCTTTTGAGACTTCATATTGAGGGAATTGAAGACAGATTTAGGAATTCATCCAAACACATTACCTTATAGCAATAATAGAATTTTTTTGTTTTGTTTTTTGAGACAGGGTTTCTCTGTGTAACAGTCTTGGGTGTCCTGGAACTCGCTTTGTAGACCAAGCTGGCCTTGAACTCACAGAGATCTGCCTGCCTCTGCCTCCTAAGTGCTGGGATTAAAGGTGTGTGCCACCACTGCCCTGCAATAGTAGAATTTTTTAAAAATTATTTTTATAGTTAGTCATGGTGGCATGTATTTTAATGTATTTTTTAATCAATTCAATCCAGCATTTGAAAGGCAGAGGCAAGTGGTTCTGTATGAGTTCAAGACCAGTTTGGCATACAAAGTTATGTATGATCCACAGCCACATAGAAAGACCAGTATCAAACAAACAACAAATTATTGACTTCTGTATGTTATGTGCATATGAGTACCCATGGAGGCCAGAAAGGGGTTTCTCAAGAGCTGGTGTTACAGGCAGATAGGAACAGCCTGATGTGAGTGTTGGAACTGAACTCTGCAAAATCATTAAGGTCCCTTAACTTCTAAGCCACCTCTCCAGCACCAATAAAAAAAATATGTATATTTGCTGCTCTGTAAGTCCATGTCTTTTGTTTTTGCTTTTAGTGGGATGAAGCGCTCCTGACTATGAGTAAAGGAGAAAAGGCTAGACTGGAGATTGAACCAGAATGGGCCTATGGAAAGAAAGGACAGCCTGATGCCAAGTATCCTTTTTTGTTTTTAAGATCTGGGTCAGTGTGATAACTACCAAGCCTTTCAACCTAAATTAGACTCTTGGAACCCAACATGGTGGAGGAGAGAATGCCCACAAGTTGTTCTTGGGCCTCCATTTGCACGGTGTAGCATGTGCTTACAGACACACATGCACAGTAACTTTTCTTAAAAGCTACCTGAAGGTGTGAAAGATGCTGTGTAAGCAAGCTGTCAATCAAGAATCATTTTGAGAAAGTGTTCCTGATAGATGATCATAAGATAGCTACTGAGGCCACAGTAATGTGACACTGCCTGGCTGATACTTTCTGCTGATGCAAAGTAGTCAAACTTTGTACTGATCTTCCTTGATCTGCTTTTTTTTTTTTTTTTTTTTTTTTTTTTTTGAGATGAAAGTCTTACTATGTTTCCCTGCCAGGTTGGAATTGTGTAGATAAGTACTGAATCCTGTGTCTGCCTCCAAAGGTCCTGGGAATTAAAGGTGTGTACCAGGAAGTCTTAACAGTTAATTAAGCTTTCATCTTTCAGACACAACTCTCTCCCTTTTTGGAGAAAGGGTCTTCTGTGCTGGCCAGTGTGTGTCGGGGAGGGGGGGGGGAAGCACATTTACAGGACAATTTTTTGCTGCTGTATCATTTAACTGAAGAAAGAGAATTCAGAGCTTAGAAATGGAATAAGCAATGGTTACCACGAGTAAAATGAAGGAGACCACAAGATAAATAATGTTGTAAGCATTTATTAATGATTACAGTACCTCTATGACAAACTGGTTTGTCAACATGTACAAAAAGCAGAAAGGCAATAATTCTAGACCATTTAGACTTTAATCCAGTATTTAAGTGGGAAGTGATTTTTAGCTGTTGATTGCATTCTTGTTGCAAAATTGCTTTTGATACTGGGATTTATAGGGGATAAGGATTGAGGTTAAGGTTGGAAGTCCTCTGTAGTGTTAATTCATTTCAGCTCCATCTAATGTGAAAACATCAAGCCTAATCTGATGTTTATGAAGAAACCCTGTTACCTTTTTTTCTATTTTCCTTTTTCTTTTTATGGAGACGGTTTTTCTGTGTAGCCCTGGCTATCCGGGAGTGCCTCTGCCTCCCAGTGCTGGCATTAAAGTTCTGAAAACCAAGCAAACCTGAACTTAGCTTTTAATTCACAGTAGGTACCGTGTTCTCATGTAGCAGTTTTCATAAGATACTGGCTGATTCTGTAGCATTCGCGGGCATTCGGTTAAGAAGAATGTTTGTTAAAAACAGACCTTTATGGCTTCTATTAATCAGTAAGGATACGTTACTTTTAGGAAACTCAAGCTAGCCTCTGAGTCAAATACAAATTTTTTCCTCTTAAATTTATTGGGACAATCTTTGGATCACCTTGGAACTAATTCTGTCTCCAAGCACAGCTTAAATTACTATATTAACAGTCAGATTTCACAATTCTAGTATAATGCTATGGTTTAGTGGTGGGGGAAAGGTACTTACCATCAAATTTACCTTGACCATTTCCCACAGAATTCCACCAAATGCCAAACTCATTTTTGAAGTGGAATTGGTAGATATTGACTGAAACCAGTTTTCCGAAGACATCAATAATAAAAACTTGGCCTTGAAACTTAATGTGACTAATTAGAGATTGTTACTATTTTAAGGGAAGAGTCAACTGGAAAATTCAAGGAGTTAAAGCTTGTTTACTTGGTCTCAATTTATGAGAAATGTTATCCCCTGGAACACCCTTTAAGTCTCAGATATTTTACTATAGTTGTGTAAAGTATTAAAAAGAACTGAGTTTTCTTTTACCTCATTATAAACTAAAAGGCTCAATAAAAATGTCATGGATTGTCTTGATTTGACTGACTTATTCTGTTGCTGTATTAATGTTCAGACTAACAGGACTCAGAAGTTCATCCAAATATAGTATAACTGCTAATAAAAGTGGCTAGCTTTGTCCAGGACATTTTAAAAATATTACTCTATAGTAGAAGGTCAAAGGCATAGATCTTCAAGCAGAAAATTAAAAGTAACTAAAACATCCTGGTAGGAAGATAGTAAATTTAATCTGTATTAGGTGTACCTCCCCCAAATGAATTCATAAACAATTGCTGCATGAGTCTTCACTTTTATTACAAAAAGGACGATAAGTATGATCAAAATGTAAGCTTGCTCACAAGTTTTACATGAATATTCTAGATACAAAGTCTCCCAAAACATACTTTGACACTTCATTTCTTAAGGGGATGCTGATGTTACACTCTCTCATTTATAATCTATTCCAAGGCAGAGCATGTTAATAGTGCATCTTTCTTACAGTTAGAGCCAAATTTCCAAGTGTAACTAAAACATAGACAACCTTAGGTAAATCTTTTAAATCTTTTAAGTCTTTTTTAAGGGGATAAAATTCTCAATAACCAGCCCTTATTTTTTTTTCCCAGAATTTTATAACTGACATGATTTGCAGTCAGTCTTTTTCTCTACACTTAAGGCTACAAATCTCTTGCATGAGCTGCAAAAGAATTCTAGACCACTTAATGAATATAAGATAAAATAAAAATAAAAAAAATAGTTCTCCAATAAAAAGTAAATTTTAAAAGTGGTAGGAAAGTTTTCATGGTACACTACTAATTGACATTTTCTACTATTAACTAAACAAATGTTACACAGAAACTGGGAAGACAAATTATCAAATACAACAAGCTTATGCTATGTTTACATCCTTCAAAAAAAATAATTCCGCATTTTTCATATAACTCAATCTGAAATTTGTTTTTCCATCACGTTGGAGGTGGAGGATAATACTGTCCATAATTCCAAGGATTCTGATAATTGTACTGAAAAGGTAAAAGTAATATGTCAGCACACTAGAATTGAAGTTATATCCTGCATATAAACTGATAAAATTTCACCAACTCAGAAAAGGAAATATACAATATAGAACCACTACAAAGAATAAATTATGCACACTTACCTGATACCAGGCACTGTAATTATATGCAGCTTGATTTGCTTGTAAATCCCCATCAATGATCTGTGCTGATGACATATCTTCCGTATGTGCCTTCTTTTCTTCTGGTTCTTCTGAACTGCATAAAAGGTCAAAATAGAAACTCAAAATTCCCAGAGATAGGAACTTTCTTAGATGACTACACTATGTTTTAATTAATGCTTTCAACCATCTTTTAGGAGCAAGGTATTATTCAGAAGAAGTAAGTAGGGGAAAAAGGCCTAGCTAGACAAATTGTAAACACACTGAAGGCTAAACTTGGTTTACCTTTCATTATGGTACTGAAACTTCTGTTTTGCCGGGGAATGTGAGCTCTAATACATTTATGAGTTTCCCTCTAGATTAGCTGCCAAGAGCACAGATAGTACTGATCCCTTTCTCCAAAGGACCAAAAGTAGCAGTCTGCCACTCCAAGTAACAGATTTCAGATTTTTCAACAAGACAAAACCCCTTTCCAATCTGGCCTTTTACTTTTTGGCCTTCTTATTCTCCACAAATCTACAACTTTCCATTTATACAGTGTGAGAAATTACATGCTCAGTTCTTTCTTTATGCCAGATGTGGCAAACTGGTCTAGGTTCTGGATGTGACCTGTGTTTTATTTATCCTTGATGTTTAAAAGACTTGTAAATCGGGCATGGTGGTACATGCCTTTAATCCTGACTAAGTAAAAACTACGGACAGAATATTCATGTTTCAGCATAACTTGTTAAAGCTAAGCAGTTATGCTGTAGATGAACAAACTTGGCAGCACAAACTTACCTCCAATTCCTTATAGCAACACAAGCCCACTCACTGCCATCAGATCGCCTTGAACTGTCATCCTATCTATGAGGATTTCCTTAACTACAACTCTCAACTTAGGGCCAGTGACATAACTCTAGTCATCCTCATGGCTTTCCAACACTCAGTCTCATCTCCAGCTTCAATGGAATCTTCATTCTGGGTCTTGGAGTGGTAGGCTAATGGCAGCCTTTATACTTGCTTCTAAGTTCAACCATTCATGTTTTTCTCAAGCCATAAAAAAGTACATCATAGGGGGCTGGAGAGATGGCTCAGAGGTTAAGAGCATTGCCTGGTCTTCCAAAGGTCCTGAGTTCAATTCCCAGCAACCACATGGTGGCTCACAACCATCTGTAATGCGGTCTGGTGCCCTCTTCTGGCCTGCAGGCACACAGACAGACTATTGCATACACAATAAATAAATAAATAAATAAATAAACAAATAAATAAATAAATAAATAAATAATGCGTGCACACATACGTACATACATCATAATATAGAAGTAACACTCAAAAGTACATGTTTTAAAGGGAATCTTCATACTGAAATGTTTTCTCTTAAGCATTTCTTCCTGATCAAGAAGTTACATACCCATTTTCAGCTTTCCTTTTTAAGGTATCCTGCTCTTTTAGGAGTGTTTGATGTTCATCATATGCATTCAGAAGCCTGAAGGGAAAGGAAAACAAAATCTTTTGGGATGCATAAATTTTTTTTTTAAACAAGATTTAGTTACTTCCAAATATGAAAACAGCTTATATAAATTTCTAACTGGGCTCTTTGCCTTATCTTTTAAGGCTTAAATCTTAGTTCTGATATCCAGATGCTCCATGTTTAAGAACTTACGTAGTACCTTTCATTGAACCAGTAATTTGTTTGGATATATCTACCAAATCAAAATGATAAGTTTATTTAATTTTGTAGGTGCCAATTCTAAGGATTTGTTGTTTACTGCTGATAGTGCAGGCTCTGAACTGCAGGGTGCAATGCAATCAAGATGCTACTTCTGGCCAGGTGTGTTATGCATGCTGTTAGCCCTAACACTCACAAGGCAGACAGATCTCTGAATTCAAAGCCAGCTAGGGCTACAATTAAACAAACACACACACACACACACACACACACACACACGAACAACAACAAAACAACTCTACTTTGTTCTGGAGAAGTAGGTTCAATAGGTCAGTGCAGTGGTTCTCAACCTTCCCAGTGCATAGACCCTTTAATACAGTTCCTCATGTTATGGTGATCCTCCAACCATCAAATTACTTTCATTACTACTTCATAACTAATTTTGCTACTGTTATGACTCATAATGTAAATATCTGATATGCAGGATTTTGACTTGTGACCCCATGAAAGGGGTTGAGAACCACTGGGTCAGTGGGTAAAGTACGTAACTACCATGTACAAGGCCTTGGATTCAATACTTAAGACTACATCACATACTATTCTACTCATGCACATTACTTTTAACATGTATTCTGTTTCCATCACTGTGTTTCTCTTCTTCATCAGAATCCAGCAGGAGCTAAATGAAACAACCTCTTCTAGGAAGAACAACTAATCTATTTTAATCCATACAGATGAAGTATATGCCAGTTCATATACTTTTGTAGAACACAAGAAGCAAACTATCCCAATGAAAAGACAGCATTACATAAAGTCAGTTTTTCAGTGTACCTACTTCCGTATAAAACACTAACTATATAGTATATAAGGGAGTTAGAAGCAAACTATGAACTAGGCTCTAATTTCATACTCATATGATTTAAAAAATTTAGGTATCTGAGTAAGCCTCTCTCTATCCACTAAAATAACAATACCTGTATTCATTTAAAAGCTATGAATTTTATATAAATATAAAATACTTAGCACGATTTCAAGAACTGAAATAGTTGATATGTCAAGCTGAAAACTTATCAAAAACATGCACACATATATAAACACTCAAGTTTAGAATGGTTTCAGTGGAAATCACTGTAAATCATATCAGCAAAGGCACAAACATACCTATTAGGTACTGGGATATTTACTTACTAGCAAGAGACAAAGACAGGAACTTTACCAAATAATGTTCTAGGTAGTATTTCTACTTTCTGGATTATCAGATTTAAATCTTAAATTTAGATCTTGACCCCCAATCTACAGAAAACCTTTACATCATACTCAATTTTGAGTCTTATGATTCAGGAAGACAATTCCAGTAAGCAAGATCTGTGTGACGACATCTCCCTTCTTTTCCAAGCTGAGATAAAATGGTATTCCTTTTCCAGATTAATCCTATCCTAGCTTTGAACATGTTGCTGAGAACTGAACTCCAGGCCTTGTACACAACAGACACATACTCCACTGAACTTTAACATCAGCTACAGCCACCCCACCTACCTACCTTCATGTGCCTCATGGTTCAGTTTTTACTTCCTTTCTCCTTTTGTGTGGCCCACATGGTGGAAGGAGAGAACTGTGCACCACAGAATATGCACATACATATAAAATTAACTTAAAACAGGAAAAGTTTTGAATGGATGATAAAGCTTAATAAGTCCAATTAAGTATACACACACAAAACTGAAATTTACCTCCACTTATCTCTGAAAGAAAAGCAGCCTTAACAAACACTTTTAAATTTAGCATTAGATCCTTGAACAAGTGGTTCAGCACATAATGCACATCTGGGAAAGACTGAAGACCAGAGTCTAATCTCTAGCGCCCATGAAAAGGTAGGAGAAAATCCCATGAAGTTGTCGTCTGACCTCATCTTGGAACACATGTACCCTTTCCCATTACATATCCATCATAAACATAATAAAAAATACTTTTAAATAAATTTAGCAGTGTGTTAATGTAACCATCAAAGTCCCATGACAAAATAACAATGCAATGTTCCAGTCAAAAATATGATGAATTTAATATCTTACTTATTAACATCTGAACCAAAATCTTCAAGGAATTCCACTTTTCTTTGGGAAAATGTAATCCTCATTTTAATAGGCAATGAACCATGTATGGCCTTGTCAAAGCAATTGAGGATATTTTCTTCATTTTGTTTGAGGTCACAACTGTATTCCATTTCAAGTAAATTGAGGTATAACTTTGTGTTCTCCTAAGTATAAAAAGCAGTATCAATTAATAATATTCCTACAATATTTTAATAAAGCATAAATATTTAAGATTGAAATATAACTCATGTCAAAGATTTCAACATGTATATAATGAAGTGAAACATATTCTTCAGGAAGTATTTTTCCCTGTCCTGTGGCACTGGGAACAGTAGACAAGTAAGTACACTATGACTGGGTCA
This sequence comes from Arvicola amphibius, assembly GCF_903992535.2. Lineage (NCBI taxonomy): Eukaryota > Metazoa > Chordata > Mammalia > Rodentia > Cricetidae > Arvicola > Arvicola amphibius. The sequence continues at coordinate 112,338,994 of NC_052053.1, forward strand.
CAATCACAATGCTCCTTTAGCAATACTAGTGGGTTGCAACACCACTCTGTTATTTCTGAAACTGCACTGTGTTGCTACATGCTAACCAATTAAAGTTCTTAATCCTATGTTAGTTAACTGGACTTGGCCTAGCATGAAAACTGTAAATTAAAATACAAAAAGTACGTTACATCTCTACTTGTGATGATAAATACTTAATTATAAACTTGTATCTTCAAGAGGTACAATAAAGCTGAAAATGAAACACTTCCACTACACTAGCTTTTAGTAACTGTTACATAAAAGGATGATTCTTTCTTGTTGTTGGTATTTTGTTTTGTTTTGTTCTGGTTTTTGATACATGATTTCTCTGTCTAACAGCTCTGGCTTTCCTGTAACTCACTTTGTAGACCAGGCTGGCCTGGAATTCACAGAGTTCCACCTGCCTCTGCCTCCTGAGTGCTGGGATTAAAAGTATGTGCTACCACCACCTCATAAAAGTAACTGTTCTGAAAAGGAAAGTCACGCTGTAGTGCTTTGTTTGATACAGTTATGCTTTTGTTCCTAAAGTCTTCCTCCAGGCTCTTTATCCTATTTAACAATCTTAAGTTTCTAAATTTTCTAAAGTTAATGACAAAAACCAAAATATTTATAATTTTAACTCAGTAATAATTTTCTCAAGTTTTAAATTCAAAGTAATTAGAGAAAAATGTTAAAGATGGCAACATCAGTTTAGAGGGACTATTGTCCTCATTTAGTAATAAAATATATTACTGTATAGACCAAATCATTCATCACGGTTGCCAAAGTGAAAAAGTACTAGCTTTTTATGAACGATATTTAAAATACACATACCTTATCTCTTTCGATTGCTTCCAAAAGTACCTTTCTTGATTTTGGAAGATTTTTTTGTATTTTGAAAAGATGTCGGGCTAGTTTAATAGCGTAAAATGATGACTCATTATTTGATTTGGCATTCTTTATAGCATCTTGAAGCAAATGTTCAGCTTCTTCCATATTTCCATGCCGTCGTTCTAAACTTACTCTTCTCAATCGAACCATTGCCAATCCTAGAACACATTCTTCAAATGTTCTCAAGATAGTCCTGGCTTCATTAATGTTCCCTAAAACAGTAATTAAGTATTTATAATTTTTTTTAAATTTCTAAAATGACTTTACATCACTTTTGTTTAAGTTTCTGAAATAGACTTGGTACCAAAACTAAAAAAAGCATTAGTCAATAGGCCACATCTAGCTTTCTATTTAGGGGGTTAGGGAGGTTTTAAGTACCCATGCTTACTTATTTTGTATTGTCTATGGCTGATCATAGGATATGGCAGATAGAATTGTTAAAAAAAAAAAAACATAGTTTTTATAGAAGTAATTACTCCAATTCTTCTTTATACATTCCTCAGTACTCAATTCCTTTAATTCCATACTGATAAAGTGCTAAAATATCATTGAGGGATAGGTTGGAGGTAAGATTCAGCAGTTAGAAGCATTAGCTGCTGTTGCAGAGGACCCAGGTTTACTTCTCAGTATTCAAAACAATCTGTTAAGTGCACTCCTAGAGGATCCTATATCCTCTTCTGGTCTCTGCAAACATTTAAGCAAAGATATGCATGCAGACAAAACACCCATTCACATATAAATACATAAGTGAACTGAACATTCTCCTTCTTACCCTGCTGCTCCTCAAAAGCTGCCCAAAGCATATGTGCCATGGGTTTCTTTGGAAGGTGAACAGTACAAGCTCTGCTGAAGACGTGCCTCACTCCTTCAATGCTATGGTTTTCCATGTACTTGGCATACTACATACAGAAAAGAGGAGATACTGAATAATTTACAGTTGAACACGTGATTAAATATGTGACAGAACGATAAAATTCTATTTGTAAACCCATTCAGCACCTTTATTGAACCACTAGACTAGTTTCTGTAAGGAAGGACGAAGAGAGGCAACGAGGTTGGCAAATGCAGCAGTCAAATCTGGTTGCAAGCAGACCATCTCCTAATGCAACAGATATAGTTATATGAACAACATTCAACAGAAGTACAAAAAAGGTTAGTCACTAGATCAATGTTTATAATATATTCAAGTTAAACACTATATCATTTTCTTACCTTAATCCAAAACTCCTCATAGAGGGCACAAGATATGACACATCTTTCAAAGAGAACCACAACTCTTTCATGAGTCCCATTTTCAATTTCAAATTCTAAGTATTCTTTCCAGTTTTTCAGTTGGGCCTTTTCCAATGGTTTCACATGAAAATAAGGTCTTTTAATCTGCAAGAAAAAAATTAATGCATGGTAATAAAAGTCAAAACAAAATATTTTAAATACAATGATATAAATAATTTCAAATACAAGAAAAAAATTTTAAATTCATTACTAATTTTTCAGAGTGGAGGGGGTTGATACAGGGTCTCTGAAGACCAGGCTAGCCTGAAACTCCCAGAGATCTGCTTGCCTCTGTCTCCTACTGATGGCATTAAAGGCTTATGCCACTATACCTGGCATAAAATATTTTAATTAAAATTATTCAACCTCCATGAGTTTGACAATGGAAAAGAACAAATTTTCCATTTAAGAAGACATTTTCCATTTTCAAACAATCTGTATTTATTTTTACTTATGTGTATATGAGTGTGTACCTACATGAGTTTACTTGCACTACTTGCATGCAGTTACAGGTATCCAGAGTCCACAGAGTATGGATCCTCTGAACTGGATTTAGAGTTGTGAGCCACCACAACATGTGTGCTAAGAACCAAACTTGATCCTCTACAAGAGCAGCAAGCATTCTTAACCAATGAGACATCACACCAGTCCCATTTAGTCATTTTTATAATATTGAAAATTTTCTGTAAAGAGAATTTTATTCTTTATTACATATTTGTATATCAAACCATTTTAACATAGTTATATAAGGACAGGAATGAGAATGGACAGAGACCATTTTTTTCTTTTATTTGTTTTTAATTGAGGTATACATTTTTTCCCCACTCCCCTTCTTCCCTCCCCATTTAAGATCATTTAAGGTAAAGGAATCATTATTTTGATTACTAAGGTAAACTATATTGTATATTTATCAAAACTATTTTACAGTCAAGACACAGCACAATAGATATATAACTCCATTCATTACCTAGGTATAGTATAGACCACGATAGGTAATTTACAAAAATAAAGCTACATTAACCCTAAGCCTAGGGCTAAGCAAGCTAAGCCGCACATTACTAAGTAGGGTAAGAAGAACTAAAGAGGAAAGGTGAGAAAAATATAATCAAGTTGACTATGCTGATGGTACACACCAACGATCTAATAACCTGTGTACTTCAAACGGGCCAACTGTTCGACATGTGACATATACTTTACAAAAGCAGGCAGAAAATGGTTAAATTTTTAAGAAAAGAAATTATTCACCTAGAGTGGATGGGTGTATTCTATTTTTAATTTTTGGGATGGGGTTTGATGTAGTGCATGCTGGCACAAAACTTACTAGATAACTGAAGATGACTTTAATTTCTGAACCTTTTATCTCTAGCTTCCAAGTGCTGAGTTATAAGATTTGGCACCAAACCTGGTTTGAATGTGGTACTAGGATCAAGCCCAGAGATTCACGCATGTTGGGCAAGCAGTCTACAAACTGAGCCTAATCCCCTGTTCTTAGAACAGCTGCTTTGTTGTCCATAAGGTATAACTCAACAAAGCTGACTTTTAAAAGTATTCACATTTTCATCAGGAATCTTGCATTTGAAATCTGAATGCAGTAAGATTTTAAAACTGATCATGGAAAATGTTAAATTGAGATGCACACCTTGAGTTATTACTTATACAAAAATTTAAAATCGTTTCACTGCTATAGGAAATCTTATTTTTATATTTTTGAAAACTAATAAAACAAAACACTTACACCTTCTTCAAATGTCCACCTCTTACTAACTTCATGCTCGTTGTAATTAAACATTTCTTGATGAATTTCAATGATTCTATGCCTCATGTTTTCTATTTCAGTAATAAGCTTAGGAAAAAACAAAATTAATCTTGTAAGTTACATAATGAATATTCTCAACAGCACACATTTAAGTATCTTCTATAGAAATTTCAGTCTTCAGTGGGAAGTTTATAATTGTTAGATGTTACTATTTTAAGTATAATCTTTGTTTGCTTGCTTTGGTTTTTGAGACAGGGTTTCTGTAACATATAATCCTGGCTATCCTAGAACTCATTTGGAGACCAGACTGTCCTAGAGCTAACAGAGATCCACCTGACTCTGCCTCACAACTGCCACCACACCCAGCTTTAAATATGATCTATAAAAGTACTTCAAAAAACCAATTTTTCATGTATTTTTTAAAAAAAGAGAGGCCAGCTTGGTCTACAAGAGCTAGTTCCAGGACAGGCTCTAGAAACTACAGGGAAACCCTGTCTCGAAAAACAAAACAAAACAAAACAAAACAAAACAAAACAAAAAAGAATAGTAGATTACAATTAAAATATTTTTCTAAATTACTTCCATTTGTCTCATGGTAAGACTATGTCCTTTAAATGCATACTTAAATCATATTAACCGAAATGCCCAGAACTTCCCACCTTTCCACATATACTACCTAGTTTTTCACATGCACTGAACATAAGATTTAAAAGTTACCTTTGCTGGATCAGTGATGTCTTCAATTCCTGATGGAAGGTCATCACCAGGAGGTCCATCATCACCACTGTGTCCATTTACAGAAGCTAATTCCCTTCTGAGCTGAATGAACTGTTCACCAGTTAAAAGATCTCTAGGCAAGTTATTCTGTACATGTTCTTTAAATCTACAGGAAGAATTTAAAACCACATATTAGGTAGTGCCTACATATTACTCCCTCAAATAAATAGAGAAACAAATCAAAATATCCTAACATTTTTCTTATTCTGTATTAAAATCCTACCACTTGATATGACACACACACACACACACATATACACACACACACACACACAAAATCTTTAGCTTCCACTCTGTCTTTGCAGTGGAATGTAGAGAACAGATACATAAATTTCAACGCTAGTGTTCTCTGTGATCAGTGATTTTTCTCTGTAAATTTAAATAACCATAGCCAATGCACATTAAAATTGTAAAGTGATCATGAAATGTTTGCATTATCATCCTACCAATTATTCCTCCATATAGTTCTGTTTAACAACTTATCGACACTGGTTTCATTAAGGCCACCAGTTACCATACATGCAAAATTAAGTGGATATCTGCGCTCCAGTACACCTTCTATCTTCAACCTCTGAGGCTGCTAACCATGACTTCTAATTTTAGAATTTTCGTCACAGCTTGGTTTCTGATGTACCACTTTCTTAGTTTTCATCCAAGCCACTTTTTGATTTCTGTGTTATCTCTCGGGTCTCCATTAATACCTGCATTAAAGCTATGTTCCCAAGAATTCTATTTTAGTCTCATACTTTTATGTATTTTCTCGCTCAAGTCATTAACAGAGCGTAAAGTGATTACTGTATCAGTAAAACTCAAAACTATAGCCGGACAGTAGTGGCACACACCTCTAATCCCAGCACTCGGGAGGCAGAGGCAGAGGCAGATGAGTTCCAGGCCAGCCAGGTCAACAGAGGAAGTTCCAGGACAGCCTGAGCTACACACAGAAAAAGCCAGGTCTTGAAAAAAACCAACACAAAAACAAACAAACAAAAAAACTATAACACAAGTCCAAAACTTTAAAACTGCAGATTACTATATCCAATTGCAAAGTCTATAGAAAATGTATTTTTACATACGAACGTAAATTAGTTTTGAACTAATATATAAAAAACTTAAACTTTGTCTTTTGATAAACTGACTCACTAGCTGAAGCTGGCCTAAAATCTTTGTACTTCCATCATGGATTATAGGCCTCGTACCATCACATCCAGTTAACACATTTTCAATAAACTGTCATTTCACTACCTTATCTAAACAGACTATGACATACACCCCCAAATTTTAACTAGAACCACCAAAGAACTAAAGTATCTTCCATCTTGATTTTAATATGGAATCTCCTGTACAATATTTATTTATTGGCTTTTTGTTTTTTTTTGGGGGGGTTGTTTGTTTTTGTTTTTTTGAGACAAGGTCTCATTCTATAGCCTATAGGTTGGCTTGGAACTCTTGACTTGCCTGTCTGTACTCCCCCAGTACTGGGGCTAAAGGCATGTCTCACAATGCCTCCCAGTCTGCCCAGAACTCACTAAACACCTGAAGCCGTTCATGAAATGATCTCCCTCTCCCCACCACCACATGCTATCTTCCAGTCTTTCCCAGTTAGCTTATCAATCACATTCCATGGGATAATATTCTATTATTCCATTTTCTAAATAACACTTTTTGACCTAACTTTTCACCTACATGAAGGTGTCTTTCAACCTCAAATCATGTAACTCCCTTCCTTCAAAGTTACTAAAAATGTTTAAAAAAAAGTGACATAAGTAGAATGTGGTCCTGACATATGCCTTTTAATCCCAGCACTGCGGAGGCAGCACTCCAATACTGGGAAGGCAGTAGGATTCCCCAGGGCTTGCTGGCCCGCTAGCCTAGCCAAAAGATGATCTCAAAATCAGTGAGAACCTGACTCAAAGAGTAGGGTAAAGAGTGATCAAGAAAAACACAGGAGGGCTGGGGAACTCTGGCTGCTTGCTCTTCCAAAGAACCCAGGTTCAACTCCCAACATCCTAATTCTACTTCCACTTCCATAGGCATCAGGAACCTATGTGGTACATAGACATACATGCAGGTAAAATACACACATAAAATAAAAAATCATTTCTAAAAGACAGAAAAACACAGGACTTCAGCCTCTTAAACTCTGACAAACACAGATATTTTCCCACCAATCTGTAAGTAATTAATTTAAAAACACCAATTTTTCTGAGGGTGGTAGTGTATATCTTTAATCCCAGTCCTTGGAAGGCAGAAGCAGGTAGATTCTCTGTGAGTTCAAAGTTAGTCTAGTCTACAGATCGAGATCCAGGCTAGCCAGGCCTACACAGTGAGACCTTATCTCATGAAAAAGCAAAACAAAATCAACCAACCAAACAAAAATTTACTGGGCTGGAGAGATGGCTCAGCAGTTATGAACACTTGCTGGTCTTGCAGAGGACCCAAGTTCATTTCCTAGCACCCACATGGCAGTTCACAATTGTCTATTTCTCAAATTCCAGGGGATCTGATACCTTCTTACCTCCACAGGTACCTAACACACATGGCATATATACATATGTGTAGGTAAAATATTCATACAATAAACACAAAATCAAAAATATTACATTCATTTATTTTGGGAGGGAGCAGTGAATCAATCTGAAGGTCAGGGAGCAACACTGAGAGTCACTGTTTTCCTTCCACAATGTGGGTACTAAGGATTGAACTCAGGTCATCAGGCTTAGTAGTAAGAACCTATATACGTTGAGCCATCTTGCCAGGTCACATATATTCAAGCTTAAAAACCTAGCACTTGGGAGAGAGAAGCAGGTCGATCTGTAAATTCAAGTCCAGCCTGCTATAAAGAATGAGTTCCAGGATAGCTAGGGTTACACAAAGAAACCACCTCGAAAAACAAACAAACAAAAAATAAATAGAACTAGCAGGACACTCATTTTAAAAAAAGAGTTAGAGGGCTGGAAAACGGGCTCACTAGCTAACAGCACATACCATTGTCACAGAATATCAGAATTCAGTCCCCAGAACTATGCTATGTGGCTCACAACCACCTCTAATTCCAATTCCAAGAGATCTGATGCCTTCTTCTGGACTCCACAGACAACTGCATAACTTCATATGCCAAGAGAGTATGGATTATATATTAAGAAAGAAAAACAAATCAAAACAGACAAAACTTTCTCTCTCATTGGGAGGGCTAGAGAATAAATATGATTAAAATACAATGTATGAAGCTCTCAAAAAATAATAAATTTAAAAACCAACTGTTCCAGCAACAGAAAGCTAGCATTTCCTTAATAAAGGTCTTATAAATGTTACCACATTTTAGACAAGAATTGGTCTATGAAAAAGCCTTGTCTTTGGCCTTCATTTTCACAACATGAATATTTAATAAGCATTGCCAAATACCACGTCTTGTGTCAATAATTTACTTCAGCAAATGTGTGCCTAGCTCATTAGATCCTAGAAACCTGTCTACCTATTTTAGCTCATCAATAATAGACAGGAAACTGACCTACAATGTTTCTATTTATATTTTTTCTCTAATTCCTATTTCCAACACGTCCATGTAACTTCTATTTTTAGCAGATATATCCATAGTAGCTTACAAATATCTCACTACATTACTTGTGAAATTCATAGTATCATGTAAAACTTTCAATATACAATATTACTCGTAACAATTAATAAAAATCCACAAAACAGCTGGGTGTGGTAATATACAGATGTAATTTCAGCAGTTAGAAGGTGAGACAGGAGAATCAAAACTTTAAGGCCAGCTGAGATAAAGCAATCACACTCAAAGTACACCACACACATGTACTATGGAGTTTTTAAAAAAACAGCAAAGAGACAATCTCATACTTTTTCACTTTCTGGGTTTTGATGAGTAGAATACCTTGCAGCAGGAAAAGACACACGGAGCTGAGCATGGTGGCACACACCTACAACCACAGGACTCAGGCAGCACAGGGAGGAAGTAAGGCAAGATCAAGGCATACCACTGCCACACAGTTAAGTTCTAGGATAGCTAGAGCTACCTAGCAAGAACCCATGTCAAAAACAAAAAACAAAAAATACAGTACACAGAATTTTTAATAGTTACAACTTTGAAAAGTTATAGTTATTTGTATGACATAACCAAAACAACTAGGGTGTAAAATTTAAATAGAATAATATTTAATAATTTGAACAGAGACAGAAAGATGTGAACACTTAAACTATAATCTTTACTGTTCTGGATATGTTTTTGAACATCAGGAATGTACATTTTGTAAATCATTAAGTTGCAAAAAAAAAAAAAAAAAAAGTAGCACCCAAAGTAAGGTATGTCTATAATTTCAGATCTTGGAATGCTGAGTAAGAAGATTAAAGACTCTAGGCCAGCATGGGAAACATAGCAACACACCATCTCAAAAAATTAAATAATACAAAAAAAGCACTTAATATTTGTCAAGCACCATATAAATTTAATATTACAAATAATCATTTATAAAACTTGCTTTCTCATTTCTTCACTGCTCTAAAGTACCTTGGATATAAAATAGACAACAAAAGCTTTCCATATAAAACTAGTAAATTTTTGAACATTTCATAAAATACAGGGAAAAATGTCTCTAAAAAATTGGTTTCATCTAATAAGATCCTATATACTATTTCAAAATAAACTATAATGCTCAATATTAGGAACTGATCACCTAAATAGCCAGCTACTTCAAAGAAAAGATCTTTCACCATACCTCTGAAAATGATGGCTGTACAGCTGCGTTGGGATACCAAGAATGCGGTCATATACAGCTGTAACTTCTCTCAGATTTCCCTGTTCATTTTCCCAGTTTATATACATTTCCCATAGTTTATCAGATCGGAAATCTGTTCCTGCAGCTAGAACAGCATGCTCAAAAGTTCTGAAAAATTAAATTGCTCTTAAGTTATCTTCCCCAAATAATAAAATCATTTCTACATATTACTACTAAATTTAGAAAGTAATATTGAAATCAAAGTTATATACAGTTGCTTCCTGGGCAAGAAAGGATTAAAAAGTAGAAGGAATTTAGGAGAGTTGCTTAAGGGAAGAAGAAGTGAAAAAAACAAAGGGAAAGGATGAACGCAGTTTACCCAATACGTAAGTACAATGTAAACACACACATTCCAAAGATGGAAGAGGAAATGGTAGACGAAATACTTGTTATATATTTGGAATGCAAATGTAATGACTCTTTTAGGACAGAGAATAAAACTGAAGAATTTATACACAAACTGTACCTCAATTTGAGGAATACTCTAGCAAAAATGACTCAAACAAGAAACTCAAACTCTTACATAAATGAATGAGAAGTACACAAAGACTTCATAAGCCTGAAAAGCACCTTTCAACTCTAAGAGCTGATTGTGGAATCAAGTATTTTTTTTATGATATTAAGCTAATTTAAAGAGTTATCTGTTTAATCACTAGATTTGATATTTAATAAACAAATTTCACGATGGGGGTATAATTTATGTAGTACTAACTACATAAATGCAAGGATTAGAGTTCAAATATCCAGAACCCTTGTTCTAGGCGACTGGCATAGTAGCCTGGGCATAATTCCAGCAGCAGGAAGAAAGGAGACACAGCGGAATCCCCAGAGCAACATAGGTAGCTTAAATAACCTAAGTAGCAAGTTCTGGGTTCAACTGAGATATCCCACTTCAGTCAGTAAGTTGTCTGTCCTTGGAAGAGCCATTTTACCATGCACAAAACAAAGTTTAAAGACATATTAATACTGGAAGAAATGTTTACAATACAAAGATAAATTGAAAGTGTCCAAGTGTGCGTGTGTATACACATGCATGTTTGTATGTAAAAAGATAGAGATGTTACTACCCTAGAACAAACTCAATAAATCCAGAGAATAAAGAGAGAAGGTTTAGAAGAAGGTCCGTTTAATCTATGGTAGGGAATCTTTAACTCTGGCCAGCTGTGAGATTTCAGAACTTAGGTTTAGGTTCATCAGACAGATCAGCTGCTCCCCTTCTGAAGTAATAATAGCTCAGCGTAAGCCTTAGACCAACAGGATTACTCCAAAAAAAAAAAAAAACAAACAAACAAACAAACAAAAAAACAAAAAAACCTGAATGGCCTTTAAATTATTTTTTATTTCAAGTATCCTCTATAAAGAAGCTACTGGCTATATACTTCTACAAGATATGAATAAACAAGAAAGAAAAGGATCACCAGGCAGTGGTGGCGCACGCCTTTAATCCCAGTACTATGGAAGCAGAGTGAGGTGGATCTCTGCGAGTTCGAGACCAGCCTGGTCTACAAGAGCTAGTTCCAGGACAGGCTCCAGAGCTACAGAGAAACCCTGTCTCGAAAAACAAAAAAACACTACTACTTTCATACATTTGTGGGAATGTAAAATTGGTACCATTTGATAAAATGTCTTTACAAACAGATGCCGTATTTTTAGTGCACTCCATGAAAATATATGTTCAGAAACATTTCTGCAGCACTATTCCTATAATAAAAGTCTGGTCAAATAGGACTTTAACACTATATTTTTGCAAGTTAATAGAATGGGAGATATAAAACATCCTGTTAAATAAAAACAAAAACAGTATTTAAAATTCACATACAAATTTATACATATATAATATCTGAAGCATCAACATTAAGACATGTAACTGTGGGGCTGGAGAGATGGCTCAGTTGTTAAAGCACTTGCTGCTCTTGCAGAGAACCCAGGTTCAATTACCAGCACCAACATCGAAGCCTACAGCTGTCTATAACTCCAGTTCCAGGGTATCCAATAACCTCTCTGGCCTCCTGGGGCACCAGTCACACAGGCGATATAGGCATACATGCAGACATAAAAAAATTAAAAAAAAAAAAAAAAGAAAGCTAACAAACTACCTTAGCCAGCACTCAGGAGGCAGAGGCATGAGGATCTCTAAATCTGTGGCCAGTATGGTCTACTGAGCAAGTTCCCAGACAGCCAGGATTTCTACACAGAGAAATCCTATTTCAAAAAATCAAGACTAGACACTGACCACAAGTGAGCAAAATGTAAACTTGTAACCTAGAGAGAGACTTATAAGCTAAGGGGGTGTGGAAAAGAGGAAGATTGTATCTGTGAAGCAATAAAGCTTAAGTTTATGTCATGTGCTATTTTTTAAATAATAGGAATGAAGCAAATAAATATTAACTTCCAATTTAGCATTCATGAATACTTCTCTTATCAATATTTGAATACTCATCTAAGTCTTCAAACATATTTAGAATAAAATATTTAACATACCCTCTTATTGTACTGTTTGTCTCAGGATCACCAGGGTCCAGTGTTTCTTTTAAGAAGTTTATATAATGTATCCAAAGATCAACACTAAGAGGTATTGCCTGAAGCCCCCGTCGATAAACCTAAGAAGAAAACAATAAACTGTACCTCAAATATTTAATTATTTCTTAAAAGAGAGGCAACACTGTGTTATCCGGTGAACCTTAGAAATACTAATTACTGGAATTTTGTTTAAATAATCTACCATTACCATTTGGGTGGAGGTTGGATAGAACATGGCAATGTTCTGATCCCCACGTGCAGAGTCTTGATCTTCAAAGCGCAGCAGTCCCTGCATTCTGACCGGGTTGTGTGGGCAGGCTTTGGGTTACAGACCATAGGGCACAGACCCATTAGAGCATCAATGACAGCGTCTGACCAAAAATGCAATAAGACGTAGCAAATGTGACTAGCAAACCAACTATATTGTTTGGAAATTGAGAAATAAATGTAAGTGAGAGAAAAGCCCTGCCCTACTTGTTAAGCTGCAGTGTAATACAGAGGCTTGCACTGCAAAGCTTGACAAACTGTAGAGGTTTAACGCACCTGCCAACAAAGAGAGAAAATATTAGCTACAAATGCCACAATAGTGACAAATGCAAATAAAATACCCTATAAAAAAAGTTTGATCATAAATGGTAGGTACTGCCAGCCAGAAAAAAAGAGTCTGCTTGTTATCAATTGGCTTACAGTACCTAACAGAGAAAACTGCATTCACTGATGTACGCACCTCATCTGATTGTTTAATGTTGTCATGTCGCTTTTCAAGGTCTGCATACTTTTTCCAGTAACCATAGCAATACGGGTAGTGTATGAAAAATTTGTCAAATGCTTTCCTGGCAGCCATCAAGTGATTCTGATGAAAATAAAACAAGGTGTTTTATCAAAGAAAGAATAAGTTTTTATCTTAAGTTTTTAAACAAAGAAAGAATAAGTATTAACTTGGTCAAATAGCAGGGTAGCTTATTGTTTTTTTAGAGCTGGAGATCAAACCCAGTCTCTCACAGCTACTAGGCCAGTGTGCTCTACCTTACTTAAGTGTACTCCCTTATCCCCAAGGTAACTATTTCACTAATTTTACATATCCACACACAAGCCTCAATTATTACACAATATTCAGCATTGTGATTACATACTTTCCACAACGCATAATGCTATGTAATTTTCAAAACTAAAATATATGCTTCTAGCATTACTGAACTTAATATGAAGATTATTTAAGAGATTAAACTTTAATTACAAAACAGAAAGGCTTGAATTGATACTACTGGATTATTCTGTCCCCCTACATACACCATTTAAATAGTTACTAACCTCCTGTTCTACGTATTGAAGCAAATATACCCAGCCCGTAAAATCCTGAGGATTAGTTTCTACTGTTTTCCAAAACTTTTCAAATTCTGGAGGGAAGTTTCCTTCTGTTTCTGTCACTGGAAGGTCCACAGCACTTGTCATTTCATTTTCTTCTGCAGATGCGTTCACGCTGGGAGAACCATCAGGTGATTGTTCCATCTCCGTAACGTTCATAATCTCAGTACTAAAATCTGGATGCTCTACTACTACCTCTGAACTGCTGCCTGTGCTGCCATTATCAGAGTTTCTGTACTCATCCATGTGAGAATTTTGCATAGCTACTTATTTGGTCTTCAGTTAATGATCTGCAGAAACACATACACACACAAAGAGAAACAGATTCCAAATGCTAGTAAACTTTTTTGTCATGACCAAACATTTTTTTTTCATTTTATGTGTACAAATGTTCTACCTGCATGCATGTATGTGCATGCATGTATATGCACCATGTACATGCCTAATCTCCAAGGTCAGAAGACAATGCTGGGTTCCCTGGAGCTAGAATTATAAATGGTTATGAGCCACCACATGGGAGGACAGGAACTGAATCTGGATCTTCTGTAAGGGCGGCAAGTATTCTCAAACACTGACCCATCTTACCAGCTCTTTTTAAAGCCTTGTCTGCCTAATGAAAACATATGTAGGAAAATCAGTACATTTTATTATCTGTCTACAAATAATGGTAACTATCAATCCTCCTGCCATAGTCTCCCAAGTACCTGAGATTGCAAACAAAGGCCAAATGGCCAGATATACCTGGCCAATAGTTCAGGTGTGCCCAACCTTTTGAAATCGTAACACAAAGTTATCATCTACAAAGATAATGCTGGAGAACTCTGCAACTGAGTTAATCACTGCCCCCCTCAAATTTACAAATTTAAATCACATAATATTTTAAGTCTACTATTTTATGTTAGACAGCATTCACAGCTATCCCCAGACACATATGGTCCTAAAGACCATACCCTGCACATATCTATCTAGAAGAAATGTGTATGCTCACATGGTACTTCATTATGCAATAGGTAGCAGACACTGTGTTAGCACAGTGGTTCTCAACCTGTGGATTGTGACCCCTTCTGGGGTTGAATGACCCTTTCACAGGGGTCTTCTATCACAAATATATTCACATTTTTTTTCTCTTCTTGCAAAATTAGTCATGAAGTAGCAACAAAAATAACGTTACGGTTGGGAGTCACCACAACATGAGAACTGTATTTAACAGCCACAGAATTAGGAGGGCTGAGAACCACTGTGTTAGCAGCTTGCAGTTGTCAATGTTGGCACCTAATATCCTTGGCTAATCCCTAGAGACTACTTCATAGACTGAAGTTGTTTAAAGTAATGTTCAAATTCAACCAGGAAAGAAATGAACAGCAAAGGTACACTAGTTAATATTGTCCTTTTTTAATGAGAAAAGCTAAAGTTTTCCCAGAGCCCTACACCATTCACAGTCTCCTAATCCCTCAGCTGGAATTAGGTACACTGCTGCTCTGGACAAAATGAGTATTCTATTAGTAAAGACGATGTAAGACGGGTAGTGAATAGGTAACTCTTGTCCACCAGATATCACACAACTGTTCAAGAAGAATTCAGCATAATCCCTGATCTTTGTTTTACCTTTGATCCAGAAGTTCCAGTCAATATTTGCCCATATTTTTACACAAGCATGTGTCTGTCTGAGTACACGTACAGGCACCATAGTGCGCTGGTGCCTGAGATCCAAGAGGACGCTGAGTATCCTGGAACCTTAACAGTCAGCAGCGAGACATCCAACATGGGTGCTAGGAACCAAACTCGGTTCCCTTACCAGAGCAGCACTTCCATTCATACTGCTGTTGTAATAATCACTTTCTCTCCTATACATCAGTAGCTTTGTTTTTTCAAACTAAATACTGCTTCAAGCTAGCTTCTGATTTCTTTAAACAGAAAAAAAACAAGGAAGCAACCAAACCAAACCAAAAATATCCAAGTCAGGCAGGTATGGTATCACAAGCCTCTAACTTCAGCATCTGGGAAACAGATGTAGGAAGAAAGTGTTCTACAGCAGGCTCCACAGGAAGACCCTAACTGGGAAACAGGATCAAGGGTAATCTCAGTACTCAGAGATTAGATTGGGTTTCATACAGAGAGCTGGAGCTATATAGAAGACCTAGTATTTGGGCTGCAGAAGTGGCTTAGTTTTTACTGTTTTCATGGTGCCTTCAATTCCATCTCCAGGTCACACTTCTGGCCTCTATACCCATCTTCACTGACATGCACATACCACCACACAGACACACATACGGAGGAAAAAGTCAGAACAAGAAGAGTACAGACATACACTAAGGGAATATGCTGAAATACACACAATTTAACTCCTTCATTTTGGGTGCAGTCAAAAAAAAAGTTAAAATACTGCTATACTATTGATACAGATGAGCAAATCTTACAGACTATTAAATTTAGGGAAAAAGAAACTGTTTTACTCAATGTTGTATCCCTAGAAACCCTTGAGCAGATGACATAGCCAGTCCTAACTTGGCAATATGCCATTTCTCAGACTAACAAAACTCTTCATCCCCACAACTCACTGCACTAATGGTTTACGAAGCAGACTTTCGATGCTATGACAATTTTTTAAATAAAATAATAAGGATGATAGGCCCAAATATGTGAAGTAAAAAAACTAAGCATGTATTACCAGAAAACACAGGTAATTTCAGCATGTTATTTTTTTAAAAAGTTAAAGGAATTTTAGAAAATAACTTAAATGATGAAAACTCATTAAACATGGTGCATTTGACCAAACATTTTTTTCTCCCTGATGTTTTACATGCCTCCTATGCCAACGGAGTCATATGAAACACTATTTATCACGGATTGTTACCATAAACCACCTAAGTAATATATATAAACTGAAGTCATTAGTTAACTAGCAAGCTAGCTTTACAATCCACAAATTACCCTGTGTCTCAGCCCAGATGAGTCATCTGAACACCTAGGCTGGGGGAAGAAAAGGGGTTATTATAACAAGTGGTTTGGCAACCGGTTTTTAGAGACTAAGTAAGTAGGATGTTCACAGACAGACCTTGTTTCCTCATTTTAAACAATTACGTCCCAGAAACTGAACTTTGTTTATATATTTACAACGTCTGCACAATCTTCAGAGCTCAAGTCTTACACAGAATAATTAACACGTAACACAAGATTCTGCCCCTCCTTGAAAATACACGAATCAAGCCGGGCGGTGGCGGCGCACGCCTTTAATCCCAGCACTCGGGAGGCAGAGGCAGGCGGATCTGAGTTCGAGGCCAGCCTGGTCTACAAGAGCTAGTTCCAGGACAAGCACCAAAGCTACAGAGAAACCCTGTCTTGAAAAAATACCAAAAAAAAAAAAAAAAAAAAAAAAAATCCCACGAATCAAATTAACTTAATGTACAAATTTTTTTTCTCAACTCAAGTATAAAATACAAACAGCACCAAGTGTGGAGTCTTTCAAATCTTGTGGGGCCTGCAAAATGGCTCAGCAGGTAAAGGCACTAACAGCCATGTCTCAGAGGAACAGTGCTAAGTTCCAGTTTTTTTAACTCTAGAACGGGGTTATAAACATGAGGGGCGTGAGGGACTGAACAGTCGTTGCTTATTTTTCTCAAATGACTTAAAAGGCTGCCATGGAGCCCAAAGCACGGAAGCCCCAACCTTAGCTTGCTTCCTCGTATGAGCCCTGCATTCTTAGCGTCATCCTTTCCGGCAGCTGAAAATTTTCAGGAATTTCTGAGTACATCAGCTGCCTAGTGTAAGTTCGTGAACAGACGGCCATATCAATAGCAAACCAAAAAGGGACACTCGAACCGGCAGAAGGCTACACATCGTATTATTATTTTTATTTCTGCATCGCTACCCAACACCTTACACAGCACTGGGAGCTTCGAGCAGTATTTACGAACGTTAAGTCAGTGCGGGCTCCTGACCACGAAACGTAAAATTCCACATAAGCAGATTGTTAAAAACGGTTCTAGCTGGCTCTTTCACGTGTCTATCCGTCCGCCCCCCCCCCCCCAAAAAAAAAAAAAAACCCACGCCAGCCTACGGATTCGGTTTCGCAGTGACCGAACCTCTCCGCTTCCCGTCGCCCCGGCCACGCAGGGTCCCAGGTCCAGGCCAGCACGAGCTTGAGCCTCAACGCTAAACGGGCTCGCAAAGCCGGGTGCCCGGAGGCTCGCCCGCCGCGGACCCCGGTCCGGCTCCTCCCAACAGGTGGGACCGGGAAGGAAAGCCCGGCGCCAGGCGCACGCCAGCAGGCCTCGAGCCGGACGAGCAGGCGAGGCCGCGGCCCGGTGCGGCCTGAGGCGGCGCGGGCAGGCAGGCCGGCCCTTCCCGGCCCGCCGCCTCCCCTGCCACCCGCTTCGGGGCGCCCCGCCGCAGCTACCTCACGATGGACGCCGCTCGCTGCCATGAGCCGAAGCCTGGGCCAACCTCGCCAAAGATGGGCCTCCCAACGCCTCAGTCCGCGCAGCTCCCAAAGCCGCCACCGCCAGCGCCGCCGCCTCTTCGGGGACACACTGCGCAGGCGCTGGCGACTCCAGAGGCGCAGCGGTCACGTGGTGCTCATACCGTAGGCCCCGCCCTCCGCGGTCTCTGGTCACAGAGTGTGTTCCCCACCCCCCAAATACTTGCTGTCCAACTTCAGCCTCCAAGAAAACCTCTAAAATATCTTTTCCTAGCTGCCCAACCTTGACCATTAAAATCTATCAAGAAATGGGCAGAAATTCAGCCTAGAAGCTCCAAACCTCAAGACACTATGGGCTCTAATTAACTCAAGCAATCTGAAAGTAGAAATCTCTGGACTTGAGAGTTTGAGGCGCTGAAGGGTTTATGTACCATGCTCTCTGGGTAAAGAGAGGAGCTTTGTGTCGACGATCTTAGCAGCCGTCTTCAGTTGCATATACTCTGGTCCCCACCTTTAAATATCTTTTGAAAATTCTGTCTTCTCCCAGTAAGACTGTAACCATTGAGCGAGCACACGTTTACTGAGTGATCGCCAGTCTCCTGTCTGGAGTTCAATAAAAATCACAACTGGATTTAGCTCGCCCTCTGGAATCGGACTCCGGAAAAGTTTCTTTTTAAGATGGCTTTAAAGCTATTTCGTTCTACATCTCCATTCCATTGAATGGTCACACATTCCCTTTGCTTCTGCGGTGTGCAGTTTGGGATTCTCTAAAAATCAGCAGTTTTTCACTAAATGTTTAACATCTGAAGGAGTACTCAAGAGAAGGCACTATTTTTATTTGTTTGGTTGGTTTTTTTTTTTTTTTTTTTGCGAGACAGAGTTGCTCTGTAGCTTTGGAGCCTGTACTAAAACTAGCTCTTGTAGACCAGGATGGCCTCAAACTCACAGAAATCTGCAAACTGGGATTAAAGGTGTGTGCCACCACCACCCGGCACTATATTTCTTAAGATGTATTTTACACTGCTTTCCTGCATGTTTGTATGTGACCTATATGCTTGCAGTTCCTAGGGAGGCCAAAAGAGGGCAGTCTTTAACAGTCACAAAAACACTGTTTTCCTCGAAGTCCCAATAATTCACAGCACCGGAGTTCTTAAGTATCTAAAACATTGCATATGGTTAGCCTAAAATGTGTTTATCACCACTGAAAACATAAATTACCCAGGCATCGTAGAATATGCCTATAACCACTCTTGGTGAGGTAGAGGCAGAAGAACCAGGAGTTCAAGGTAATATTCAACTGCATGAGTTTGAGGTGAGCAGAGACTACACAAGACTCAAAACAGGAGCAGCAAAAAGGGGGAAAAACCACATAAGCCACTTTCGAAACAGACTGAGCCATAGATTACCTTAAAATAAATTGCGTATCCCAATTACGAGCATTACAAAGAAGAAGCATTAGGTCAAATACTTTGGTTTATAGTCTAGTCCGGTATCTTTAACACAGTGCTTAAAGTCAACTGATCTTAGACTCTGAGAACAAGAAGATCTAAAGAGGAAAGGGTTATTTATTACCATAACACATTTCCTCCTCCTGACCAATTCTAAGCCGGCCTGCTCTGTTCTCTAGAGACTGACTCTTACACACTGTATCGGTGAATTCCCTTGCTCCTGGCTCCTGTTGGATTCCGCCATTTGTCCTTGCCTGAATGGCCTGGAGGAGTGAAGCGGGATATTCATTTTTCCATATCTGTTCAGGGGTCTCAGGTCTGATGAACGTGCCTGTCTCCGCATCAGCTGTTGCTGCTTCCAGACCCCAGATTTTCCTAAAGCCCGTCTTTGAAATAGTAACTTCTCAAATCCTGATTTTGGTATTTTCTCTACTTCTTTCTAAGATCTAGATTGGTAAAAGAGAAAAGTAGTTCTTTCTGAACTATTCAGGATAAGGTTTATTTTTTATGCTTTTCAAAACATAGCAAAACAAAACATTGTCGAGCTGTGGTGGCACAGTCATGTAATCTCAGCATTTGTGAACACCACCCCCATTTCTTCCTCCTCCTCTTCATCCTCTTCTTCTAGTATATGATGGGTTTCATAGACAGGAAAGTGGTTCTCTGGCAAATTCACCACTCATTATCTCACGGGGTTTCCTTGGTGTCTACGTATGGAGCAGAAGCAGGTGGAGCATATTCATTCAACAGGAATCCGAAATGATTTTAATAAACTACTAACGCAGTCCTGTTAACTACAGTCCTCCTGTTGTACATTAGCCAGCTACATCTATTCATGATTTGTATCCACTATTTCATATTTTCAACCCTATAACCACTGTTTTTCTAACTGCCAACCCCCATCCTGCCTGCTCTATTTTCTATAATTACGTCTTCGGGTATTTTGGTTTGGCTTACTCCTTCAGTGTGAGATCATGCAGTATTTTCCTTTCTCGGTCTGGCTTATTTTCACTTAGCATGATGTTCCAAGCTCAGCCATTTCCACATTTTCTTGAGAAAAATCTCATGAAAGTGGAGCTGGAGAGCTGGAGAGCTGGAGAGCTGGGGAGCTGGGGAGCTGGGGAGCTGGGGAGCTGAGGAGCTGAGGAGCTGGGGAGCTGGAGAGCTGGAGAGCTGGAGAGCTTGAGAGCTGGAGAGCTGGAGAGCTATCTAGGGGTTTAAGAGCACTTGTCCTTGCAAAGGACCTGGGTTTTGTTCCCAGCACACACACAGTGGCTAGCAACCATCTTTAACTCCAGTTCCAGGGGATCTGAGGTTCTCTTCTGGCCTTCAAGCACCATACACGCGCAGTGCATAGGCATATATGAATGCAAAATACTCATGCAGGTAAAATAAAAATAATCTTTAAAAAATTAAAGTCTTGGAGGTTTTTGAAAATATGATCTCAAAATCACAGATCTCAAAACAAATACATAAACATGCATCAAACTAAAAAGCTTCTGCACGTGCCCATAATCTCAACCCTCTGGAGACCAAGGCAGAAGGGTCACCATACATTCTAGAATTGCCTGAGCAACATGGGAGCTCCAGGCTGGTCTGGGCTAGGTATCAAGATCCTGTGACCAGACCAGACCAGACCAAATCAAACCAAACCCCAAAAGACTTCCACACAGAAAAGGAAACAATGAACAGAGTAAAGAGAGAACATATGAAATGAGATAAATACTTCCAAATCACAATGCTGATAAAGGATTAAGGTCCAACTTTGATAGGAAATTCAAAAATCTAGCAAGAAAACAAGAACACTATTTTTTAAAATGTGCACACAACTCAACAGCAGAAGAAAATAGGTGGGAAGGCGAGAGGGGTCAGAAGACGTTTGCCATTAATCCAGACAACCTGAGTTCTATTGTCTGAGCTCCCAGAGTGAAAGAATGATGGATCCTGCAAGTTATGCTCCAACCCCTACATGCATGCTGCAGCTTGTGTTTGTATATACACATACAACACACACACACATGCACACACACACACACACACACACACACGAAGTGTAATTTTAAACAAGTAATTGGCCAACATCACTAGTCATGAAAGAAATACATTTTAAACACATGGAGAATCAGGTGAAGTGGCTCATACTTGTAATTTCAACACCGAGAGGAATTGGCAGAAGGATCAAGGCTTCAAGGCTAGATCCTATCTCAAAGTCATACAAGGAGACAACGAACAAAACCACAATGAGTTGTTACATCAATCCCGTTGGCATTCTTTCTGCCAAAGACAAGAGAGGTGGAGGGATAAAAAAACAAACTTGTATTCTACTGGTGAGAATTTAAATTATGCATCCAATATGACAAAAAATTGAAAATTTTCAAAGTTTAAAAATAGAGCTAGTACACAATGCTCTGAAAATTCACTTATTGTTGGGCAGAGAGCAAAAGGAAATGAAATTGATATGATAAAGGATATTTCTTCATGTCCATATTTATTACAGTATTCATTGTATAAGAAATATGAAACCCATTGTGCTGAACAGTTTTAATGTCAACTTGACATGTTAAAGTCATCTGAGAAGAGGAAACCTCAATTAAGAAAATGCCTCCATAAGATCGGGCTGTGCAAGACTGTAGGGCATTTTCTTAATTAGTGACTGATGTGGAAAGACCCAACCCATTTTGGGTGATGCCATCCCTGGGCTGGTGGTCCTGGGTTCTCTAAGAAAGAAGGTTGAGCAAGCCATGGGGAACAAGCCAGTATGCAGCAGTAAGATTTGGGCTTATTGCAGCACAGAATAGGGCAAGGCGGGAATTCCAAGCAGATAGAGGAGGAGAGTAGTCAAGTGTCAAAGAGAAACCATGTAATTGCTGAAGGAGAAAGATGCCTGTGGGAGCCCACTGGAACCTTGCAGGTAGGCCACAAACTCATGGTGATGCAGAGATTAATAGAGATGGGTTAATTTAAGATGTAAGAGCTTGCTAAAAATACACTTAAACTATCGGCCAAATAGTATTGCAATTAATACAGTTTCAGTGTGATTATTTCGGGGCTGGGTGGCTGGGAAATGAATGAGCAGTCTCTGACTACATGCTTGAGATCCTGTCCTGACTTCATTTATTAATGAACAGTGATGGAGACATGTAAGCCAAATAAACCCTTTCCTTCCCAACTTTGGATCATTGTGTTTGAGCACAGCAATAGTAACCCTAATAAAGATAATTATTTGATCATCCTTCAGTGATTCAAGAAAATATGATATATATACAATGGAATACTCTTTAGTCAATAAAGAAAACCCTGTCATTTGCAGCAGTTTGTATGTAAATGGAGAACATTATGCTAACTGACATAAACCAGGTGGACATAAACATAACCTAACATGTAATCTAAAATGATCTAATGTGTAACCTAAAATGGTTGAACTCAAGGTAGTGGGAGTAAGCAAGACTCATGGGGGAATGCATTAAAGGATACCAGGTTTCACTTGGAATTAGTTTTGTACATCTGTTGTATATCATGATTTCGATTAATGTTAATGTATCCTCGCAAACTGCTTAAGGCTTTAAGTTTTCTCACCACAAAGAAACATTACATGTGTTATATTTCATACATAAATATAAACATATGCAATAAATATTTCTTTGCTTATGCAATTTGCAACTATTTGAATATAATCCTGTTACAGAATTAATAAAAATCTATAATTTTAATCTAGAAGTTTTATCTGCAGAGTTCTTAAAAACTTTTGGGCAGGGGCTGGTGAGATGGCTCAGAGGTTAAAAGCACTGACTGCTCTTCCAGAGGTCCTGAGTTCAATTCCCAGCAACCACATGGTGGCTCATAACCACCTATGATGTAATCTGATGCCTTCTTCTGGTGTGCAGGCAAAATGCAGACAGAACATTATATACACAATAAATATTTAAAAACAAAATAAAACAAGACAAAAAACTTTTGGGCATATACCTAAAGGATGCACCTTTGCCACAAGGACATATGCTCAACTGTGTTCATACAGCATTATTCGTAATAGCCAGAACCTGGAAACAACCTAGATGCCCCTCAACTTAATGGATAAAGAAAATGTGCTACATTTACACAATGGAGTACTACTCAGCAGCTTTTTTTTTTTTTTTTAAAGGACATCTTGAAATTTTCAGGCAAACGGATGGAACTAGAAAAAAACATTCTGGATGAGGTAACTCACAGAGATCTGCCTGACTCTGCCTCCCCAGTGGTGGAATTAAAGGCATGCACCACCACCACACGGCTTGAAAGAGGTATCTTGATAGAGGGAGTCAATATGGGGTTAGGGAGAAAACTGGTGCTAGGAAAATTCCCAGGAATCTGCAAAGATGATCCAACCAAAGACTACTAGCAATAATGGAGAGGGTACCTGAACTGGCCTTCCCTAATAATCAGATTGGTAACTACCCTAATTATCGTCATAGAACCTAAATCCAGTAACTGATGGAAGCAGATCTAGTGATCCACAGCCAAGCACTGTGCTGAGCTCTTGGAGTCCAGTTGAAGAGAGGGAGAAGGGATTATATGAACAAGGGGAGTGTCAAGATCATGATGGAGAAAATGAGAGACAGCTGACCTGAGCTAGTGGTAATTCAGGATTCTGGAATGACAGCTTGAGAACCTGCTGGGGAATCTGCATAGGACTGAACTAGGCCCTCTGAATGTGCGGGACAGTTACGTGGCTTGATCTGTTTGGGTGGGTGGATCCTGGTAGTGGGAACCAGGACTTATCCTGGGTGTATTATCTGGCTTTTTGGAGCCCATTTCCTATGGTGGGATAGCTTGCTCAGCCTTGATACAGGGGGAGGGACTTGGTCCTGTCTCAACTTGGTATCTAGACTTTATTGATTCCCCAAGGGAGGCTTCACTCCTTCTGAGGAAAGCATGGGTGGTGGGATGTGGCAAGGTGGGAGGCAGAAGAAGGGGAAGGAGGGTGAACTGGGGTTGGTATGTAAAAAAAAAAATAAAAATAAAAATATTGTTGTCTGGGTTTCTGTCCTGTCTGGTTTCTGTCCTCCCACCAGGTCCCACAGTCATTTAGGCCCAAAGAAACGACAGAGACGTCTATAGTAATGATAAACTGACTGGTCCATTAGCTCACGTTTCTTATTAACTCTTATAACTTATATTAGTCCATTATTCTTATCTATGTTAGCCACATGGCTGAGTACCTTTTTCAGCGGGACAATCACATCTTCCTTCTTCTGTGGTTGGAACAGGACTAGGGAGGAATGGGCTTTCTCCTTCCTAGAATTCTCCTGTTCTCATTGACTGGCCTCTACTTTCTGTCTGGTTGTCCCACCTATACTTACTGTCTGGCTACTGGCCAATCAGAGTTTATTTAAAACATAACTGACAGAATATAAACCATTGTCCCGCACCAAAATTTAAGTTAAAAAAAATTACTTTCAGACCCTACTCAGAAAAGTCTGTAATTTACAAACCTAGACTACAGGCCTATAGTTTACCTAAAAGAAATTATATGGTCTATGGAATTATAAAGTAATTTAAGTCTTCACTGTCCTTTCGCTGACCTTCAGATATTTTCCACATTCATCCTTCTGCTTGTTTGCTCAAAAGTTAGATACACACAAACAGCACCGCTTCATAAGCTGGAAATAGCAGCTGGAAGAGTTGAGTAGAGGGCTGGAGAGTACATACTTACCATCTACAAGATCCTGGCTTCCTCCCAGAGCGCACCCCTCCCCAGAGGCAGCCAAATAGATGGGAAACTCACTGACACACAAAGGAAAAAAGGACAACCAGAGAATTGGACTTTTAGAACTAGATACGGCCTTAGGATGCATCTAGCCTAGCTCTTAGAAGCCAGGAGAGGAGCTGAGACTCACTCAGTGTCACACAGCTAATTTCCTATAATTTGGGAATGTTAACTTAGGTCTACTCTTGGGTTACCACTGATTGGGCAGATGAAATGAAAAACAGATCAGTACTAAAGCATTGGTTTCAGTTTAACATATACGAGAGTTAGAAAAATAGGACACCTGCCACACATCTACAGAAATAAATCCTTTTATTTTATAACATTCCTTTTCTCTTTTAGGATGCATACAGTACGTGTAAGCCCAAGAATTCTGAGAAAAACTATAGAAGACCTGGCACTATTTTTGAGAATTACACAACTGGGCAGCAAAATAACACCTTTATAAATGGACAGACATACAGAAATTAAAAACTTAGTGTTTGCACACAAAAATAAAGTTACATTCAACACGTTTCTTAAACGTGCATTCAAATGGTTAATGTTTTCTAAGCTTTGGTCATCATGCTTTATTATAACTTGTTAATTTCACAATTTTGCAGATGATTAAACCCAAAAATTTAGCAAATATGCCATAATAACACAGCAGCAATAGCTAGCTAATACTGCATAATCATATTAGCAGACTGATTCAGAAACATGTTATCCACAAACAGCACACAAAACTTTTGTGATAACAGTTAAATGACTTTTCTTCCATTTCATAAAACAAGGCAGAGTAATGAGACATAGCAGAACATGATTACATAATAAAAAGTATATTTTTAATTACAAATCTAATTGTACAAATGGGGCAACATATTGCAGTTTCTATAGAATAGTGCAAATGAGCAGGATTTGTCTCAAAAACATTGAAAATTTAGTTCATCCCAGGTGCCATGGATTGATTTCATGACTACTAGTTTATATTAATTATTTCAGGTTTTCGTGTGATGGCTAGAAGGTCAGATCTGTACTCACAGATAGGCTGCAAATAAACATAGCCAATGACTTAATTTACTGGACATGAAATGCAGGCACTCAAAATGCAAAATATAGTTTAAAAAATTTCATTTGTCATCATGTAAATTGTCTGTTCATCATAACTATTTCATCAAAAACTCATAATTCATTTAAAACTGTCATATCGAGCAATTCCTCTAAACTTTTTTTGATATGCGGTGGTTGAGATGCAGCCTGGTTTAATAAGTTCTGACCCATCTGTGCAAAAAGTGCTTTCGACAATTTAGCTGTGGCTGTTCGTATATTTCCGCCAGCTCCAGGTAGGGAGCCACTGTGTGTCATATTCCCTAAGAGGTGCCATAAGACCACCAGCACTTTCTGTTCCGTGGCGTGAGGCTTCCTTTGATAAAGGTCCATGACAATATCTGAAACAAAACATTGGCAATAGTCAGAGCTTCCCTGAAATAAATTCAAGGTCTGTTAAATAACAAATATCCCAAATATGGGCTTCTGCCCTAGCCTATTTGTCCTAAATTATTAGGCCTTACAAACAAACAAAATGAGACAAAACTTGTAAAGATTGGGATCTTCAGGTGTCAGAGGGCCATATGTGACAACTTGGTCAGGAAAATAAAATGTTTTCCAAATGCAGTTAAATACAATTTATACAGCTCAATCCATGGAGCTTTCATCATAAAATCACCCAACTGGTCCTCCAGGAGCATCACATTGAAACAAAGGGCAGATTCTTTATCTTCATCTTCCCTCTTTTAAAGAGTACAAAATGCTGGGCATCACACAGGCTGTTTCAGAGTGCTAAGTAAGCAATCAATTATAGAACTACACCTTCAGTCCTAGAGTTATTTAAAAGAATACTTTGGAGTAAGTACATGTCTAAAAAGGTTCTTATTTCTATTCCGTATAGCAATGATACTAAATTGACAGCTATAATGAATTAAATGGAAATACCCATCAGCTTATCCATAATATCATTTGCAGGAAAAGGGACATAACTGGTGATAATCATCTTAAGCAAAATAAGTCAGACTCAGAAATCCAAATATTGCAGATTTTCCCTCATTTATGGGTCATAAATTTCATGTACATAACCCAAATTCCTTATGCATATAGAACTTGAAAGTAGAAGAAAGTCTGGCCTGGAAGACTGAACGGGAATAATGGGAAGGAGCCAGGGGAGACAGTGGGAAGAGACATATGGCCAATGTATAAAACATACGTGCATGAAAATGTTTGTCCATAAACTCTACATTAAGTACAATGAATATATCCCTATAAAATTCATAATAAAAGCATATTACTTTAAAAATTAATACTTAAAATTATGTACCAGCAAGTTTTTCTGTCATATCTTGTTTTGCTTTTCCATTTAGAAACTGAGCTTTTGTGCAAAATGGTTGCAGAAGTAAGTAATTGTCTGAAATAGAAAAAGAGACATTTCTAAGAAAGAGCGTTCAATAACTTTGATTAAACAGCATGAACAGGAAAAAGCAATAATTTCTACAATGTAAATATACCAACTTAAGAAGTCCACATACTTAATCCCTACTCCTAGTTTTCTATGAGAGTAATATTTTTGTGGCAAAGATGAAATAAAAGTACCCATCAAGCATTAAAGAAACTATCACAGGGGCTGGAGAGATGGCTCAGAGGTTAAGAGCATTGCCTGCTCTTCCAAAGGTCCTGAGTTCAATTCCCAGCAACCACATGGTGGCTCACAACCATCTGTAATGGGGTCTGGTGCCCTCTTCTGGCCTACAGTCATACACACAGAATATTGTATACATAATAAATAAATATTAAAAAAAAGAAACACAGGGCATAGAAGGGAAAGTGCTGTCAATCTCCTGGGCATCTCACTTTCAAATGCTGGTGGCTTTATTATAAAACAAAACCAGCAAAAAATGTTTTTTAAGGCAAAGTGGTTTTTACATTTAAGGATTTTTTAGATTTTTTTTTTATAATTACATAATTTTTCCCTTCTCCAGAATTCAAAAGATTCACAGGAAGTGGTAAAGATAGTACAGACAAGACTTTTATATTGAAAGGCTATATGTTACATAATTATAGGACAAAATCAAGCCAGGTGGTGGTGATGCACACATTCAATCACAGCACTCAGGAGGCAGAGGCAGGCAAATCCCTGAGTTTGAAACCAGCATAGTCTACAGAGTAAGTTCCAATATAGACAGAATTATTATACAGAGAAACATTGTCTCAAAAAACAAACAAACAAAAAAAATCAAAATAAGGAATGAATGTACATAGTTCCATTCCACCCATTTCTCTTTCTTTTTGTCCCCCCCCCACCCCCACCCCCGCTTTTCAAGACAGGGTTTCTCTGTAGCTTTGGAACCTGTCCTGGAACTAGCTCTTGTAGACCAGAATGGCCTCAAACTCACAGAGATCCACCTGCCTCTGCCTTCCAAGTGCTAGTATTAAAGGTGTGTGCCACCACCCCCAGCCTGTTCCATTTCTTTATATATAATATGATTTATACAGCAAATATGATACAGAAGGGCTTCTTCACCATAAACACCTTGCTAATGACCCCTTCTGTAGTGATAAAACACAAGAATCAGCTTAAGTGGAGAAAAGGTTGCTTGGGCTCATGTTTTCAGTTGAGTCCATGCTCACTTAGCCTTTCCTTTGGGCCTATGGTAGCACAGGACATCATGGAGGCTTACAGTAGTATAAATAGCTCACCTCATGGGATACAGGAAGGGAAGAGAGAGGAGAGGCTGGGGTCCTAACATTCCCTTCAAGGGTGTGTCTCCAAAGATCCAACCATTTGTTTAAAATGGGTTCTGCCTTCAGAAGTTTCTAAAATCTCCAATCAATGCCATGGAGTGAGGAATTGCCTTCAAAAAAGGGGGCCACTGCAGAACACTTAAGATGTAAATCATAAAAATACCAATACTTGCCTCCCTATCACCCATCAATGAAGGGAACAACTAGAATGTTCATCACTTAAGTGATTTTGTCCTTTTGAAAATATGAGTAAATCAAACAAAAGAGAGTATGACTTCAATTTAGCTTTTTAAATAGCATTATGCCTCTGTGAGTCATACAAATCAACCCAAGTATCAAGTCGGCTCTTTCCTATTGCTTAATAGTGTTCCATGGATATGCCATGAGTTGGATATAGTCTAAATGATGTCTTACACTAAGTTTATATTTTGGTTTTTTTTTTCTTTGTTTTTTGTTTTTTGTTTTTTTTTTTTTTTTTGCTGGGTTCTCTGGCAGAAAGGGGAGGGGCAGAGCCAGACAGGCAGGACTTGGGGCTCAGCGGGTTGGTAGACGACTCAGACCTCACCCCTGGCCACTGGAGAGAAACATACACATTGAGTCGGGAGTCTGTCAAAGCAGGATCTCGTTTAACTGTATTAGAAAGAAACTTATATAGGCTGAGATAGAGGAGTGGGAAACCTAGAATGGGCCAAGGTGGAAGAAGAAACAAGGGCCAATAATATTTTGCTATGTTAGCAGAGACTGGGCAGAGGTGGGCCTAGGTCGGGTTGTGCTGAGTCACTCGCTGTGTGGAAGTTATAGCCAGAGACAGGTCTCCAAACTTGAGCTAGGTTCAGGAAGTTATACTAGGCCTCACGCCAACTCAAGTTAGGTTCAGGAAGTTATACTAGGCCTCATGCCCAGGCCTCATGAGGCCCAACAGTTTTTAAAGAAACTTGAAATTCTTTTTTTTTGTTGTTGTTGTTTTTTGTTTTGTTTTGTTTTTTCGAGACAGGGTTTCCCTGTAGTTTCTAGAGACTGTCCTGGAACTAGCTCTTGTAGACCAGGCTGGCCTCGACCTCAGAGATCCACCTGCCTCTGCCTCCCCTCCACCACCGCCCGGCTTTGAAACTTGAAATTCTTTCTAGAGTGGTTGTACTATTTTGGTTTTTTTTTTTTTTTTTTTTGGTTTTTCGAGACAGGGTTTCTCTGCAGCTTTAGAGCCTGTCCTGGAGCTAGCTCTTGTAGACCAGGCTGGTCTCGAACTCACAGAGATCCGCCTGCCCCTGCCTCCCGAGTGCTGGGATTAAAGGTGTGCACCACCACCGCCCGGCTGTGGCTGTACTATTGATACTCTCATTAGAAATGTACTCAAGAGCCAGGCGGTCCTCTCCTTTAATCCAAGCACTAGGGAGGCAGAGGCAGGCAGATCTCTGTGAGTTTGAGGACATTCTGGTCTACAAAGCGAGTTCTACGACAGTCAGAGATACACACAGAAACCCTGTTTCAAGAAACAAAAAACAAACAAGAAAAAAAAAAGAAAAACGATATATATATATGTATACACACACACATATTCTCTCTCTCTCTCTCTCTCTCTCTCTCTCTCTCTCTCTCTCTCTCTCTCTCTCTCTCTTCTGGACCCCATAAGCATTTGGTTCTTCCTGCTTCCTTCCTTTCTGGACTTGTGTTTGGATATACGTGTGCAACAGATAAAGTATGGGGTCAGGGAGAGTCAGCTTTCTCCTTCCACCACATGGATCCTGGGAATGAGACTTAGCAACAAGCTCTCTTACTTGGTAAGCCGTCTTTCTAGCCTCAGCCACAATTAAAAAGAAAAAAATTGAGTTGTTCTAATACTCATATGGTATGGGAAGTCCTTCTGTATATGTGTTGCTTTTATTGGTTGATGAATAAAGAAACTGTTTTGAGCCTATAGCAGGGCAGAACAGGGGTAGGCAGGGAAAACTAAACTGAATGCTGGGAGAAAGGAGGCAGAGTCAGAAAGATGCTATGGAGCTGCCAGAGGGAAAAGACGCAAGCTGCCAGCTGGAACCTTGCCAATAGGCCATGACATGGTAAAATATAAAATTATAAAAATGGGTTAATTTAAGAGATAAGAATGAGCTAGAAATATGCATAAGCTAATAGGCCAAGCAGTGTTGTAATTAATGTAGTTTCTGTGTGATTATTTTGGTAGTCTGGAAAGCCAGAAAATGAACAAGCAGCCTCCTACTACACTCATATAGTGAGTAGTGTCTTATCACTAAGGCAAAGTGATGCTGAATATCTTTTGTGGGCACATTTTTTCATGTGTATGTCCTCCTCAGACAAATGCTTCTTCATGTCTTTTTCTTGTTTTCTACTTGGATCTGTTTTGTTCAAGGTTGAGTGAGTTTTGAGAGTTATTTATATATTCTAGATATGAGCTCTGTCTACTATGCTAAGGTTTCTGTCTCAGGATACATCTTTTCTCTTTAGCTGCTTAATATAATCTTTTGTAATTTAAAAGAATAAATTTTGTGTGTGCACATTACATAATGAGATATCTAAAAAAAAAAGTTTTGCTTCGCTTGCATCTGATTTCTTCACACTTGGACCTTTCATCCAGAAGATTTTGTCTGGTATCTGTCTTTGTATTCAATCCCTGTCATAACAATAATTTCTGAATATATACAATGACTTACATAGAAGACTGCTTTCCTTCAGGGAGTCTGGAATTTTGTCACATCCTAGGCAGACACAATGAGAATCCAGGGAAGAGTCTTTGTCTTTAATAAGCTTCCTTGTTAGATAACATCTCACACTGGATGTGTTCTGTTCAGTGCTACTGGGAACGGTCCCTTAAAAGCTTGCATCTAGCCAGGCAGTGGTGGCTCATGCCTTTAATCTCAGCACTCGGGAGGCAGAGGCAGGTGGATCTCTGTGAGTCTGAGGTCAGCCTGGTCTGCAGAGAGAGTTCCAGGCCAGCCAGGGGCTTCTGTAAAGGCTGGAGGGGTCTTTCCTTCCATCATGTGGGTCCCCGGGATAGAACTCACATTGTCATACCTGGTAAAAAACATCTTTACTTGCTGAGGTATCTCAACAACTGAAGTTTTTTTAACACTATTTTTTTGAGGATTTTGTGTATGAATATTTACAACATTGCCATCACAAACACTCTACCCACTCTAACTCCTTATACCCCTTCCACTCCCTCTCAACTTCATAACCTCTTCATTACTGTTACATATGTAATTGTACATATATATATATACATATACATACATACATACATATATATATATATATATACACATACAGTCAGCTGAGTCCATGATGTCCTACACATATGCATATGTGTTTTGGGCTGACCATTTAGGATCTATCACGGACTTATCTTTGGAGAACATGGAGTCTACCTCTCATAGCAGCCAATAATGCCTGTGGCTCTTCATCTAACAGCGGGGTCTTGTGAGATTTCCCCTATCTATGTTGGCATGTCAACTGGTAACAACATTGTTTCAGTTTTCCTTACATATCCATATTGTTAGTATTAAATTGATGCAACTCCCTGACATATAGAGAAGACACTATTTTATAGCAGCTATTCTGGTCTTCTGACTCTATAATCTTTACACCCTCTGAGTCCAGTTTATTGACATGCATGGATCATGCAGTTAGAATGATTCCTAAAGGTTTATGTGATGTCCTGAAGATGTTACCATGTAATGTCCTAAAATATAGCTAATGCCATATTTACATTTAAATGTATAATCCATTTAATTTCATGAATATGAGGCAAAAATTTAGAACTCAGTGAAAAACACAGTCAATTTAAATACTGTATCATGAAAATAATTTACGAAAAAAGTTTAGGATATACTAGTAAGGTACAAATATTATTTATTTCAACATATAAAAAACACATAGACTAAGAAAGCAAGGAAGTAAAATCAAAATCATTTGAATACCAGTTAAGATTCCTTACCTACATGCTGACTCAGTGCATGAACAACATTTGTGGCAGCCGCATAGATGCCAGGGTTCTTGGAATTCAGATTGTTATCCACAATTGCGGGAATTAGCATGTTGATTATAGGAGACAAGTTGTCTCGAAGTAAAGGAATCATTTTATGCATTGTTTCTAGAGCCACCAAATTCACTTTGCTATTGGAATCATGAAGTCGAGACTTAAAAGCATCAAAGATCTGAAAATAAATTGGTAAATTAAAGTAAAGCAATGTTTATACCTCTTACATTATCCTTGTTTGCCACTTATTTCTCCTACTTTACTCTTCACACACACACACACACACACACACACACACACACACACACCCACCCTATTTGTTTGTATGTTTGCTTTTCAAGACAGGGTTTCTCTAGGTAACAGTCCTGGCTGTCCTGGAACTTGCTTTGTAGATCAGGCCAGCCTCAAATTTACAAGTTCTGCCTGAGCCTGTCTCCTGAGTGCTGGGATTAAGGGTGTCCACCGCCACACCTGGCCATCACACACATACCCTATTTAAATTTAACTCAGATAATAGAAACTTTATGATTTGTCAAATTTAAATGTTACATGTAGTAAAAATCATCCCAAAGATGTTTAATAAACGAAGGCTACAAATGTGGCTTGATAGGAGGCTGACTGACTGCAAAAATAATCAATGTGCTGTTAGTTAAGATGCAGGCCAGTCTCATTTGATGCTAAGAACTTACGGAAAGTTCCTATAATCTCTTTATGCAGAACAGAAGACAAGGAAATTTTACCACAGATATTTGACATGATTTTGGTTTAATTTTGGTAGGACAATTAATAATATCAACTCCCTCCCTTAAACTACAGTAAGAATCAAAGCCAAGGTCTTATGCTTCCATGTTAGATAAGTGCTCTACCATTAAGCTCTAACTCTAAGCTTTTCAGGGTCCCCTGCAGCCACCCCCCACCCCCATACACACAAAACAGAGGCTGGCCTTTGAACTTACCATGTAGCTGAGGATGACCTGGAACTATGCACATGCACCACACTCTAGCTTATGAGGTGCTGGGGACCTAACATGTTTGTGTGTGCTAGACAAGCACTCCACAAAATAAGTTACCTCCCCAGCCTCCTCAGAGTCAAGTTTTATTACTTTTTAATATGATACTATATTATTCCTGTTTCTTCAGATTCCTTAACTTTCATAAATCTCACCACATAATACAATGGATGTTAAATAAGCCTTTTGTCGGATCAGGCAATCAAGAAGATACTCTATGAAGCTAAGGCCATTAACTAATCTTTCCTTATACTTATTTTAATTTTTCATGTTAAAAAATTTAACCAAGAGATTTACTTATATTTAACAGATACTAGAAAATGACTCACTGAAATTAAGAAGTAATTATGGTATGCTTGTCAAGTTTAATGTAGTTATGCCAACTTTAAATGGAATTTAATAAATTACTAATGGAATTAACTGAACTAAATTCTAGTAAAACAGAAGTAACCTATGCTCACACCACAATGTTTATTAATCTCCATGCCCTTGTTTCTTTATCTAAAGATCCATTAAAATAAAAATTATGTAAATATATAAATAAGCATATATCCTATTTTTATTTACTGATTTATAAAACATATAAAAAGTTATAACATCCTTAATAAAGCAAATACTAGGTCTCTTCAATTTTCATTTGTTAAGAGTATGTATTGACTCTCTCAATATATATTTACTGAAGCCAGGCTGAGAACTCTCAGAATGCCAAGCTTACCAATGTGTAAGAAGTTTCTACTGACTGTCTTCTTTTCTTTCTAATATGTTTATTTTTAATTGTGTGTATGCGTGCGCTCATGTAAAGGGCACATAGTACAGATTTCCTCAAAGCCAGAGGCGGCAGAATTATAGGCAGCTAGGAGCTGTCAGAGTGGGAGCTGGAAACCCAGCTCAGGTCGTGGGGAAAAAGGAGCACTCTCAACTTCAGAGCTGTCTCTCCAGCCCCTACATGACCAATGTCTTATTTTTTTCCTATTACATTTTAACTGCCCAACATGTTTTAACATAGCAAATCCTATGTAATCGGTTCCTGTTACTAAACTTACTTTTAATACTTTCAAATAACATAAATAAAGTTCCATGGCTTTGAGTAATTTGCTACATTAATGCTTTTTCCATTTAGATTATAAATGAAAATTAATCTTGAGAGCAAGGACCCAAATTTGATCCTTTGGTTCCATGTGTGAAAGGAGTAAACTACTTCCTTAAATCTGTCTTCTGAATTCTACACACACATGCACACACACAATGCTTAACAAAATTAACTTTCTTACCTTCACAATGTTGCCAACAACAAGTTCTTGGTTGTTTTCAGTATCTGATAAAAGTTGTTTAATCCCATTAATACGATCACGAAAGTCTTTTGCATTTAATAAACCTGTTATGACTTTAATGTACTCAGCACTTTCTAAGGAATTTCGAGGAGCTGGTTTTCTGGGGGCTTCTCGAACTTCAGTTACTTCCCTAAAATGGAAGACAGATTTCATTTTTACTTCCCTACAGAATCTAAAATTAAAAATTCTTATTATAAATTCAGTCTTTAAATTTCAGAAATGATGCAGCACGCCAGTGTTGGAAAGCCCTACTGAACTAGGTCATGAGAACATGAAGCTGAGATGGTGAGGATCATTTCTCAAATAGTATGGACTTCTGATTACATTACCTTTCACCCGAACTGAAAGCATCTCGAGAAACAGATGATGACCTCGCGTGTCCAACACTGCCAGTGTGAGATCGCCTTCCTTTTGCTGACGGCGTGTCTAGAGGTATCTCTCCCAAACCCTGTAAGGAAATACAAAGTCGATGGGAGACATATTTAAACTAGCAGTGCATTAACTTACACAGCAGCTTTTCAAAGCAGCCTGCTAAAACACACAATGTGTTTTATAGAGCCTGGAGAGATGGCTCAGTGGGTAATAGCACTTGCTGTGCATACTTGATATCTGAGTTCAATTACTGAAACCTACATAAAAGTAGAATTGAATGGGGAGAATCAATACTACAAAGTAATTCTGACCTTCACAAGCTCATGAGGACATGCTCACAACTGCACACACACATGCGCACGCGCGCGCACACACACACACACAAAATTATAGATTTTTCTATTTATTGTACTGGAAATGACTCATAAATACAATCAACTTCATTTTAGTCAGCTGTTTGCACGGCTATTTTAATAAGTTCTATACGAGTAAGAATCTCTATGAAATAGTCAATATCAATGGACAGAAAAACAGCTCTAAGATGCCTGTTACTATATATCTTTGTAATATCCCTTTATAAATCAGTCTTCCTGAGACCATGTCATTAAAAAATGACATAAAGCTACAATATAAGAATTATACATTAAACACATTAAAAATAAATGTGCTTTCTCATTTTTTTCTCCTATCCTCATTTTACAAAAATAAAAATTCTAGTTTGAGAATGAAGTGCTGCGCTGAACAGCATATGGTTGGAAACTTTCAGAACGATAATGCAAGCTTACAAATGTAACAGGTCAAACAACTTCCTAACATATTACCTTAATATTTTCTTCAAACAGTGTCTTACTATCATTTAGGTTTTTTGTTAAGATTTATTTTAAGAATTATTTATATTATCATCTTATGTGTTTTGCCTGCCTATAAGCCTCGTACCTGGAGTTCAGAAGAAGATACTGGGTCCCCTGGAACTCAAGTCACAGGCAGTTGGGAGCTTCCATATAGGTGCTCAGTATTGAACCTGGGTCCTCTGGAAGAGTACCTATGATCTTAACCACTGAGTCATTGCTCTAGCCTCATAATTTAAATCTTAATAAACAATAAGCATTTATTCTTCAAGTCTGATAGCACATATATCTACTTAGAATTGCAGGTTAACCCTATTTCAAGATGGGTAACATAGAAATGATCTAAAAAACAGCTGTTACTATTCTTTATGCTTTTGGAAAAATCTATATTGTAGTTATTTGTATTTATTTATTTATTAATCCAATACTTATTTATTTATTTGGAGCGCGGACCAGTCTTTTTGAAACTGGGTACTATGTTGTCAAGGGTAGACCAACATTCAATATGTAGCTGAGGATAACATGAACTCCTTTGATTCTCCTGCTCCACCTTTCAAGTGCTGTGAGAGCCTAGCTTATAAGTTTTGCTTTTTAAATTGTTTTACACATCAAACAATTTACATACCTTTTGCCGTAAATTTTTAACAGATTCTTTAATATATGGCAAATCTTTAGATGGGATATACTTTTCAAGCATTTTTTCAAAGTTAGGATGGCCCATCATGAGGAAAAGCATCTTTCGACCATAATACCTATGGGTATGTGAGAAACACATTAGTGCATTTTCATACAGTAACAAACTGGTTCTGTCCTGGATGCATTTTGCCCAGTGGGTGAGGCTATGACAGAGACTGCTGGTCCCTTAAGTAGGTAAATCACTGAAATTCAGATACACTGACTGTCCTTGAGCGAATAGCATCCCCCTATTCTCCTGTCTGCCCTTTTTAAAGTTACCGCAACTTAAATCTTTCAACCACGAGTCAGACAGAAAGCACAAAGTATGGCTAGTTTTGTTTGTTTTTTACATGCACGATGGTCCATATTAAAGCTTGTACTCAGATGTATCATCTCTGACTTGGCCTCCTCACACACTGACCTTGCTGCTCTCCCCCAGCCAAACATCTGACCTTAGTTAACCTTCTCTATATCCTATCCTTCTGACTCACTCTCTCCTTTTCTAACCCAAACTTAGCTAGATGCCACTCTTCAAAATTCTATTTTCTGTCATTTAAGGTATAAATTTAAAAAATGAACCTAATGTTAGATGACACAATCAAGGTTGCTACGCTACTGAAATGGTGGGGTAGTCTTCAAGCTAGGATCATGTTACATAAAACTAAACATTATCCTTTTAGGGTAAAGGAGCCAAATGTCAATCTAACAGAGAAACGTCAGGCACCATAGAGGTGCACATTGGAGACGCGTAGGCAGAGATCTTAGCAGAACAGTAGCACTCTGAACAGAGGATTGGCCCTGAAATAAGTTAGTCACACTTGTGTGGACAAGTTTTGTGAAAGCAGAATCTAGAGCGATCTCAGGACAGGCTGTCAGCCAGATCTCTTCAGATGTAACTAAGCTGCAGAAGAGGAGGAGACAGTACAGAGCGAACAGGGACTTCCCACAAACAGAGGTAAGTCAAACCACTCGGCTGTAACTTCAAGAACAATTCAACTTGTTAGCCTAGAATATGAAGACAAGTAGATCTGCCATTAGGCTCAGGACTACAGGAAAAGCAAAAACAAACAAGAAAGCAAATAGCTGCCCTCAAAACATGAGCAACAGTGAAATTCACAGACTAATTAGAAGAGTTTTGCGTTATCTAACTATAAATAATGACAACAGGAAGTAGTAGAGAGGCTTAGTGCAGACCGGTGCATAGCTCTGTGGTACAGCACTTTCCTAGAGTGTGTTAGGTTCTAGGCACAAAAAGGAAAAACACAAAACAAAAAAGTAAAACAAAGACACACACCACATACCCACTTAGAATCCTTTATTTCTCCCTCTAACTAGTCAGTGGTTTAATCCTCTGGAATTCTTGTTTTGTTTGAGGCAGGGTCTTACTGTACAGACCAGGCTAACCTGGTCTTGACATAATCGGCCTGCTTCAGCTTCTTGAGTTTTATTAGGATTACAGGTATGTAGCATTATGCCTGGGTCTCTTGAATGTTTCTAAATGTTTTTATTTGTTTGTTTTATATTTTCAAAACAGGGTTTCTCTCTGTAGTCCCAAATTTCCTGTAGCTCACTCTGTAAAACAGGCTGGCTTCGATTCAGCGATCTGCCTGCCTCTGCCTCTTGAGTACTGGGATTAAAGGTTTGTGCCATTACTCCTAGAAGCAATATATTTCCCCCAGAAAATTCTAAATATTTTTGCAAGACACTACTGGTTACTATGTCCAGCCTTCCTAAATTTACAAAACCTAACAACAAAGACAAAATAACTTACTGAAGTGATGTAGATGAGGAACTTAATCTAGGCTTCTGACTAAATACAAATTTTCTAATAGCACCATAAGTATCAAGCTATAAATATTATTTTGCCTTCTTTTGCTGAATGTTATTAATCTTCCTAAACTGCTTCAAGTAACAGTCACCAGAAACTCACGAAATATCCTAAGTATAAATACACCATTTTCTGCTGATAATATACAGTTAACTATGTTCTTGCATTTTACATTTGTACCTCTTTCCTTGATTTTTATCAAATTGCTTTAAAATGTAATCTTTCCCTAAATATATTACTTGACTTTTGCACACACAATGAAGTTCTGCTACTTCTCTGCCCATTACAGTCTTGTGTCACTTAAAAACTTAATACTAGGAATTATGAAGTGTCATCTGTATATTTGGAGAATTCATGATGTGCTTACTCGCTATCATTTACAAACTGGCAAATAAGACTCTCCTCAGTATCAATTTGAGACCTCATTTCTCCATTTAGAAAATGTTAAGATTTTTAAAAACCTTGTTTTCTCCTTTCTTGTTTTTTTTTTTTTTTTGTTTTTTCTTTTGGTTTTTTGAGTGTTTCTCTGAACAGCTCTGGCAGTCCTGGAACTCTGGAGACCAGGCTGGCCTTGAACTCACAGAGATCTGCCTGCCTCTGCCTGCTTCTGCCTCCGGAGTTCCGGGAAAGGTATGTGCCACCACTGCCTGGCCTAAGGCCTTATTTATAAAATTTGGGGGCCATCAAGATGATTCAGTGAGTAAAGGCACTGGCTTCCAAGCCTGATGGCTTAATTTCAATCCCCAGAACCCACACGAGACTGTCCTTCAACCGTCACATGCACACCATGGCACGTGTATGTCATGATATGCTCATGTGCCACATTATACAAAACAAGTAAATGTAAATTTTTAAAACAAACAAAAAAGACTTAGCAAATATTACCAATTATTCACCTGGTTTCTTGTGAGCTATCTTGAGCAAACTTAGCAGCAGCAGGCAGTATGCGTTCAGCCATATCCTTTGTTCCAGATAAAATACGCTCTGGTTCCATAAATTCTACCACCTCTGCCAAATGCTGGGCTGTGCATCTTCTCACTGCGCTGTGCAGATGGCTGCAAAGCAAACACGACCATGCGAGTCCAAGTTGAGGCATGAGCTATTTCCAACAGATGTAGACTTTAACAAATTTGATTAAAAAATTAACCATTTCTCATAGGGTGGGGAGGTTGCAGGGGCAGAGGGTTGATACGAAGGGACAGGGAAATGAATGGGATAGAGATGGTATGAAACAAAGAATAAATAAAAAGAAAAAATTAACAACTTCTCATCAATCACCCGAGAGGCTGAAATGACAAATGATTCACATTAGTTATCTCTACCCAAGAAGATATATCAAAACTGTCAATTCTTTTTTATGTATTAAGGCTTGTTTTACAGCCTATATTGTGATTAATTTTAGAGAAGGTTCTATGGGCTTCTGCAAAGAATATATATTCCACACCTGTGAGATGGAATATTCTGAATATTCTGCAAACACCTATTAAATCCAACTGGTCTGTGTTGTTGTTGTTATTATTACTATTGTGTGTGTGTGTGTGTGTGCGTGTGTGTGAAAGAGAGAGAGACATGGAGACGTGTGTGAGTGTGGCAGCACACACGTCAAAGTACATATGTGGAGGTGAGAAGACAACCTTCAGAACCTTCAGGAGTCAGTTCTCTTCTTCCACCATGGGATCCAGCTACAGAATTCCAGTAGTCAGGCTTGGTGAGTTGAGCCCATTTTTATTTACGATTCCTATGGAAAGGTTGGCAATTTGCAATGATTTTTGTTAACTGGCTCTGGTTGTTTGGACTGCTGTTAGTTCTTTGCTTTCTCCCTAATCATATTAGGGGCTTGATTGCTTACTGAGCCAGACGTGGTGGGTTTCCTCAGGTCATCTACTCCTCTCATGAAATGTATTCTTTTCAGTATTCACATGAATGAGACTTTCTTTCTCTTTATATATAGTATAGTGTATAGTATTCCTTGAAGTATTTTCCTCAGTGCTAGTTTGGTTACCATGAATTGCCTTTAGTTTGTGCATTATGTTGAAATGTTCACATTTCTCCATCAGGTTTAAAAAGATAACTTCACCATATATAATAACCAAGGTTGACAATTATTTACTTCTACAGTTTAAAATATATCATCCCACACTTTCTGGGCTTTGAGTGTTACTGATGAGAGATTTGATATTATTCTCATGTGCCTGTCTTTTTAGGTAAGCTGGTGTTTTCCCCTTACAGGTTTGTTATTGTTGTTATTGAAATCATTTACTGAAGAGTTTGCATGTGCTTCTGCGCACATGTGTGGGTATGTATGCTGTGTGAAGAGTAGAGGTCAGGGGACGATGGTGGGAATTGTCTGCATCTTGCACCATGTAGTTTTGGAGGAACAAACAAAGGTATCATGAGGCATGGTGGCAAAGGGCTTTTGCCAGCTGAGCCCTCTTGCCAGCTCCTTCCTCATAGCTTTTAATATTGTTTCCCTGTTTTGACAATACTTTTATTAGCATTTATCAACTATACATAATAATGGGGTTCATGACAACTTTTTACATCTTGACTATAATTCATTATGGAGAGGTTTCTCTCGATCATGTCTATTTGAAGTTGTAAATGCCTTTCTGTTGTGAGTTCCATTTCCAT
Organism: Arvicola amphibius; assembly: GCF_903992535.2. Lineage (NCBI taxonomy): Eukaryota > Metazoa > Chordata > Mammalia > Rodentia > Cricetidae > Arvicola > Arvicola amphibius. Next base: position 112,380,436 of record NC_052053.1, read on the forward strand.
ACCAGGCTCAGAGGCAGCTTCTAGCCTGCCATCTTACCCTAAAGAAGTGATAAAGATGACTGACAACAGTTAAACTTTATTTAGCTCCAGATTTTGAACAAATGTGATATTATTAGAAAAACAAATTTATGGCTCTTTTCCCGTTTAACATATGATTTTTTTATCATGGAAAATTATTTTTGCAAAATTTGCTTTTATCCTCACTGTGCACAGAAGTATAATTTGATTTTTAGTTTAAGGGTATTTCAAGATTATTTTGACATTACCTTTGTCCTCCATTGATAAGAGCAATGACTGCACGTGCAGGAGTGACATTATTAACCATAGCTCTCAATGCTTTGTCCACATCTTCTCTTATGAATGTGTTAGACTCTCCAGCCTTGTGCAGCAAAGCTCTTACTGCAGTATCTAGCTCTTGATCCATGCTCTTCCTCAGATATGTGAAAAGATCACTTAGACACACCACAGCAGCACGCGACACCCCAGACCGTAAATTTTTCACCTAAAAAACAACTTTGAAACATGAACTTCCCCCCACATGTTGTCAGAAACACAGCAATGTCACTCTGGAATGAGTTCTGACATTAAAGTAAGATATCTGATTATGTGAACTCGCTCTGTAGAACAGGCTGGCTTTAAAGTTACAGAGATCTACCTGCTTTGCCTCCCCAGTGTTGGGATTAAAGGCTTGCATCACCATACCTGGTCATGATTATGCATTATTATATATCCTCCACATCAACATCAAATAACTTTTCAAATATTACAAATTAAGAAAGCCCTACTTCATATATAAATACACTAAAAAACGTAGTATAGAATTGTCTAAACAGTTTGAAATTCAAGTAAATGTGTATGTAAGTTTCTAATTAAACAACACTCAATTTAGCTGAAAACATTACCTCTTGAACTACTGCAAAGTTTGTTTCGTGCAACTTTGTGCTCAACAAGTCAGAGTGGAAAGCAGCTAAGCATCGGATAAAATTCAGTCCCTCCATCTTCTTCTCCCTGCAGACAAATGACGAAATCATCTTTCAAATGGGATTTAATTAGAACAGAATCGCAAATGTTTTTTTTTGGGAGGGGGCAATGAGGAAACTATTTTCTTCCTTAATAGTTAGTAATCTTAAAAATCCAAGTAAATAACTTTTTCCTTTTCTTTCTTCCTTCCTTCCTTCCTTCCTTCCTTCCTTCCTTCCTTTCTTTCTTTCTTTTTTCTAGACAGAGTTTCTCTGTGTAGTCCTGGCTTTCCTGGAACTTGCTCTGTAGACCAGGCTGGCCCTGAACTCAGAGATCTGCCTGTTTCTGCCTCCTGAGTGCTGGGATTAGAGGTGTGTGCCACCTCCACAACCACAAATAACTTTTAATAGCAAAAACCAACACAAGAGTCAAGCTAAGGTATTATTTCAGTAAAAGTACCATCTTCTTTCTGGAAAGTAGGAGACAAATAACAAATGAAAGTTAAGAAAAATAGTAAGAAAAAAAGCTGGCTGTTATCTCGTTAGTGAGGAAACAACTCAGAAGCAAGGAAAACCACCACCAGTTATTTCTACGGCTCCTATTTGTCTTTCATTATTGGACTTAAAGGGTCAGACAAAGTCAGTGGATATGAACCAAAGACGGTGGGACTCAATTGGTATTTAGGTGTAATACCAGAGTTGATGGTTTTCTTTTTTCTTTTTTTTTTTTTTTTGGCAGGGGCAGGATGGAGGGGGTTTGACATAGGGTTTCTCTGTGTTAACAGCCTAGCTATCCTGGAACAAGCTCTTGCAGACCAAGCTGTCCTCGAATTTAAAAGAGATCAGCCTGCCTCTGCCTCCCAAGTGCTGGGAATAAAAGCATGCACCACTATCACCCAGCTAGATTTGATGGTTTTCATCTTGTAGGTATAGAGAATGTGAAGTATGGAAGAACTTTAGCTGGGAATGCTGCTCTATTCATTGTTTATACTATCTGTGAGCATGGGCCTATGCCATGGTATGTATGTATGTATGTATGTATGTATGTATGTATGTATGTGGAAGTCGAAGGGTTCTCTGGAAGCGCTGCTAGTGTTCAACCTCTGAGCCATCTTTCAAGCTCAGATTTTTTTTTTTTTTTTTTTTTTTTTTTTTTTTTTTTTTTTTTTTTTTTTTTTGGTTTTTCGAGACAGGGTTTCTCTGTGGCTTTGGAGCCTGTCCTGGAACTAGCTCTTGTAGACCAGGCTGGTCTCGAACTCACAGAGATCTGCCTGCCTCTGCCTCCCGAGTGCTGGGATTAAAGGCGTGCGCCACCACCGCCCGGCTCAGATTTATTTTATATATAAGTGTGTATATGTACACACGTGAGTGCAGGTGCCCACAGAGTCCAGAAGAGTGTGTCAGATCCCAGGGAGCTGTAGTAACAGTTGACTGTAATCTATCACATGGATACTGGAAATCATAACCAAGTCTCTACAAAAGCAAACAAGTGTTCTAAACCAAAGATCCATCTCTCCATCCCTAGACATTTTTAAATTCATATTTTTTTTGTCTTTTGCTTGTGTTTTTTAGGGACAAGGAATTATACAGTCTAGGCTGCCTCAAACTCATGTAGCAGGGTCTGGCTTTGAACTCCTAACTTTCTTGCTTCCACTTCCTGGATTACAGGAATGCACCACCTCAACATCTCTAACATACAACAGCAGAGTTGAGTACTCACAACAGAGATATCTGCTATCTAAAAACATGTGCTCTCTGACTCTTTACAAGAAATGATGGCTAAGGAAAGACTGCCCCGATGTACAAAATAATGGTAGCTTAAGCAGGGTGGTGGTGGCGTACACCTTTAAGTCCAGCACTTGGGAGGCAGAGGCGGGCAGATCTCTGTGAGTTCATGGCCAGCCTGGTCTACAAGAGCTAGTTCCAGGACAGGCTCCAAAGCTACAGAGAAACCCTGTCTTGAAAAATAAACAAACAAAAAAGTAGCTTAGAGAACACCAGAGAACTTAATTCCATAGCACTCCTAAAGGAAAACAGAGTAAAAGAATCACAAAGTATTATAACAGGAAAAGAACCAAGAGACTGATTGTTCTAAGGCAAAGTAAAAAGTTTACCAAGAGGAGAGACCAAGAAATGAATAGTGTAGACTTAGCAAAATAGTGACCGTGTAGTTTTAGTGAAAGGATTCCTAATTGAAAGCCAATTAAAGAAGATTAAGAAGGTGAACATGGGGTAAAACTATAGTTAATGGGTCACCCCTTTTTTTGAGAATGTTCAGTTTAAGGAGGAAGGTAAGTAGAAATGGGAAAATGCATACAGCTTATGGAGATTTATTTTGAAATTAGAAATATATGTTATAGCATACTTTTAGCATGGGGTTTTACTGGGGATTGGTTTCCAATCCAAGGGCCTGGCACATGTCAAGCATATGCGTTACCACTGAGCAATACCCCAAGTTCAACAGCCCAGTTTGATGTTGATGAGCACAGTCTAGCAGAGGCAAAAGTGATGATGAAGTGAAGAAGGAACTAGAGTAGAAAATGAGAAAAAAAGCAGCCAGCAGATACTCCAGCGCAAACACTGCCAAGTATATATAGCATTTGGTATTTTCAATGATGCCAATACTGCAGTTGTTACTAAGTTGCTTATTATACATTATATTTCTTTTTTTAAAATATTTATTTATTTATTATGTATACAATATTCTGTCTGTGTGTATGCAGGCCAGAAGAGGGCACCAGATCTCATTACAGATGGTTGTGAGCCACCATGTGGTTGCTGGGAATTGAACTCAGGACGTTTGGAAGAGCAGGCAATGCTCTTAACCACTGAGCCATCTCTCCAGCCCTATACATTATATTTCAAGTGACTTATGAGATACAGTCTAATGCCAAAGGTTTTGCATAACTCATAATAAAGCTAAAATATGTCCTTATGGTATATAAGTTAAAACATAACTGTTAATACATCTGAGGCAGAAGTAGCAACATTAATAAGTTCAAAAGAGTCAGCTGCCTAAGAACTAAAATAATCTCAATGATACAGGGATAGCATTAAGAACGGTGTTAACTTACCAGTCCTCATCAGCTAGAAGCCGCAAGGCTTCTGTCAGGGCTATTTCTGGTTTGGAAAATGGTCGTAATTCCAATGAATCCATTATCTCTGGACTATGAGTGACAGAAGACATTCTTTCTGTATACTGTGGAATGACTCCAGGAGATGTTTCACCTAAAACAAAACATTAAATAAGGCAACAAAGAACTTTTACATAAAGGATATAAACACACTCAACTATAGATGTTAAATGAGTATTTCCTCATATAACATTAGTAGCTTTAGTTTGTTAAAACAAAAACTTTGTAATAACTCCAAATCACATCTATTTAAAACTATATCTTTTATATTAATTTTTTCATATAAAATCATTCTTTTCTCATATAAAATACTGCAACTGGAATATCCTGGTAAGACTGACAATTTCAATAACTAAGAATGACACAGAGCAACTGAGTTGTAGCATTAGCAACATAAGGAAGATGTACATCCAAAATTACTAATAAATTCATGAGCCTAACCAGGTCTACGGTTTTTATTGTTGTTTTGGGTTTGCTTTTTTAGGGCCTATCCTACCATCACTCATGCTTTGTTCATTATTTTCTCTAAGCAGTGGAGCTCACTGAAATCTTTCACAGAACGGGGTCTCCAACTGCACATATCCTCTCCAAGGACCCTGATGCCACTACCCTTTGGTACTGACTATATGCAGCCTTCCCTTTGGAGAAGCTTCTGCCCCCCGCCCAGCACAGACGCCCTCTCCTGTTGGAGGTGATATTTTGGTCTTGGGATTTCCTCTTAGGAATTTGTCACTTTGATGGATGCATACTATGAGCATAAAGGTTGTTTGACTGGGGTTGAGGTAGCAAAATAAAAAAGTATAGTTTTAAGAACAAAAGGAAATCAATACGGTATAATTTTTAAAAACCATAGATATATACTTGCTTTACTATACAGCTATTATTTAAAAAGGAAGGTACACAGCATTTACATTGAGACTATCATATCAATAGAGACCTTTTCTATTGATATAGCATTTTTATTAACTTATTCTTTGATAATTTCATAATATATATAATATATTCTGGTCACACAATCCCTTCATCGTCTCTTCTCCTCCTCCCCACACTCAGCTATTTACTGCACAGTTCCCAGATATAAAGCACTAGCTGAGACAGTGGGAAGCATCATCTGTCAGCACGCATAATTTAAGACTTGGGCTAAGTATTAGGAAGGAAAAGACCACAAAGAATGGGCTTTTGTAAGTGAGTAATATCCATTGGTTCTCTTTCATGGAATAATTTTAAAAAGGAACTATTAGGTACTAGAAAATGATCATGATAAAAGATTATTACCCAAGATATTTTGGTAAGGAAATGTTGAAATCACAAAATATAAGAACTTTCGTTTGATGCTGTACACCAATCATACATACAAATTCTTCAAAAATTAAAAATCCAAAAGTAATAATATATTAGCAATACCTGATTGAGTTCTTTATTATAGACCTTGATGAATGTTTTGCAAATTATTTTTTCTTTAGATTTAGTTTATCTAGTGTATATATTACATATGAGTAAGTGCCGGTGTGTGTAGAAGCCAGAAGAGGGTGTCAGATCTCCTGGAACTGGAGTTACAGGTGGTTGTGAGCCACTCAATGTGGGTGCTGGAAAGCAATAACTCACATGTGAGGAAGACGATGTGCCGAACAAAGAATAAATGAACCCACTTCAATTAGTGTTCCTGAGCCGGGCGGCGGTGGCGCACGCCTTTAATCCCAGCACTCGGGAGGCAGAGGCAGGCGGATCTCTGTGAGTTCGAGACCAGCCTGGTCTACAAGAGCTAGTTCCAGGACAGGCTCCAAAGCCACAGAGAAACCCTGTCTCGAAAAACAAAAAAAAAAAAAAAAAAACAAAAAAAAAAAACAAAAAACAATTAGTGTTCCTGGTTCAGACCTACTTTCCAGTAGGCATCAATTATACAGACACACATGCATGCACGCACACACAGAGTATTGAAACATTACAATCTTGAAAGAACTGCATATAAAAGCTAGAGTAGTAAGTGCTTAGAATCTTAGCACTTGGGAGGCAGAGACAAAATGGCCAGGAGTCACTTGAGGTTACACAGTGTGTTTAAGGCAAGCCTGCGCTATGCTACATAAAACCTTATCTTAAAAACACTACCAATTATGCTCCAGTGGATAGCCCCAACCTCACGCACATATGGGCAGCACTAATGGGACTCTGTGGATTTAAAAGAAAAAGACATGAAACTGTGAGGGGGCATGTTGGGATTGATGGTATCCCAGTTAGTTTTATGTCAATTTGATACAAACTAAAACCATCAGAGAGGAGGGAGCCTCAATTGAGGTAACGCGTGTAGAAGACTAGGGTGTAGGGCATTTCCTTAATTAGTGACCGATGTGGGCTCAGCTTATTGTGTGTAGAATCACTCCATGGGTTCAAATAAGAATGCAGGCTGTGCGAGCCAATGGGAAAAAGCTAGTAAGTAGGATCCCTTCAAGGTCTCTACATCAACTCCTGACTCCAGGTTCCTACCCTGACTTCCTTTGATCATGAGGAAGTGTAAGCCAAAAACAAAAAACAAAAAAAACCCCAAACCCAAAACCAAAAATCACCCTTTCCTTCCAAAGTTGCTTTATGTCACGGTGTTTCTTGACAGCAGCAGTAACCTTAACTAAGACATTAAGTAAGGTAGATAAGTAACAAGCCGTTAATTTAGCTGGCTATGATGGTTCAAGCCGGTATCTTCAGAACTTGGGAAGGTGAGTCAGGATTGCCACTGAGTAAAAAGCCAGCCTGGACCATGGAATGAGATACTGTCTCAAAACAATACAAAAGTTTACGTAGACCTAGGATCATCCTTTGAGTAACACTAATCTACCGAACTGGAAACTGCTGATATTTTTAGTTTAAAAAATGAGTTTGTATGTGTGGGTAGTGGGGTATGTGCATGTGAGTGTAGATACTCTTGGAGGCCAGAGGCTTCAGACTCACACGAACCTAAGGTTCTATGTGGTTGTGAGCCACCTGATATGCTTTTGCCGAGAACCAAATTCAAACACTCTTAATGAGCTATCTCCCCGGCCTTATGGAATCTTCTTAAATAGAGATATACCCAACTAGAACTTTGTTGTCAGAAAATATTACTGCCTATATGCTTATAACTATAAACAGAATTAAATATTTAAATTCTGGTTGATCTACATCACAATTTTCTATGTATATTCATATGTTTAAATAATACATGAATGACTTTAAGAAAGCAGTCATAGGTTTCAGAAATCTAATGTACAGCCTGGTCTACAAGAGCTAGTTCCAGGACAGGCTCTAGAAACTACAGGGAAACCCTGTCTCGAAAAACAAAAACAAAAACAAAAAAAACCAGAAATCTAATGTAAAGGCTACATTATAGACAAAATCAATCAACACCAGTAGTAACAATGAGCACTCCCAAATTTATGATTTGTTTTTGTTTGTACTTTACTACTACTCTTAGTGGAGTAACACTGACCTAGTGGATGTTTATGTCTTTTTAAATTTTATATATATGTGTGTGTGTGTGTGTGTGTGTTTCTGTGAACATGTGTGTGTATATGTGCACACATAGTGCTTGAGAGGCAAGAAATGACCATCAGATCCTTTGGAACTGAAGTTACAGACAGTTGTGAGCTGCTGTGTGGATGCTGGAATGAACCAGGTCACCTAGCCAGTGCTTTTACCCACTAAGCCATCTCTCCAGCTCCTACTCCCTGGCTTTTATAAGATTAAAACATGGTGAAATTATTTGAGAATATTAATAGCTAAACTTCACAAATGCCTATTTTAACAGGTTGTATGGTGATGACTTTAGGTAGCAAATTTACATACCAACACCTCCCATCTGATTAGCTCTATTCACATAGGATTTCAAGAAGTGTTCTGCAATTCTTGCATATGCTAGACCTTTTTATTTTTACTTTAAGAAAATTATGTGCATAATTATATTTATACATTAATTTTCTTCTATTTCTTGATATGCACTTTAAACTCAACATAAATTTAAGAAAGAAAATACAGTCTACAAAGTTTAGTTTAACAAAAGTAATTAATTAATGTTAATGTTTACCAAAGCTCACAAAACAGTTCAATTTAACCTATTATTTTTTGCTAGTTTGTACTATACCCAAGAACTATCCATTGGTCTTAAAGGCATCCCAGGAGATGACTCTCAGTAAAGTACTTGACAAATGAGCATCAGCACCTGATTTCTATCCCTAGGACCCATGTAAAAAGATGGATGTAGCAGCACAGGCCTCTGATCTCAGCCCTGTGGAGGCAAAGAGAGAAGAATCCCCATAGCTGTGGCCAACTGCTGTAGCTGACTCTGTAAGATCCAGGTTCAGAGAAGACTTCAACTCAAAAAACAAGGTAGAAAATAACTTAAATTTCAACCTGTGACCTCCATAAACCCATACACAAATACATGAATACAAACACCTAAGTGCACACACCCACACACACACACACACACACACACGAGCACTCAAAAGCTACGCCCCAGAAATCATGGTACCTACTCTTGCCTGTGTAAAATATATAGTAAAAAAAATACTGAAGGACAAATAGAATAGATGATCAATAGTGACTTACTCTTTTTAATTACACTTCTTCTTGTGTACACACACCATGGTGCACTTTTGGAGGGCCAAGGATTACCTGTGAGAGTTGCTTCTCACCTTTCATTATGTCGTCCGGTCTGGCAACACGTGCCTTTACCCTGTGAGCTAGCTCATTAGCCTTAGAGAGACTTTTTGATCAAGATCTAACACAAGCTCCACTATCTCAATGACCTCGATTCTAACAAGTAAGTGAAAGAGGAGATCTCCAGGAGGATGGAAGGGACTATTAAGTCAACCTGGATACAAAAAAATCTAGATACTCACATATATAAAAATCTGAAGCCTGTTTCCAGTTCTTCAAGCTAATCAAAGGCAGAATCATCTACTATCCATCTATTCCACCGTTCTCTGTTACAACTGTATTGGACCTCATGCACCCACATTAAATAACAAGTATTCATAACATTACTTACTTTCAGATGTCATTTTCTCAGTTCCTGTATGTTTTATTCGTTCCCAGGGATTCAGCTCTTTCCTTTCACAATCTTTAGCATCAAAAAGCTCTTGTTCTTCTTTTCTCTTTTGTCTCATCTTGTCATAAGTAGATTTTGCAATAGAAACTTTAGTCTGCATGAAGAAGTTGAAATGTCTGTGCTGTGGAACAACCCTTCTGCACACTATGAAAATGTGTTGCTCTCATTGTTAACAAAAAGCTGATTGGCTGATAATACGGCAGAATTTTGGGGGCAGAGAGAATGCTAGGAAGAAGGGCAAAGTCTGAGAAGTTGAGAGAGATGCAGAAATAAGCAAGATGAACATGCATACAGTGTTGAAAGAAGGTGCTGTCAAGTGGCAGAGAATAGATAAGAAAATACAGGTTAATTAAAAATGTATGAGTTAGCTAGTAACAAGCCTGCGCTAGTGGTTGAGCATTTAAAATTAATACGAAGCCTCTATGGTTATTTGCGAGTGACTGCTGAGCCACAGAGAAACTCCACCTACATATGGCATTTAGACTTAAATTCAAAGATTTCTTTCTAAAGGAAAAAAGGGGGATATGATATAGGAATGATAAAACGGTAGATTATCAAATGTACCCTAACCTAAAAGACAGTAATCTCAAAATATTTTACACTGGTATGGATTTTGGTTTATTGATTAAAGTTAATTTTGTTATACTGTATGTATGTTTCCACTCTTATTTAGGGTCTTGTGTTTATGCAGTTCATTTAAAATGTAATATATAATTTAATTAAGAAATACAGATTAATAGTCATCTATAATAGTCAAACTTATAGTCAGTCACATTAGGTATGTTTTTAAGGTCCTACACGGATATATTTAGATAGATAGTCTTCAAACACTTCAAATACCTACAGAATATGATATTTAATATGTTTAATAACCTAAGGTTTTTCATGACAGTGAGACACATCTGCTTCTGGCAGCACCAATTCACTTCAAAAGAGGATAAAGGGCATTGAAGAAACTCCATATGGGGTTGTTTTCTTTATGGCAAAAGCTAGCCATTTGGGCAAAGAAACTGCCCTTGCCTCAATTGTTGACAGTATATGATACAAACTGAACCAGCAGGATACAAAGAAAGCAAATGACAAACTTTTTCAGTCCTTCAAAATTCCCTGCTTCTCAGAGATGTCTGTCAGATATACTATGTCTGTAGGCCAAAGTTAGATGCCCCAATGAAGAACTTTGGGTAACTGTCCAGGCAGCCAGATGTCCCTGTCATTAAGTAACATTTCACCCTTCTGGGATCTTTGATGGAGTAAAGACTAAAAAATTAAACTTATAGTTTTCCTTAGTTATGATAAAAAGTAAATTAGGTATAAAACTTTAGACTCACAAAGATAAGATAAATAATATTTTCTCTAATTTTGCAAAATACAAATGGACTTGATATTGTAATTTTTACTTGATAACTGCTTTTGTTATATATAATTTTACTATGCTAAAGTTAAAACCTTCCTTTTTTAATTAGACAAAAAGCAGGAAACACTATGGAATAATCCTCTGTACACTGTGAAAAGGTGTTGCTCTCATTGTTAAAATAAAGCTGATTGGCCAATAGCTAGACGGGATTTGGGGGCAGAGACAAATGGCTGAGAAGAAAACCAGAGTCTGAAGAGTCAAGAGAGACACATAAAGAAGCAATATGAATGTGCTGTGTTGAAAGAAGGGACCTACAAATGGCAGAGGGTAGATAAGATGAGCATTTATAAGTAATAATAAGTCTCTGAGTGGTTATTTGGAACTTGCTGGTGGGAGAGAAAAGTCTGCCTACATATCTGGAAGTATTCAGAAAGTTTAACATTTAAAATATCTTTATCTTTCGAGGCCAGCCTGGTCTACAAGAGCTAGTTCCAGGACAGGCACCAAAAACTACAGAGAAACCCTGTCTTACAAAAAAAAAAAATCTTTATCTTAGAAAATTGTGTGGGTATGTGTGTGTGCGTACATAAAGAGAAAGAGATACAGAAGCAAGCTACATGTCTATATAAAACAAATGATACTTTTTTTATTGAGACAGGTTGGTCTTGGCCTCCTAAAGCCCAGTTTGGCCTTGGCCTCTCTATGTAGTTGTATTACTGTGAACTCATGATTCTTCTGCCCTTTGTTCTAAAGTGCCAGAACTACCGGTATCCATATCTGATCCTAGACCAACTACATGGTTTTCAATCCTTATTTTAGAACTCCTGAAATCTGAAAGAATTATATAGTGCAAATATCCAACAAAGTTCATGCTTAAGAACAGTCTGTCACTGTTGGAATATATACACTCACAACCATAGTATATAAAGCACAGGTTCAGCATAAAATATATATTATATATTATGTTATATATTATATAGCATATAATATATATATTTATATATTGTACATTAGGTTCAGCATATAACATATCATATATTATGTTATATGCTATATATTTACATATTATATATCAACAATTTAAGTGATTAAAGAAATTTTAATTACCTAAAATTTTAATCAAGTGTGGAGACAGCTCTATGGATAAAGAGTATGTTATTCAAGTTTACTGTTCAAATGGTGGTGGCACACACTTTTAATTCCAGGACTCCAGAAACAGAGACAGATCTCTATGAGTTCAAGGCTAGTCTGGTCTACAAAGTGAGTTCTAGGATAGCCAGAGCTGTTACACAGAGAAACCCTGTCTCAAAAAACAAAACAACAAAACAACAACAACAACAAAAAAGAGTGTGCTGTTCAAGCTTGCTGAACTCAAATAAAGCCAGATATTGTGCTATGCATCTATAACTCCAGTTCTCCTACAGCAAGATGGGGAGAAGAAACAGGAGAATTCCCAGAAGCTGTGCAACAGCTAGCCTGGCTTACACAGTGCAGGGACAGAGGTGCTCCTTAAAATAAGGTGTAAATTGCGGACCGACACACAAAGCTATGTTCTGGCTGCCACATCAGCATGCGCATGTGTGTGCGCACGCGCAAACACACACACACAAAATAAAATTAAAGTTGCTAATTAAAAGATGTTTGCTATCCCACAGCTCATATAAAGGAAATAACAACATAGCTAAAGATTAGTAGAGAACCTTACATCTTTGTCATTTTCAACATCAAGATATGACGGGGTATTTTGCGGAACTGCTCTTCCATAAATCCCTGAGGGCGGTTCAATGCTTGGTTTCACTGAGAATGTATCCTCATGTTTCAAAGAGGATATCACTGGTTGGTTGCAAGTTGCTGGTGCTGAATTTGGATTTCCAAATACACCTGCAATCAACCAAACAACAAGCAATTATAGTTTCTGTAATGACATTCCAGGTAACAAATTTTAAGATTTTTTCATTTAACACATGGTAAAACATGTTAAATAATCATGAAGTATAAAAACAAATATCCCACCCATTTAAGAAGACTGCTGTTCATGAATATATAGGTCAGAATTGGACTTTTAAGTAAGGATCAAGGGAAGGGTCATAAGATTGTTGTGAACTAGGAGTTTAAGATGATTTCTAAGAGCACAACTTTAAACTGGGATTTGTTTACACAAGGAAGAAAGGGGAGCATAAATCCTGAGGGAGGGACATTTATATGGAAATCTGGACAAGTAAAAATATGTTAATGGATATAAGATGTGGTGGTTTGAATGAGAATGGCCCCCATTGGTTAATAAATTTTAATGTGTGGTCATAAGGGATTGTTGCTATTTGAAAGGATTAGGAGGTGTGGCCTTGTGGGAGGAAGTGTGTCACTGGGTGAGGGATGTGAGGCTTTAAAAGCCTATGCTAAGCCTAGGGTCTCTCTCTTCTTCCTGCCTGCACATCAGGATGGAGAACTCTCAGCTCTTTCTCCAGCACCATGCCTTCATGCTGCCATGCTTCTCACCATGATGACAATAGACTAAATCTCTGAAATTGTAAGCCAGTTCCAATGAAATGTTTTCCTTTATAAGAGTTGCCTTGGTCATGGTGTCTCTTCACAGAAATAGAACACTGACCAAGACACAAGAGAAATTGAAATTATAAACTAAATCTTCAAAATAGTCTAGAGGTAATTTGAAGAGGATATTTAATGAGATTATCAAGCAAATTATTTGCAATGAAATCTATTTCGTAATACTGAACAAAAAGATGCATTCCTAACTTGATATGCCATGTTTGGCTTATCCCTGAGAGGCCTGCCCTTTTCTGAAGAGAAACGGAGGAGCGTGGATTAGGGGAAAATGGGAGTGGGGGTACTGAGGATGAAGGGGAAATTTTGGTCAGGATGTAATATATGTTAAGAAAACAAACACATAAATAAAGGGTGCTTTCCTTGCTTTTCCAAGCATGGGACAACCTTGCTACATCTTAGCTTCTCAGAGAAGAGCAACTTCAGAGCACCAGCGATCACTCCACTCTGCTTCCTGACTGCACACACAGGACAAAAGTGATGATGGCTACAACACCTAAACATTACAACCCAAGCTGGCAGCAGAACTTGGTAGTATAATCCACATGGTAATTTTGCAAGCAGGCAAAAAGTAAGAGATAAAGGGCCATGGAAACTTGTGTCAAGATTCCAGAAAATTTGGTATCCAAGTAGTATGTGACAGGAATAGGTTCCATGCAAGGGGCTCCTTGAGAGGCTGGTGAAGGAAACTGGGTTCCCCACAGTCTCAGGCATTTGAACACTTGGTCCCCACTTACTGATACTACTTGGGGAGGTCTTGGAGATAAGGCCTTGCTGCAGAAGTATGCCACTAGGAGGGCCAGCTTAGAGGGTTCATAGCCTTGCCTACTTCCTGTTCCTACTACCATGCCGCCACTTGCTGTCATGTCTTCCTACCATGGTGGAATGCTATCTTCCATAGTCTCTGCTTCCATTTCTGCCTCTAGGTTCCTATTTGAGTTCCTGCCTTGACTTCTTCATGGTGGACCTGTAACCTGTAACCCTTTCTTCTCCCATGTCAGTTTTATCACGGTAATAGACACCATGGGACAAGCTATGAGTGCGAAGGCTAATTTGTAATGGAGATTGTAGAATGTTAGGGATCCAGGACTACAGGATTATGTTTTTGAGGAAAGCTGTATGCATAGAGTGGAGCTGGCCTAAGAAGGCGGCAATGTGTTGCAAGTGGCAGAGTTGGAAAAATAGGGCTACTCAAAGCCAATGGCCCAGACACTGTGATCACAAGCCACAGATGTCAGACACGTAGCTGCATGATTTGGTGACAGTTCTGTTGGGTTTTTTGGTCTTGCTTTGGCCCCATCTTTCCTTGGCTCCATTACTCCCTGTTGAAATGGGGATGTTTACTTTGTGTCATTGTATATTAAAGTATGCAACATGGTTTTTATCTTATTTTAAAATGTATTTTATTTTACTGAGGTCCATGCTAACAGACTGCCTTCAGTCTCAGACAAGATTCTGAACTTCTTAATGGTAGGACTACTGGAATTTTGTTAGTTGGAATAATTATATTTTGTATTATGAGATGATCATGAACCTATCAGGCCAAAGTTGGAATGTTATGATTTAAAGTGATGTATTTGACCTTGGCAGTGATAGCACATGCCTTTTATCCCAGCGCTCAGGAAAAAGAGGCAGGCAGATCTCTGTGAGTTCGAAACCAGCCTGGTCTACAAGAGCTAGTTCCAGGATAGGCTCTAAAGCTACAGAGAAACCCTGTCTTGAAAAACCAAAAATAAATAAATAAATAAATAAATAAATAAATAAGAAAATTAATAAAAGCCCATAAAGTGATGTGTTTGAATGTCAAACTGACAAGGGGTGGACTTGTGATAGTAAATCTACTCGACTGAAATTGTGATCGATCATCTTGGACACAATACCTCTAGGTTTGTCAATAAGGACATTTCCAGAGAAGTCTAACCGAGGGATGATGCACCCTGAAGGTGAGTGGGCTGAATAGAAAGCAGACAGTGAGCCGGGCATGAGATTCGTCTTTCTGCTCTCCGTACTGCAGATGCACTGGGAGCAGCCAGCTCACACTGCCGTCATCACGACTCCCCACCACAAAGCACTGTATGATTCAATTCAGGGGCCAAGTTCAATTCTTCATCCCTTACATCACTTTTTGTGAGATATGAGAAAAGTAACTAAGATGGCATTTAAAAAAATAATATTTAAAGACAATTTTGTTTCTGCAAGGTTGCCTTGCATCTCTGAAATATATAACAAGGGCTCACTTTGAATTTTCATTAGAAATAAGAAATTTCACATTAAGTTACATTAATTGCTACACTGATAAAACCTATTTGACATTAAAGTATAATATAGTTATTATAGATATCCCTAAACTGCCTTACAAGTATCTAACTACTTCTGAAAGTTACTAACATGAATGCCCCATGGTTTCATTAATGGGAAAAAATATAAAATTAAGTGTTCACTTTTAATTATTTCAACTTAATACTGACCAGTATTGCTTATGTGTAGTAAATGCTTAAATTTAAAAGCTAGACAACTTAGAAATACCTTTTCCAACAATTACTACTGAGTCATCTGTACTTGTAGATGTGAAGTCAAAATTGGAAATCTGCTGTAAATTTGACGACCTTGTAAATCCTAAAAGAAAAAGAAAAAGGAATTAAAAAAAAAAGAAACAAAGATAAGAAAGGCAAAACGGCACATTAAAAAGCACTCACTGTGGTATATTTTAGGATATTATATAGCCTTTAAAAATTGAAAATATATTTCATAACAAATCCAAAACAGTCCATTCAATGAATATTTAAAATTAGAATACACCCTATATATTAGCTACCACAGAGATCAACAACGAAACAGAAACCTTCCTTCCCTTGAGGAGCTTACACAGGCCAGGTTGAAGAAGAGAGAAACATACAATCATAGAATCATCACGCGATCGTCATCAGAAGTAAGCAGTGAAAGTGGAGAATAAAATTCAAGCTCCACAACAGAAGAGGTCAATCTCAAGCCAAAAGCGTAATTTTCTAGGCTAAACTGGGTTACTTCCACACACAAATAAGTACACATCCTAACACGCAACTGCCTCCCCATGTGTGATTTAAGATGATTAGGAGTAATGACGCCCAGAGGTTCCCCTCTCCTTTTCCTTTTGGTCATTCTTTTTGAGGCAGGGTCTTACTATGTAGCCCAGGGTAGCCTCAAATGTCTGAGCATCCTGCCTCTGCCTCATGAGTGCTGAGACTGCAGTGTGCACCACCATGCCCAGCTTAAATGTTGGTCTTAGCAGGTTCACAGCTGTCACATGTAAAAGGAAAAAAAAAGGTAGCTCTTTACTTATTGGACTCACAATGTACCCCAGGCTGGCCTTAGATTCAGGGTAATTCTCCAGTCACAAGCTCCCAAATGCTGAGACTACAAGTAGAAACTACTGTGCTGGCTAAGAAATTATTTTAAATGCAACTACCATAGAGGAACTTGGGAAATGGACAAAGCACTCACCTGATGTCCGGTTCACTATTGCAGTTTTAAAATACAACAGTTAAGGAGCTAGCAATAACAAGAAGTTCTTCTAGAAAGGGAAGGACTTTCCTGCTGCCACATCTAGACTCCATGGTTAACATTCACACAGACATTCATTCACATGACTGTTCTCACTCTGAGTGAAGAAATGTCTTATAGAAAACCTGTTTGCATGTATGTACCTGCAAGCTCTTGGGGTAAAGCCCAGGGATTCCCAGTTTTAACTAATGTTTTGTTCTTTGCATCAGCTCCTTTAGACAAGAGCATAGACCAAAAATCCTAAAAAGTTATTTCAGAGAAAATCTATCAATAGAATGAACGGTAAGTTGAAAACCTTAAAGTTAAAAATTCTTAGTTATTTTTCCTTGGTATGTTTAGAGAAGACTCTGACTTAGCTATATTGAATATTAAAAATTAATTTGTCATGAAATTTACAAACCTTTTGTATGCTTATGTCTTGGGGGTTCCTTATTTTGTATTTTTAAAGCACTAGGTGAAATGTCATGTGACCTATCATCTTCAAAATCACCACATCCAAACCCATAGTTCATACGTTGACCAATTATGCTTACACTGGATGTTGTAATCCCTATAAAATAAAATACATGTTTATTTAAATAATTTAGGTAATATTTACAATAGGTGTATATTTCTCCTCTAAGTCTATTTTGCTGACTACACTTTTGAAAAAAATCAGCAACATCATTAAAAATTATGTTAGTAATTAAAGTTAGTAATTAAAATTTTACCATATTTTAAACTATGTAACTTTCAATGAAATAAAAAATGTAATGCTTGAAAGAGTTAACCAAATAATTGTATGTTATTGTTGATGTGGGGGTGGACACTTGTAATTCTACCATCCAAGAACTAGAAATGGGAGGATCAGAAGTCTGAAGTAAGCCTAGACTACATAAAAAGTTCAAGGACAACCGAGGCCAAAAAAACAAAATAAAACAAAACAAAAAAACAAAACAAAACCCCCAAAACTTAACTGATTAAATTAATAAATAACATCCTTAACTTGTCAAAAGAAAGAAAAAATTCTCAATGTTAAAACAGTGGATTAAGGGGGCCTATGTTCGTCACACCTTTCTCTTCTGCACCCATGTGATGGCTGTCCCCTGGTCTGGCTAATGAGACAGTTAACTCCTTTAAGAACTCTGTATCATACTCAGCAGACTGTAGGCTTTGCCCTGCCACTTAACTGCTGAGAGACTCTAGGAAAGCATTTAATGTATGTAAAATGGGAAGAAGAGTAGAAACTTAACCAGAACTGTCACATGAATTAAATGTAGGAAATAGAGAGGTAGACATAGTGGTGTGTGCTTTAAAAGTCCTCGTGCCTGGGAGGCTGAGGCAGGCTATATGATAAGTTCAAGGTCAGCCTGGTCTACACAGTGAGGTCTTGTTTACATCCCCATCCCTGGGGAAAAAAAAAAAGAAGAGGAAGAAGAAGAAAGAAGAGGGAAGGAAGGAAGAAAAGAAGGAAAGGAAGGAAGAAAAAGAGAAAGCAAATATACATAAAAAACTTAGTACACTGCCAAACATATTATAAATACTCAAATGGTATTATATCTCTAATTAAAAATAAAATATAACACTATTATGTACTTTTAATAAGTAACAAAGAATTTAGTCAACATTTGAATGTTTAAACTGTCTATACTATACTAATATTTCACCACTACTGGAGTTACATAAAGTTGATTAAATAAAAATTCCTATTCAATATATTTGCATCACTGCCCATTTTCATACCTAGCTACATTACAAACCAGCAAGAATATACTTCATTTTTAAATAATGCAACACTTAGGGCTGGAGAGATGGCTCAGAGGTTAGGAGTTCTGAGTGCTTTTCCAAAGGACTCGGGTTCCCAGCACATGGCAGCTCACAATTGTTTTTAACTCCAGTTCCAGGGGATCCAACACTCTCACACAGACATATATGCAGGCAAAACACCAATGCACATAAAATAAAAATAATCATTAATAGTACAATACTTTAATGAAAACAAAATAGTTGGAAAAGTGCTAGCTACTGGAAGCTGGGCTAGGAAAACAGTAGACAAAGGTTTTGGCTAAGTTCAAGTTTAAAGAAGTATCTCTTCTAAGTGCTTATACATACATGCGCCTAACTTAGATCCCCAGTACCACATAAGACTGCCATGGTGGTTTTATACCACATAAGACACTAACTCTTGTGAGATAAGAGTAGGAGAAACAGATGTTCAAGGTCATCCTTACTTACACAGCAAGTCAAGACCACCTGGCTGCATGAGCCCTTCTCTCAAAAAAATAAAACTAAAACCTCATTTTAAATTATAATAGCCTTACAGAAGGAACTGATACTCTTAAAAATCAGGAAATTCAGTGTTATTTACAGTAACCGTTGTAAAACTCTATGAAGAAACATTCTCTAGACACAGCTGTGGGAAAGGCATGTTGTCTTTAGCATTTTTATACCATTTCTGTATTTAACTTTGTTCTTGTCCACGTAAACAAATAATAGCTAGCTAGTCTTAGGTAATCGTACCTAGATAACATACATACTTCTTTACTTGTCCACTGTGATACCCAATGTTCTCAGACTATGTTATATATCAGAATTACTGTGAGCTCTCAAAATGGTGACAGTCAGATTTCAATGCACTGCAATTAAATAAAAATATCTTTTTTTTTTCTTCTGGTTTTTCCGAGATAGGGTTTTTCTGTGTAACTCTGGCTGTCCTCGAACTCACAGAGATCCGCCTGCTTCTGCCTCATGAGTTCTGGGATTAAAGGCATATAACACTGCCACACAGCTAAATAAAAATATTTCGTGGAGGAGCCTGGGAAATCAATGACTGAGTCAAGTAAACATATTTCTTTCAAAACTAGAGCCATACTCACTCTCATTAGAATAGCTTTTTAATGAGTTATGGTTAATGGCAAATTGGTAAGCATAAAACCTAAATCTAAAATGCATTTTCTATCACTTTTTATATTACAAATCAACCATATTCTTAAGAAAGCATATTTATAAAAACAAGATACCTGCACTAGGAGTCTGTTCAGCAGCATGGGAGATTTTCTTTGCAGAACAAAGTCTTGTTGAACAAGTTTTTGATCCAAATGTTGGAAAGATGTCTGACCTAATGAAATAAAGTAAATTGAATAAACATTTACAATTCAGAACTGTGTGACACTTAAATCACTCATTGTACATTCTTTTCACTAACACATTAGGATACTATATAAGCCAGAAAACAAGAATGAAAAATTATGACTAAAAATCTTTTGTTGTTGCTTCTGGGGTTGTTTTGCTTTGACTTTGAGACTAGTCTCATTATGTAGTCTTGGCTGTAGTAGAACCCATTATGGAGACTCACAGAGATCCGTTTGTCTCTGCCTCCCAAGTGAGGGAATCAATTTTGTATACCACCAAGCCTAGGAAGCAGATCTAAGTTATCTCCTAAAACACTACACACATGCAATCTATTGTTACACAGACAGAAACAGACAAGACTGTGTTATCAACAGGAGCAACAGTTGAGTTTGTAAATGCCACTTTCTTAAAACTATTTTTTGCTCTACCATCTAGATATTATGAAGGCCCACGGGCCTTGTTTAACAAAGAAAGCAAGCTTTCACCATTAAAGGATATTAAATCCTAAAGCACAGAAACCCAGTAAATATTATGAGTGACAGACATTTTACAAAGCAACACAATTTAGCAGCTAGCTACCATGTATAATTTCCAATGTCCTTAGTAAAAAATGAGATTTAACTAATTTTTTTAATATTTACTTTGTATATGCAAAAGTGTATGTGTATATGTGTGTAAGTAATATGTGTGCAGCAGTGTGCAAGAGAAGGTCAGGAATCGTTTCTTTCCTTCTACCATGAGGGTCCTGGAGCTCAAATGCGGGTCATCAGGCTTGGGGGTAAAGCACCTTTGCCCAGAGAACCATTTTGATGGCTCATTTTGAAGCTCTGGAAAGAGCCATTTCTCTAGACTACTAGAAATGTACAATCATACTGAGCATATTTTAGTTGGATGAAAGAAAAATCTTCATTCGAGATGGCCGTTTTCAACAGTTTCACTTTCAGCTCACTGAGAGATGACTTGTCTCAGGAGGTATTAATGTTCTTTATCCATGACTCTTGAGGCAAGAAACAAGCTGGTTAAGAATAACTATTATAAGCCGGGCGGTGGTGGCGCACGCCTTTAATCCCAGCACTCGGGAGGCAGAGGCAGGCGGATCTCTGTGAGTTCGAGGCCAGCCTGGTCTACAAGAGCTAGTTCCAGGACAGGCTCTAAAAAAGCTGCAGAGAAACCCTGTCTCGAAAAACCAAAAAAAAAAAGAAAAAAAAAAGAATAACTATTATAGACCTGGGAAGCTGAGGCAGGAGAATCCCAAGGGTAAGGCCATCTTAAACTATATAGCAGACTAGAAAACATGGCTAAGCCATTAAACGAGAAAACCACAAAAGGGCTGCAGATGCAGTCAGTAATGCCGTGCTTGTCTGGCATCTGCAAGGCCGCGTTCAATCCTCAGATCACTGACATTCCCCCAGGAGAATGTATTCCAAAGCAGTGAAACTCATGGTAGAAATCTTAAATTCATAAAAGGTAATGGGTCAATTCCCATCTTAAAGAGTTCAATACTTAGGGGCAAGAGAGATGACTCATCAGTTAAGAGCACTGGCTGCTCTTCCGGAGGAACTAGTTCAATTCCCAGCACCCACATGGCAGCTCACAACTGTCTGTAACTCCAGTTCCAGGAGATCTGACATCACCATTCACCCACCAATTTGCATAAAATAAATTTAAATAAATTATTAAAAGGCATTCAATACTTGAAGAAAATAACTCTGAGACAAAAGGAGAAATACATAATTCTAAATGTTACAAATACAAAATGAACTTCTCTTCCCAACTGGCTTCAAATTTTTAACATTGTGTTGCAACTGAAGGAGTTACAATTCAAAATTTCACCTTTATCAAAGAAGGACATTAGGTTTAATAGGGAATATATATATTACATGTGTAATGTTCATTGTAAGCTGTTTCTTTGTTAAGGTCATTCTAGGTCAATTATGTAAATATATTCCAATATTCTATCGAGAAAGCAACAATTAAGGCATTTCCAGAGATGAAATGTTTCCAAGTATAAGTTATGATTTAAGTTAAAAATGTGAAGGAGAAAACCATAAAAGACAAACTCCTAAAATGGAACATAAAAATTCAGTTAAATTCTATAATTGCTGAAATAAAACATCACCTCTCCTTTAATTAGGCAGTCTTCACCTCCATTTATGAGAGGTTTATTAAATTCATTAAATTGAAGATAATTTTAAAAATGTACTTCTGATAGCTCTATATTAACAAGGATCCAAATAAAGCCAAAGGGAAACAAAACAAAAAAGGTTTCACATCAAATTTTAGCAAGAATAAGCAACAGTCATAACTTTTACATCACCAATGGGAGTATAAAATTACACCACTATTTAGAGAAGCTATTCAGCAATTATTTAACTATATATCGATCTACCCATACAATGGCAACTCTACTATGGACTTTCAGTCCCAAATAAAGGGAAAATTACTTCAAAATGTACATGGTCACAGAAATGTCCAGAGTCCAGGAGGAGGTGACTTTTTCAGAGCAGAGGCTTTCTGGGAAGTTGGTGTGAGAAAGACAGGACTTGAATCCCAGCAGTACTATGTAGGCAAGCCCTCTCCTCACAAGGATACCTGAGCTACCAGTATGGAGTGCCAAGATTTATGAAGTTATAGCAATAAGATATTAGAAATAATGTGGTAATAGCTGGGAAGAGCTTACTCATGAACTAGAGTCAATTCGTGATGAGTTAAAATTAAAAAAAAAAAAAAAAACCACAATGGGCCAAAAAGCAAATGATCTAGAAAAGCTAAGGGACAAAGAGTATTAGAGCAAATGCTAGGAAAACAACTGGCATTTGATACAAGGCCCATGATAATTAGGAGCTAAGTTACTGGGACAGTCACACTCCCTTTCTATCCCTATTCCACTAGAGGTAAATAAGGCAGGTGTATGTGTAAACTGCCACACTGTATCTTAAAGCTATTTAAACTCTTTGTTTCATTTTTAACAGGGTCTTAATATATAGGTCTACCTTGCTGCACCTTGCTAAATAGACCACACTATACTCAAACACACATAGATCTGCCTGCCTCTGCCTTCCCAGTGCTAGGATTAAAGGTGTGCACCACCATACCTGCTGTATTTAAACACTTTAAGAACTAAACATTAAATGGCTTTAAGTCTTTTCCAGATACAGTGGTTAAGGTCTAGATCACAATTATAGGTGACTATTAACATGTCAGAAAATAAAGTACATTATTCTCTTCCCCTGGGGAGTTGTAGAAAGAGAAGAGGTCAACGATTCTTGGCTGTAAACTCCACTTTCACTATAAGAGCTGATGTTTGGAGAGGACGATCGGGACGGGGAGTCCATGGTCAGCTCAAGCTTCATTGCAGAGTCGGGACTGTCAATATCAGAAGTGCTGCTGCTGCCACTCAGCTTTGCTCTTTTCTTAGCTGCACTGTTACGAAGGGACCTAAGAGAGCTCTGCATCTAAGAAAAGGAAAGAAAACAACTCATAAGGTTAAATTCATATATGTATAAAAGAAAGAGGTATCCTTAGATTTTTTTTGAACTCCATTAACTTTGCCAAGCTAGCCAATCATCAGTTGGTACAAACAAAATGGATACTAATATGTGCACAGAGTAAAAACTAGATTTATTGCTTGGCTAATAAACAACCTACTAGGCAGTGAGTTGTT
The DNA here is from genome assembly GCF_903992535.2 of Arvicola amphibius. NCBI lineage: Eukaryota > Metazoa > Chordata > Mammalia > Rodentia > Cricetidae > Arvicola > Arvicola amphibius. The sequence goes on from NC_052053.1 coordinate 112,403,837, forward strand.
ATGAAGACAACTCCCCCTATTACTTACTAACCATGACATTTTTGGTAAACAGCAATGACAGAATATTGTATAAATTCAATTAATATTGAATCAGTGACTCTCAAAATAGAAATCACAGATTATAAGTGAGAGAAACTAATCAGCTCTATAGCTCCTTACATTCTGGAGATGTAACAGGAGTAAGCCATTTTGTAGACTATGAAATTCTCCTAAAATCTGCAAGGGTAATGGATCTCTAAAAAGTCAAAGAACTTCTAAACTGAGCTACAAGTGAGTTATATTACCAGACCTCAAACTAAATTATTTTTATACGTAAGAAAAACTTACATATAAAAAGTACCATTTTCCCTCATGCAGCAAATATGTATGTGTGTGTGTGTGTGTCTGTGTGTGTATAAAAATACTGATATATATCAGAATATTAAGCGGGTTTTTAATGATTAAAAATGATATGGGTTCTCACCTCTTCTTGATCCAGATCTTTATCCCTGAAATTCAATTCTGAAAGATCAATTGTAAGACTATTTTTTTCACTTTTCCAAATATCATCAGGCTGTTTCTTTTTGTGTCCCACTGTGCTTAAGTCAGCTTTATCAGGCAAAAGGCTTATTCCTCTTGGTATGGGAGGGACAGGCTTAGTCCCATTTAGGCCTCTTCGGGAAGAAGGTGATCTCACCAAGGCAGGTGTAAGTTGAACTGGAGTATTTTTTTCTTGAAAATTTTCTCCTATATGAAAAATATGTATTTTATTTTCTCTTATTTTTCAGAGGAAGTAAGTTTTAGTCATAAGTATTTAGAATATAGTATTTTTAATTAAAAAGTACATTATCTGTTGTGAAATATTTGTACACTGTGTGAAAATGTATTGCTTTGACTGGTATAATAAAAAGCTGAACAGCCAATAGCTAGGAAGCAGGTATAGGCGGGACTTCTGGGCAGAGCAAGCTCTGGGAAAAAGAAAGGTAGAATCACCAGCCAGAGTGGAGAGAAAACAGTAGGTGCAAGATAGGAGAGAGGTAATGCCACTTGGCAGAACATATATTAATATAAATGGGTTAATTTAGGTTATAAGAGCTAGTTGAGACAGCCTAAACTACAGGCTGGCAGTTCCAACAAGAAAGTACTACTATGATTATCTTATATTAGAAACAGACTATTATGTAAAATAAGATGAAACAAAGCATCAATGTTCCCTAATAAATATAGCAAAAACAAGCATATGAAATCCCGGCCTATTACATAAAAATACTATGAACTAAGTTGCATTTTCAGTCATCATGACTAATATTTGCTAATGATAAAAATCTAAAATAAGCCAGGAAGCCTATATTTTTGGTTTGCTGTAACTCTAAAAGCAGTACTTCAGGGATTGGTGCGTGTGAAGCAGCATTGGCCACTGGGGAGAACAAGCCGAGCACACACACTCACATTTGAGATTCTTGGAACAAAATCAGCACTTCACACATAGCAAGGGCAATGGCTCTACCACTGTGTTATGCCCACAGACCGAAGTCTTGGTTTTCAATAGGATATTTGATCTCATAGGAAAAACAAAGAAATTAGTAACCGGATGTGAAGGATCAGTGAGAGGAAAATGTTGCGATGAAATAGGCTGAGTATGAAAGCATCGAGCTTATGGTTATAAACTGAACTCTAGTTGTGTGGGTATCTCCAAAGGAGAATATGTTAGATTACAGGCTGAGGACAGGAAAGCATGTAGGATATATAAGAAACACCTTTTAATAGTCTCATTTGGAAACTGGGTTTGTCCGATTCCTAATATCATGATTTTATATGAGTAGCATATTATTAAGAGGTAATATTTCAGCAAATAACAAAATTGTTTTACAATAATTTTAGCAAATAATAAACATTTAATGAATATAAAATACATGAATATATATTACAGTAAAATATAAATGATACTTTTATTGTAATGATAAAAATTTGCCAGTAGGCCCTTAAGCAATATGTTCCTTTCTACTATAAAGCATTATTATTTTCTGAGTTCTGAAAAAGCATCTTAAAGTGGCAGGATAAGTCAAGAAATGGTCATTTCAAATAAATTTTAGTTATTTACAAATATATTGTTAAATACTTTCTGAAATATTTGTAGGTCAAAAGAAAATACAATTAGCCAGGTTTTAAAATCTAACATTATATATTAACTTCAAAGCATGAATTCAAACATAAATAAAGCACCAATCTTTGCCATCATTCCTACCTGTAGGGTCAGATGATTTCTGATTGACAAGTTTTTTCTGTGGACTTGGCTTTGATAGTCCTTCAAAGCTTTTAAGAGGCCAAGAATTTGAGAAACTAATGGAATTATCTTGAGATTTCTTTGGAGATACGGAAAGAGGAGATGTGTGCTTCGGACTAGCTCGAGGAGATGAGAGGGGATAGGATGGAAGGATAAAGGGTCCTGGGCTTGCACTTGAACCAGAGTATGAAGAAGTTCGTTCTGTTTGACTACCAAACGTTTGCTGAGTCTTATTGCCAAAATTTAGGCTACCATATACTGTAACAAAACAAACAGAATACGTTATTTACAGCTACACACAGGCTCAGAGTTCAAAGGCTCCTCCCTTTTTACATTCAGACTCCCTCACACAGCATTTATGACTTTGTGTGGTGTCAGGAATACAAATAATTTTGAGCACTAACACTTCATACCTTTGAATCCAAAGCTTTCTTATCCTACTAAAAAATTCTGTATTTGTAAAGTTATTTTCTTCTTGTAATTTTATAAAATTGTATCTATGTAAGCATATTTATTTCAAGTACATACATTAAGAGAATTTTTAGTGAATTATTCATTATAATTTTGATGGAGATATTCTGTATCAACGCATACTTGAGCATTTGTCTACTGTATCTTTTCCGCACCTTATCTTCCCCCAACTTACTTTTGATGCCTTTTAAATAGTGACTTTTAAAAAGTGTGTGACATTTAGTATTTACCATTGGGTCTTTCTCTACAGTGGAGCTGTATTCTCTCCCTGTAATCTCCCCCCCACAGCCCCACACACTCTAAACGGCACTTCAGAGGGAAGAGCCCTCGATTGCATTGATTTATTTCCTTAGTGCAGGCACATGTCTGGTCCTCAGCTGCTCTGGGTTCCACAGCAATGTGGCAGTCACACAGAGGAATCGCCCCTCTCTTTGTCAACACTAGCACTACAGGTGCCCTGTCCTGGGTCTGGCATTTATGTGGGGGCTAGAGACTGCGAGCAAAGATCCTTATGCTGGCAAGGCAAGTACCTCCACACCTGGGTCATTTTTCCAGTCCATCACTATCATTTAAATGGTAAGTTTTTCTTATTTATGTTGGTAGCAGTTATTAATAAGTCTGATTTAATTCTATCATCTTGTCTTTCGGCTCTATTTTTGTCCCATCTTTTGTTTGTTGTGAAGTTGCCTTCAAACTCACTACACAGTCTATGCTGGCACTGAATTTCCTAATCCTCCTAACTCCACCTTCCTAGTGCTGGAATTAAAGGCATGCGAAAAACAGGCACAGCTTTTTGTTTATTTGTTTGTTTTTTTTAAATAATTGTTCGTGGGATGGAACCCAGAGTTTGTCTTAGGCAAGCAGTGTTATAATAAGGTACCAAATTTCACAACTACTTGTTAGCAAACAAGCCGTGTATACCCTTGTATATATGTATGTATGTGTGTGTGTGTATGTATAAATATATAATAGACTTTTATATCTCTACATTTATTCTCCTGTTTTTGAAACAGGTGCCCACCCTGAAGCCCAGGCTGGCCCAGACTTTATGTCCTGCCTCATTCTAATTGCTTAGATCACAGGCATACGCCACCATGTTCATTTTATATCCTGTCTTATCTGAAACAACCTGTCAGAAAGTTATAGTTCCTAAAAAGACACAATGAAGCCTACTTAGCTTTAAATTTAAATAACTGCATGCACATAGTACTAATTTAATGTTATTTTCAATTCATGTTAGCCTTCATCAGTTTATAAACTTTAATTAGTCATATTTAAATCAAAATTAAAGTTTAATATTTTAGAATAACAATTATGAAAAACACCGATATTATTCAATTGTAACAAGTTTTCATTAAGATCAAACAAAGTAGTATGTGAACTAGTGTCAGAAAGCATATATATTTATAAATACCTTTATCTTGATGGCCATTGGCTGTTCCCAGGAACTGTAAGTCAGAACCCACACTGCCAGTTTTACTACCTATCTGTGACAATCCAAGTTGCCCACATTTCCCAGGAAGACTTGTCTGCTGAGTTGCAGTATTACCTTTGAAGAGAGGTAACAGCAAAAACAAAGTAAAAGTAAGTGTAATTTTATGAATATATATTTCATAAACATTGGTATAATTATATTCTGGACTTTAACTCTTATGACTAATCAGATTTCCCAGTAACAATGTTATTCTTGTCTTGCTTGCCACACACACACACACACACATACACACACACACACACACAGAAAGAGAGAGAGAGAGAGAAAAAGAAAGAGAGAGAGAGAGAGAGAGAGAGAGAGAGAGAGAGAGAGAGAGAGAGAGAGAAATAAGAGGAATTCTGCCTTGACACAGCTCAAAGAGTATTCTGGGGACAGAGGTAGAAGCAGGAAGATCTCTGTGAGTTCAAGGCCAGCCCGGTCAGTCTACATAGTGAGTTCTTCCATCTCCCCAGTGCTGGGACTGTTGGCATACGTCACCATGCCTGGATAAATACCTACTTTACACAATTAAACATCTTTTCAATTTTTCTGACAGATGTTCTTAGATTACATTTTTACTTCCACTTTCTCACTCTCTGTAAGGAATGTACCAGTAAATCATGTCAATTTTCCCTCACATGTAATCAGAATCAAATCACTTCTTACATTCACTGTTACGCTGGTTAAATCCTCTCTAAACCTTAGCCAGGGTTATGACAAGGAACTCAATCGCTTCTCCCTTCCTCCCTTTGTCTTCCTTTCACCTGTTTTAAATGTAACATCCAGAACGAGCCTGGAGGACATAAGGCACGTGACAGCACTTCTTTAAGATTCCCCCAGAATGAAGGTTACTTCATTCAGTCATCTAAGAGCTCTGGCAGCTGAGCCCTCCAGGGTCGCTGTCATTTTCAGCCATGTACTCCTTTTCGCTCCTATCACACTAGTCTGCTCTTTGTGAAGAGTTCTCCGTTCACCTTTCTCAGTTACTCTGCCCTGCAATCACGTTCTTCTTTCCTCACGTCTGCTGCTTTGCCTCAAATATCCCCCCCCTGCATATGGCTGCCTTTAATGATATAGTTTAAAATATTCCTATTCCCCCTTCCATATCACTACCTAATCTATCAAGTCTTGCATTCATTTAATATTTGCTCTCCTGCTCAACTAGAATTAAAACTTTTTTGTTTCCTTTGTTTTTGAGGCAGGGTCTCACATGTAGTCCTGGCTGGCCTGAAACTTGTAGACAAGGTCTGGCACCCACAGAGATCTGCCGGTCTCTCCTTCCCTAGTACTAGCACTAAAGGTGTGCATCACCACATCCAGCATAGAATAAAATCTTTTTTGGCTTTGTTGTGCCTTTCTTGAAAGCTATATCCCCAGCACTAAGAAAAGTACCTGGCATGTATAAATGCTCAAGAAATAGTAGAGGCTTATTAAATGACCATGGTCCTACACTATGAACAGCCCAGACCTATGATCTCATGAAACAATTGCGTCAAAGTGCCCACTTTTTAGCTAATTTTCAATGAGCACTTATTTAAAAAGACTTGCATGTTGGATTATACATAGTTTTTACAGGCCCTTAAATGGATAATGAAATTTAGGGAATCTTTAACAGTTCAACACACTTATTAACCCAAACATTTACTTACCAGCACCACACATAGGAATTGAATCTGAGTTAAAATCCCGACTACTCTGAAATAAGTTTCTTGATGACCTTTTTTTGCTAAAACACAAATCATCATTGACTGGCATTCCTTGAGATGGCTTTAATTTTGGAGATGAGATGAGGTCATGAGCTGAAAACTGAGAAAAGAGTAAGTTAGCAAATTTTTGCTAAGCCTCCTTGGTAATAAATATGACAACATAACTTAGATCCAATTACAAAACTCAGAAAAAGAAAAATATTTTTGAGTATGCAATACACTCATTCAGTATGACAGAGAGTAGTTTTCCTTCCAAGACAGAAACGCTACTTTCATTTTACTATACCTAATTCTTTCTCTAACCTTCTATAATATGTATCTGACAACCAGAGAGGAGACAAGATAGTGATGATTAAAGGATGAAAGAAAAATACGAAGGGAAAAAATGTCTGCTTAGCAGCCTAAGCTCGTCCCTATGCCACCTTCCAGCATCGGTCAACAAGCAACTGAAGATCACAGACCAAATAAACATCCCACTCTTCTCACCACGGGAAGTCAGTACTAATAGTCTTTAGCCCAAATATAACTACTACAAACGAATAGGAAAAGTGTTACCACCAGGTTCCAGTTACAACCACTCAAGAAGAGGCTAGAGGTGGACTCAGCAATGAAGCACGTGCTCACAATCATGGGGGAGGCCTGACTAGCAACAAACAAAACAGCCAAGTAAATCTCATACGCACGCACGCATGCACACACGCGCGCGCGCACACACACACACACACACACACAAACACACACGGGAGGAGGAAAGGAGGGAGGGCAGGAGAGAGTACTTGGTGGGCAGGAGAGAGTACTTGGTGGTTTCCATGTACTTTCTTATAAACACCACATGATCTATAAGTGATAAAAAGTTGTTCAAAATTCAGTATTACAATTTCTTCAATTGATCATGTGTAGTAGTAAAAGGATCAAATGTAATTAAACGAAGCCAATTACAATGAACTTCTAATTGAATATTTTAAAAAAGATACATTAAGACAAAATAGTAGGTAACTTAGTAAAGATTCTTTTTTAAAAAAAGATATATTAACAGATAAAATAGTATGTAATCGAGTAAAGATTCTCTTTATTGTTGTTCTTGCTGCTTTTGTTTTTCAAGACAGGGTTTCTCTGTAGCTTTGGAGCCTGTCCTGGAACCAGCTCTTGTAGTTGAGGCTGGCCTCGAACTCACAGAGATCTGCCTGCCTCTGCCTCACAATGCTGGGATTAAAGGTGTGAGCCACTACCGCCCAGCTCCAGTAAAGATTCTTTTACAATAATTTTTACATTAATTTCAACTTCTTTTACTCATCCTCCTCCTCATTACCTTTCCATACTCTAATACTCTTCTACATTCAGGCTGACTTTTTTTTTTTAAAGCTTCCCCATCAGAGAGAACAAGCAGTTCTCTATTCCATTAACATAATTATAATTTTCATGGTTTTTTAACAGCATTAAAAATAAAAATTTCATACAAAGAAAATTCTAGAATTTTAAAAAGAAACTACTTATTGGCAATACTCTAATATTTACACCAATAACTTTCAGGCTGTTCATGATTTTGACAAACTCTAATACCAAAGTGGCTTGTTTTGGAAGATTTGAGATCAGGTCTCATAGGCCAGGATGGGCTCAAATTCCTACATAGTCAAAGATGACCTAAATCGCTGATTTTTCTGCCTCTAACTTCCAAATGTTGACATTACAGGTAGAAGCCACCAAACCCAATTTTTGAAGCACTGGAGATTAAATTCAGAATCTCATGCATTCTAGGCAGGCACTCTACTAACCTAGCTATAAACACATTACCAAGCCTGTTATTTACTGATGGGTTTATAGAGGATGACCTCAAATTTGCCTATTAGTCCATGCTGGCTTGTAATTCACAATCTTGTTTCAATATGTGAAATTCAAGAACCATAGGAATGTGCCACCACACCTAACAGGAAGAGTTTTTCCTATTCACACAAGAATACAGTCACAGTCAGTGCTCCTCTTGCATCAGATAGGTAGTGGATTTCCAACTCAAGTCATTAGGCTTAGTGGCAAGTGCCTCTACCCGCTGAGTCACTTAGCTGGCTCCAGAATCTATGTTTTGAACAAGATCCTGAGGCAATTCATACACACATTAAAATTTGCTAACAGTAAACTAAAGCCCATCTTTTCCTTAACTTTAAAACACACACACACACACACACACACACCCCTTGCTATAGAGAAGCAAGGGAGTGTGATAGATACAATCAATAGGACATAACAAACATATATATCACATGAATGCAGGGACTAAATTTTCTGCACCTTTCATACTTAATATCTGCAGTGTTAATCACAGAGTCTATCTGCTGAGTTTAGAGTTGATTCTCCACTCTGTCCTTTATATCAGGGCTTTCTTATTCAAAAGGAAGCAGCAATAAACCCATCCTACTATGTCCTTGTAGTACTATGTTGCTTGATGTCTCTCTTAGCTGTCACACACAGAGGGAAAAGTGCTGTTGTTAGTACTGCTATAAACCCAACACCACGGGCTGGAGAAATGGCTCAGTGCACAGAGAATCTTGCTGCCAAGTCTGATGACCTGAGTTTGACTCTCACATGGAGGAAGCAGAAAACCAACTCCTTCAAGTTGTCCTCTGACCACCACATGCTCACTGTGGCATAATGTCACACATGCATAAACTAATAAATGTAATTTAAAAAAAAGAAATAAGATTAAAATGAAATAGTATTAAAAATCAAAACAAAAACAGTTCCTACCACCATCATATTGTCTGGCCATTACTAAGAAGAAAGGCATCACGACTCATTTATGTTAACTACCAGGAAGAACAGCACTGAGTGGGAGTGCTCTAAAGGGTCTATAAACTCCAGCTTGTCCTGCAACATGGTCAGAAAGACAGATGCCTGCTCAAGACGAACCACCTATGTTTCCTCAGTATTCATTTCATGCTTTTAACTTTAAATACTCTACTTCCTAGACTATATGAAAAGGCTCTTTTCCATGTCAAAATGACCTTTAAATATATAAATTTTCTATTTTGATAAAAAAAACCCACCTGGTAACTACATAATTATGATGTTAAGTCAGAATATAACAAGAAAGTTATTATCAGTTTATATGTCAAGAAAAGATAATTCACTAAGAAACTAAAAACGAAAAAGTAATTCTCTGAGTTCTAGAAATAAGACTAAAGACTAAAATTTTAAACTCTAAACTGAAAAAAACTCTGAAAAAAGATCAGTTAAACAGACTATGACATTAGATATACTACTATCCATAGCCACTGGGCTCCTACTACACATTATTTCATGTTAAAGAAAAAATGTTCATAATAAAGTACATGAAAGGCTGCACACTTGGAGGCTGGAAGTGTCTTGGTGGTTAAATGTTCTCACTGCTGTTCCAGGACCTGGATTTAGTTCCTAGCACACATATGGCAGCTCACAACCCTAAGTCCAGTTCCAGTGCTCTCTGCTTACCTCTGCAGAGGAACCACACATGCACATACATAGGCACAAGCAATACACTCAGACAAATACAACATTTTCTAAAGGGGTACACTTTCATTTATGGAAATAAGACCTGACCTTCATATATAAATTAAAACAATAACAAATAACACCTTTAATCCCAGCACTTGGGAGGCAGAGGCAGTTAGATCTCTGGAAGTTGGAGGTCAGCCTGGTCTACAAAGTAAGTTCCAGGACAGCCAGAGTTTTTTTTTTTTTTTTTTTTTTTTGTTTTTTTTTTTGTTTTTGTTTTTCAAGACAGGGTTTCCCTGTAGTTTCTAGAGCCTGTCCTGGAACTAGCTCTTGTATACCAGGCTGGCCTCGAACTCAGAGATCCGCCTGCCTCTGCCTCCCGAGTGTTGGGATTAAAGGCGTGCGCCACCACCGCCCGGCTTGACAGCCAGAGTTGTTATACAGAGAAACCCTATCTCAAAAAACAAACAACCCCAAATATTGAATACATGAAAAATCTCTTCCAACAGTGAGATTGCGAAAAAATTTAAATTTTTTTCCTATTCTGCACATTTTTTATGTAAATATATACAATTTTTATAAAAAGCTGGGCAGTGATGATGCACATCTTTAATACTAGCACTTGGGAGGCAGATTCAAGCAGCTCTCTTGAGTTCAGCCAGCTTGGTCTACAAAGTGAGTTCTAGGACAGTCGGAGCTGTTACAGAGAAGAACCCTGTCTCAAAAAAAAAAAAAATTTAAAAAATGAATAAGAGATATTAAAGAGCTGGGAGATGTTGGTGCACGCCTTTAATCCCAGCACTTGGGAGGCAGAGGCAGGCAAAGTTCTGTGAGTTCGAGGCCAGCCTGGTCTACAAGACCTAGTTCCAGGACACTAAGGACTGTTACACAGAGAAACCTTGTCTTGAAAAGAACCAAAAAAAGGTATTAAAAATAAAATTAAAAAATTTAAAGTACTTCTAGAATACAAGGAGTAAAAGGAAACCCTACTCTTCCACTTCCACCTGCTTCAGAGTGTCGTACATTCATCAGGATGACTCATTCCTTATCTGTCTTGCACTTTGCTCTAGAACCTTGCTTTGCTTCTCTTTCAGCTTTGAGGTGTAAGCATGCTTTGTCATACTAGTTTCATCAATTACTGTTCCTTAAATGAGCAAGAGCTGATCTTTGTAGTGTCTGAATGAGGCCCAACTGGTGGTAGTGTTTGCGGAGGCTTAGGAGCTATGGCCTTGCTGGAAGAAGTCTCTCTCTCTCTCTCTCTCTCTCTCTCTCTCTCTCTCTCTCCCCCCCCCTCTCCCTCTCCCTGTCCCTCTCCCTCTCCCCGTCTCCCCCTCTCTCTCTCTCTTTCTTTTTGAGACAGGGTTTCAGCTTTGGAGTCTGTCCTGGAGCTAGCTGTTGTAGACCAGGCTGGCCTCAAACTCACAGACATCTGCCTGCCTCTGCCTCCTGAGTGCTGGGATTAAAGGCCTAGGCCACCAGCGCCGGGCTGTTTTAAGATTTCATTCCAGTTTGTGTTCGCTGCTTTAGGCTTTAGGGTTAAAGCTTTCTGCTCTGGCAGCCTGTCCCTCCCACCATCATGGATGCCCCTTCTGCAACTGTAAGCCTAAATAAACTGCTGTCCTTGGTCCTGGTGTTTGTCACAGCAACAGAAAAGTAACTAATGCAGTAGTTAGCACTCTTGTTACTCTGTAAGCCTCTCGATAGGGAACCCATCAGCTCGGCTTCAGTCTCACCGCACTGCTTCCAGAGCTGCCGTTCTCGTTCTTTTCAGGCTTCCTAGCAGCCTTGAACATAACTAGTATAGGCTCCTCCTTCACCAGAACTTTGGGGCTATCTATGGCCATTCATATGTCTAATATGCCTTTACTCCCTTCTTGTTCAATTGTAGAGCTATTCCCATCCTTTCTCCACTTTATTTCAGCAATTTATCAGTATATCCTTTATAGGATATAAATCTTGACACATGCTAATTCTCATAAATAAAACAAACAAAAAATCGGCTTATACTAAAGCACTCCAATGAGCATCTAATTGATCTTTAAAATTTTTTAAATTAAATTATGATTACAATATTTTAGTCATGGTGTCTTATCACATCATTAGTAATTGGCATATTAAAAAGAGCTAAAAATGCCGGGCGGTGGTGGCGCACGTCTTTAATCCCAGCACTCGGGAGGCAGAGGAAGGCGGATCTCTGTGAGTTCGAGACCAGCCTGGTCTACAAGAGCTAGTTCCAGGACAGGCTCTAAAGCTGCAGAGAAACCCTGTCTCGAAAAAACAACAACAACAAAAAGCTAAAAAAGCTAAATAAACACTCATCAAATTAATGATACATTTAAAAGCATTTATTAAGCACAAAGGCAGTTTTAATGTCAACCAGGATACACACACACACACACACACACACACACACACACACACCAGGTGTTACATCTATAAATAATCATTAATGGATTTTAGAAATTTATTGCAACTTTTCCTTTCATGAATGCCTTGAAACTTACAACTTAAACTAATTCTATTACAGATTTGAAGCAAAACTGTATTCATCTATTAAAAAATAGGAACTAAGTTATTAAACTAATAAAGTAATTGTGGTTGACTTTAAACTTATAGTGATATTTTGTTTTAATATATAAAGCTTGCCTGACTATCAGAAGGGCAAAGCTTAACCACTTGAGGTCAGGCAGTGGTAGCACACACCTTTAATCCCAGGATGTAGAGGCTGTGGCTCTCTGAGTTCAAGGTCACCCTGGGCTGCACAAGATCAATGCAGAAACAAATCCAGGTGGTGGTCCCTTATACCTTTAATCCCTAGGGAGTCACACACTTTTAATGCCAGCACTAGAGGGACTATAAAATGCGAGGAAAGAGAGGCTTAAGCTGCTTAGTCTGAAGTCACCCAGCCTTGGTAGAGGTGAGACTTCTCTAGTGGCTTGGCTGCTTTGCTTTTCTGGTTTTCAGGATGAACCCCAATATCTGACTCTGGGTCTTTATTATTTGTGTTACATAAACTTTGTAATTACGTTACTAACTGTGAAAATTGATAGTGTCAAGGAGGGCTAAGGGTACAAAAAAGAACAGTACAGTTTCCTACCATGTCTACATACAATCACAGTACTACAGACACACAACAACAAAAGCATGGACACACACATACACACAGATGTAAGGAGTCTGATTTATGTGTGTAAGGAATTGAGAAATTCTAACACCATTCAAAACGTGTAAGCTTAAGCAGACTCGTTTTCAATCCACCAGGGATATTCATTCAAAGTCAAATGGCAGCAAACAGGTAGATACTCAGAATTACAGCCGACAGGCAGAACTTCTAAGCAGACAGCTGTGAGGTTGACAGAGGTAGGATAGGGAAAAGAGCTGTTAATTAATAAATTGCTAGAGTCTCAATACCAGCAGCTGGGACAAGCTAAAACTATAGGGGCAGGAGCAATTCGCAGTGGAGTCCCTGCTCCTCTCTGAGTTTTCCTCCAGGAACTCTATCATGACTTCACACTGAATGGCGAAGGAAAAAGTTTAGTGTTTCTGGCAAGGAAAGAGAAAATATTACCAATTATTTTGCAATACACAGAGCTTTTCCATGCTTAACAAGGCCTGCCCAGAGGAGCAGCTTGTCCTTTTAAGCAAAGCTGATGTGCTGAAGTCCCCAGCACCTGGTGATCCAACAGAAGGAACCGGTCAGTGACAGTTCCCTCCCGGCAGCCTCTGCTACACAACTGGGCTGGGAAGTGGAAGGCTTAGGTGAATCTCGGAATCCAGAGCGCAGGTATCCCCAGGTTCTAATTACAGGACTAACGAACACGTCCCCCACACTAACTGCACTTACCACCTCCTTTTTCTCTACTACACCATAGTCAACTCTCCACCAAAACTTATAAGGCACACTAAAACAAAAAACAAAACAAAAAATCCTAAACCAAACCAAACCTAGTAAGAAACACATCACAGTTAGAAGAAAACAAAAAGCATTAGAACCAGCATCAAATATGGCAACAAGGCTGGAATAATTAGGCCATGATTCAAAAAGAAAAAAAGGAAACCTATAATTAACATGTAAGAGGCTATACAGGAGAAAGCAGACAAAAATGCAAGAACATGTTAATATAAACTGAAATTTGGCAATTGTGAAAAAGTAAAGAAAGTAAGATAAAAAAAAAACCATTGGAAGAGAAGTGGGAATGGCGTCAGTGTGTGCTTTACATGGTCTAGACAACAGCAACTTCTACAATGAAAGCGCTGAAAGGGGAAAAAAGACTAAAAAGAATATACAGAATATGCAAAACTGTGGGAAACTATAAAAGGAGCAACAAACATATAAAAAAGAGCAAAGTGAGAAGATAATGGCTGAGCATGTCCCTAAATTAATGTCAGACCCAGTCACAAGTCCACAAAGCTCATAGAACACCAATGCAGATAAATGCCACAGAAACTATGTGTGAGCATATCATTTTCCAGCTATAGAACAGACAATTAAAGACAGAGAACACTGCAGGAGGAGGAGAGAAAAGACCCGGGTAAAAATCACACCCGACTCCTCGGAAATCATGGAAGTGAGAAGAAAGGGAGTGAAATAAAATGCCAAGAAACAGAAAGGGAAAACCAACCAAACACCACCAACCTAGATCTCTGAATCTTGGGAAATTACTCACAAAAAGGACAAAAAGACATCCACAGGCAGATAGAAATTGAGGCAAACTCCCAGTAAGACCTTGTGTTACAACAAATGTTAAGAGTTCTTCATATAAAAAGAAAATTCAATAGGTCAAGTCCTTGATATACACATGCAGGTGTGCACATGCGGGCACACACACACAGATGGAGACAGACGGACAGACACAAAATACACTAAGAAACAATTAAAGAGGTATAATAAAAATTTCCTTTATTCTTTTCTCAAATTTTTATTTTATGTGTGTGGGTGTTTTGTCTGCATGTATATCTTTTCACCATGAATGTATATGTTATACAGAGAGGTCGAAAGAGGGTATTACAAATGGTTGTGAGCCACTATGTGGGTGCTGGGAACTGAACCCAGGTCTTCTAAAAGAGCAGCAAGTGTTCTTAAGCTTTGAATCATATCTTCAGCTTCTATTTTTCTTGTTCTTAGTTGCTCCAAGAACAACTCCAAACAATACTATTAATGTTTCTATTTATCATGTCTGTAAATGCATACTACAAACTCTAAGGCAAAAACCACAGTTAGAAGAAAACGAACAAGCATAAAATATAGAGAATAAATAAGAGAGAAAAGAAAGAAAGGAAGGAAGGAAGGAAGGAAGGAAGGAAGGAAGAAAGAAAGAGAAAAATTGAAGAGCAATTGATTAATGGTGTAATCTATACCAATTAAAACACAAGATGAGCTATGGAGATAGCTCAGCAGTTAAGAGCATTTATGTGCAAGCAGGAGGTCCTGAGCTCAAATCTCCAGAACACACATTAGAAAAAAAAAGTAGAGCATGACTGAACGTATGTTGGTAACCCCAGTGCTTCAGGGACAGAGACAAGAGACTCTGAAGATTGCTGGCTATCTGTGAGAGACCCTGTCTGAAGGGAATGAGGCAGAGTCATAAAATAGATAATAGATAGCTCCTGCACACACACACAGCATATAGATCATACATATACCATACTCACACAAAAGAAACAATTTAAAATTGTCTGAGTAAAATAAAAGCAAAACACAACACTCTATTTTCTACAAGAAAGCAACTTTAAATATACTAATGGATGCACATTAAGTAAAACTATAAAGATATATCATGCTACTATGAATGAAAAGAAAGCAGCATGGGACTGGAGAGATGGCTCAGCAGTTGAGAGCACTGACTGGCTGCTCTTCCAGAGGTCAGGGGTTAGATTCCCAGCATCTAGCTGGCAGTTCACACTGTCTAAAACTCCAGGCTCAGAGGATCCAACAACAGCCTCTTCTGGCCCCCAGGAGCACTGTATGTATATGTGTATATGTGGTACACGTCATACATACTGGCAAAAAACTCATACAAATAAAATTTTAAAAAGTAAATCAGACACAACTGTATTAATTTCAGACAAAGTGAACTTCAGAGCAAAAGAAAATTATTAGCCATAAAAGGAGTACTATATGATAATATACTTGGGATCAATACTCCAAGAAAATAAAATCATCTAACATTATCTTTAATTACATAGCATCAAGTTATGTGATGGAAATATGAGCAAAACTGCACAGAGAAATAAATGAATCTACTACTACAGTTGGAGACTTCATCATACCTGTATCAGAAATATGGACAGATCCTATGGAACAAAGCAGAAAGCACTACTGAACTCAACAACATGAATGAACCTGACATAATTAACAGCTATAGATAATTTCATCAAGTAAAAGATTGGATATTCCTCTCAAGCTCACAAGGGACATTTGTCAACATAAGACAACATTCTGGGCTAAGGAGACAGCCAGAAGAGAAGGTAAGAACTACATATGCAATGAGAAACAGAGTTCAGAGCTCCTGCTGGGTCCAGTGTCTGCAACCCTAGTGAAAAGCGAGCAGGACAGAAACAGAATCATCACTTGGGCTTGCTGAAGAATCCTTGAGCTCCAGGGTCAATGAGAAAACCCTATCTCAATACAGAAGGTGGACATCTATAGAGTCTCTCATTGTCAACCTCTAGCTTACACACACTCACACTTAAGGAAGCACACTTTTGTGCACACACACGAACAGAAAGAAAAGACATATTCTAGGCCATGAAACATACTAAGAAACTGAAAAGAATACAATACAGTTTCTGTTCTCAAACTGCAAAGGCATTAAGCTAGAAATCAGCAACATAAAGATAATACTTAAAAAAAAGAAAAACCCCCATAATTGGAAATCAAATAATATACTTGTAAATTACACTTAAGTCAAAGAAAAAATATTAAGCAAAATTTAAATAAATTTCAAATTAGATAGAGATGTTTCTGGAATGACAAAATTGTTTCCATCATTAAAAATTGAAGTTGTTGGGCAGGCTCTAGAAACCACAGGGAAACCCTGTCTCGAAAAACAAAAAACAAAAAAAAAAAATTGAAGTTGTTGGGTCAGCAAGATGGCTCATCAGGTAAAAACTGCACCCAAACCTGATGACCAGAGTTCAGTCCCCACAGCCCACATGGCTCAAGGAGAGAACCAACTCCCTCAAGCTGTCCTATGACTTCCCTGCAGGTGTTATGGCACAAATGCTCCCCACTTCCTTCCAAAAAATAAATAAAATATAAACAAGAAAAAGAACAAGTAGCTAAAAGCAGAGGGAAAAAGTAACAAAAATTAGCATAGAAATCAATGAAAACCAGAGGGAGGCTTTTTGAAAAGTTCAATAAAACTGATAAGCTTTTTAGTTAGGCTACATATAGAAGACACATATTTCTAACAGCAGAAATTAAAGAAAAGCACACAAATCACATCAATATTAGGAAGAAACAGATCATTTGACCAGGTCTACCTCTAAATTCACTGAATAGTCAGTCACCTTTGAGAACAGAAAGCACTATGCTCAGCTATGTTCACTAGTGAAATCTATTCAACATTTATAGAAGGAATTATGACAATTCTCTACAATCTTCCTTAGAAGGCAGACACGTAAGGCCCACTTCCTACCTCATTCTAGGAGGCTGGCACAGACGCAATTTCATGCCACTGAGAAGAAGGCAAACGTGAGGAAATAAGGGATGGAGAGGAGAGCAGGAATGAGCATTCATAGCACAGAGGTTATGTATGTACAGCGATCCAACTATTCCTTATGTGACCACAATGGAGAGTCCCGTGCACACAGACTTGCCAAAACCCCATAGAATATACAAGGCAGGAGAGAAGCCTAATGTAAAGGATGAATGTTTCAGTTCGTCTACTATGGTTTCGCTGACTCTACCACCGTCATGTGCTTACCAAGATGCGCTAGAAGCTGGGAGCAGGCTATTTAAGTGTGGGCAGGGAATTCAAGAATCACCTGCACTTTCCATTGCGGCAATCATCCTAACTCTGCTCGAAAAACAAACAGTAACAATAATAATACATATATGCACTTTTTAAAAGGTGTACCTTTTCAAATGCGTATCTATTTAGTCCATGCCCTTATTTTACATAACTTACAATGGATTTCTACAGGCATTTCTGAATACATATTCACAACTTGATTACTATGATGAATTTCAGTTTCACCACAGAAGCTTTTAATGTAAATTAGTCCAAACTAGCATTTCAGAAATGTACTCATTTTCTGATTTCTGTTGTTATGGTCAGCACCAGCATCATTTTATTATTAGTATTAGCATTTTGATATAGATGTCCTGTAGCCCTGTTTGGCCTTCAACTCACTCAGTACTCAAAGACCGCCTGCCTCACCTCCTAAGTGCTAGTATTATAAGCATAAGCCACCACACCATACCCAGCCAGAATAGAATCCACTTTTTAACACTGATTTCTCTTTAGCATTTATTTCTTTTTAGTTTATTTATTTTTTTAAAAACAGTCTTTTCTCATTTTACATATCAATCCCAGTCTACTCTGTCCCAGTCTCCCACTGCCTCTACCTCCCCACCCCACCCCACCCCCCATCCACTCCTCCAAGAGGGTAAGGTTTCCCATGGGAAGTCAACAAAGTATAGCAAGCATATTGCTTTGAGGTAGAACCAAGGCCCTCCCTACTATATCTAAGCTGAGCAAGATATCCCTCCAAAGAGAAAAAAAATATGGACCACCTCACAGATTTGTGTGTCATCCTTGCGCAGGGGCCATGCTAATCTTCTCTGTATGTTCCTATTTTAGTATATGTGCTGCCGAAGCGAGCACCAGAACAGAATCTTAATATACTCACTAAACATCTTAGACATCTTAAACACAGGGCAAGCAGCCCTAAGAACAATTCTTACAGAGAGTTAACGACTACCCGTTAATGTTTATAAAACATGGCAGCAATTATATAAACAGACTATATAAACCTGAAAACTATTTTCAAACCTATACATTTCGGAATTGGAGGGCCAGGAATTTGGCTTAGCAACAAAGTACTGGCCTAGAAAGTACAAGCCCTGAGTTCAATCCTCAGTACAAAAATCAAGCAAACAAAAAAGATGGAACTGGACATATAGCCTAACAGAATGCTTAACTAGTACATTAAGGCCCTAGGCTCAATCCCAGCACCACGATAAATAACTAAATACAACCCTTTGAAAGAACAGGTGAGAAATGAGAACACCTAGAGGTCAGTTCCATCTGCTTCAGTACTGCGTATGGCACAAAGTCTAAATGTCAAAATGCATTATACAAACTGTAAATCCCTGACTTACAATTTTTATTTTAAGGTGGTGCAAAAGCAATATGCACTCATTAGAAGCGGTACTTTGAATTTTGGTCCTTCCTTGCAATGCTGACCAGTACCAAGTTAGCCCCAGGGTCATAAGTAGAAATACCCTCTTCTCCACAGTTTACCAGGCCTCTAAGCTATGACGTTCAGTAGGCCAGATATTTATGACATTTTCAAGTTACGAGAAGACTACTGGGGTATAAATCCATCATAAGGAGCATCAGTATTTGCCCTGCCAAAGAATCAGGTTATTGAAAGTTTTGTTGCTTGTTAGGTTTTCGCTTTTATTTCATTTTTGTAGTGCTGGAGAAGAAACCAGAGGCCATGTCAGGCAAACACTGTGTCACTTAGCTACATCTCCAACTCTTTGAAGAGTCTTAATAAAACTATGTGACAATTCAAAGTACACAAATAACTATGAACCTAGACATATGCTTTTAATGCCAGAATTCAGGAAGTGGATCTTTGTGAGTCCAAGGCCAGCCTCGTTTACATAATAAGTTCTAGGACAGTCAAACCAACAGAGACCCTATCTCATGGGGGGAGGAAAACAAAAAAGAACACCAACCAAACCAAAAAAAAAAAAAAAAAAACCCAAAAAGAACCAAAAAGAACCACAAAGAAATCTTGAACTTCATTTACAATAATATTGGAAGTTAGGCTCTTGGTTACAAAAGAAGACCAAATATGGAATAAAAGAAAACGGCAAAGAACCCACATGGCCCAATTCAATTCAAATCAGGAGCTCGTTTTAAAAAAGAAGATACTTCTTGGTTCTCCCCACTGAAGGACTGATCTGCAATGGCAAGAATTAGCACTGAGTGAAACTATATGCAGAACTTGGTTTTGAAATATTACTCTATCATATTGCCAATATTAGGATCCTACAGGAAAACAGCAGATCCCAGTGTGAAACAAGAAAAATACCAGGTAAAACTTGGTACTTAAGAAAATACTCAAATACCAATCATGCCCAAAGATCACAGGAGCCAGTCATTGGTCAAACATGGGTATTTTAGAGTCAAAAACCTTAACCTGATGACCAACACAAAATGAACTAAATGGTATTTTGGACAGGTTTTATTCCATAGTGCTTTGTCTGGGCATTTTTTTTAAAAACCTTACAGATCTTTTGTTTATATGTTATGGTTTCTGATATGTGTTCGAGTGTTTCTTGTGCTTTTTCTTTGGCTTTTTTTCCTGTTTGTTTATTTTGTCTTATTCTGGATTGTTGGTTTTTAGTTGCCTGTTTATTTCCTACTGGGAGAAAAACTGTAGATCTGGGTGGGTAGGGAGCTGGGAGGAGTTGGGGAGGAGAAACCTTGATCAGAATATATTGCATGAAAAAAGATTTTCGATAAAAAATTGAATTGTAAATAAATTTTCAAAAACTTAATTTGGGGTTGGAAAGACGGTTCAGCAGTTCAGGGCTCTTGCTGCTTTTACAGAAAACAGAGTTCTGTCCCCAGCACTTACACCGCCAGTCAGTGAATCCTGTAACTCCTCTAGCTCCACCAAATCTCATACCCTCTCCTGGTTTCCACAGGCATGTACACACATGAACACACATGTACACACACACACACACACAGAGAGAGAGAGAGACAGAGAGAGACAGAGAAATCTTTTAAAAAAACAAACTCAATTTTAAGAAGCAAAAATTAAAGATAGATTAAAATAATTACACATAAAGAATTTTAGGCAACAAATATAAAATGTTTTTTTTTGTCTTTAATTACACTCTTTGTAGCCCCCAATGTAATAAATAATAGAAGTAAAAATACTTACTGGATGTCAAAAACAATGAGTAAAAACATTGTTGAGGGTCTCAATGTAACATCTATAGTAATGGTGAAAATATACCTTTAGATTGAATCTTACTGTCAGTTTAGATCAAATGACAAAATGATGTGTTCCTCAAGGTGGGGCAATCCCACTGTGTGGTATCCATTACTTAGATGATATATTTGCTAAGAATTTTTATCTTCAGTCTGATCATACAGAAACAATCAGATAACTTTACAATGTGAGATACTGCACAAAACAATTGCCCCAGCCTTTGGGAAGAAAAGAGGCCAGACCTGAAAAAACATACAAACCCCACAAACAAGCAGGGACATAACACTAGATAAAAAGACAATAGTCACAACATCCATGACTGGATCTTGATTATAAAAGCAAAATAAAAAATATACAACACAATTTGGGAATAGATGGAAAAATTTAAATAAAAGCTATATACTATTCAATTACTATGAATAATCTGAAGCACAGCAATACAGTTATAAAATAACTTATTTTAGGGGATTATGTCAAAATATTAAGGAATGAAAACCAAAATTTGTGCTATTTACTATCAAATGGTTCATAAAATATGGAGCAAATATTGCAAGATGTTAACAGGCAAATACAGATGAAGACCATGAGTAGTGACTTACCCTGAATTTACATGTAGATTTGTAAATTTTAAAATAAAAACTTTTCAAGGACAGGAACCTGAGTTCAAAGGTCAGAACCCAGGAGGCTTTTTTTGATTTGCTCTAGTGGGATTATTCTCCTTGCACCCGCATTCCACAGCACTCTGTATTTCTAGTCTAGCACTTAACGGACAGGTGAACTGCCAGGTTGCAACCTTCTCCAGAAACCACTTGGAACTGGAATTAGTTCATCATCCAGTATGAACTAGGTATTTGGTGTCGTCGTATGACTGAGTGACATGATGCAAACAATAAGCCATAATTGAGACCATTTACTGTCCCTATCATATTCATCCTCAAATTTAACCAAGAAGGAACCCTATCAAATGGACTTACATAACTCGTACCGCTATAATGGATGTCCGTATCAGCACTTAATTCAAATTTTTCATTGTAAATTCTTTCATTTTCAACTCAAGAAAATTAAGCATACCTGCTCTGTATCTTTAGTGTCCTTTGAATTGGAGATCTGGTTTTCTCCAGGCTGCTCGTTTTCCCATGGTAATTTATTTTTCCCTTTCCCAGCACTTAACACCCTTCGGGTACAGATCGTTGGGCTGTAGGATCCATACAGCTGCATGCTGTCCCTCGTGTGGTCACCACAGTAACAGTGTGCACTCTGAGTTCTGTTTCCAGACATAAGCCAGTCTGTATCTGCGCCATGTGCCAAATGGCTGGACCTACCCTGGGCAGAAGATGGCATGAGGATGGCATACTCCACAAATCCCTGGTCTGTTAGCCGTGGCAGAGTCTTTCTGGCCAATCTGGCCTGCACGGCGTTCATCACTCCATCTCCGTTATCTTGCAATTCAACAGTATCTACAGCTTTAAAAAGGACATTGGTTTTACCTGAGCCCATTGATGACGCCAAAACAGCAAAGGCTTCTAGAGCTGCCTGGCGTACCCTGCGTTTGCTATCGACGAGAGCTGGAGCAAGATCAAAAGACAGTTTGGGTAAGTCAAAATCCTCACTGGGATAGGTCAGGAGGGAACAGATGCAAATGTTCACTACTTCCTCTCTGACCCTGGAATGTTTATGCTTAAGATTTCCCAGGAGCAAACAGAGCACCTGCTGAGGGCCTACTTCCTTCATTAGCTTTAGAAAGATCTTCATGTACTCCTGCTTGATCACCAACTTGTTGTCGGCCAGCACTTTTACAGAAGCTGCTATAACTGGTCCCAAGTACTGTTGGACCTGCTCTCCCAGGCGAATAACCAGCAAATGCAGAACTTGAAGTGTGCCATGGACCACTTTGAAATTAGAATCGTCTAACAAATTATACAATAAGCTAATGAAACCAACAAGACTAGAATGAGGGGTAGAACTTGGGTTAAATCTCCCCAGAAGCTGTTTTAGTTCTTCAACAGCCTGAGTCCTGTTCTTATAGTCTTCCTGATCCAGCAATCTCGCATGCAGCTCCTGAGGAATAATCCCGAATTTCAGATTGCTATTGGAAAGAGTCGCTATACAAGGGGCGGGATCTTCAGAAAACCCAGAGGCGTCAAGCTCCAAATAATAAGGAACCTGACTTCCAAACTGGGACTCCAGGCGGCGATTGTAGTGCCTCCGCAGAGCAGAGGGCAGACGAGAGATGTAGGATTGAAACCTCTCTTGACCAAGCCGTTCTCCAATTTGTTGAAGTGTGGAGAATGCTGTCTCAGATTCTTCTTCCATCTCTTGATCGCCAAGCTTTCGGGCCAGAGATATTATTACTTCAGTGAGATCCAAGCCCAGCAATAAATCCTCAGGAGTAAGCAAGATAGGGAGCAACAGAGCGGTGGATGCTCTAAGCCGGGCATCTGGACTCTCCAGGCCTTGTATAAGCGTTCTAAGTACTTGGCCAGAACTGCGCCTCAGACATATATGCAGGATCTGTAGCGCATCCTTCCGTAGGGCTGGATTATCTTCTCGTAACGAGACAACTAGTTGGGGCAAAAGCGCTAAACTAAAGGCCTCTTCCAGCTGACCTGCCTCCCCCTGGCCCCGAAGAACGTCCGAGAGGAGCTGCAAGCAGAGCCTCTTCTCATCACTCCCGCCTTCCACCAGCACTCGGCCGAGCGCCCGATACAAGGCTTCCTTGCGGCGGGGAAAGCCGAGCCGGCCGCCCCGCCGCGGCAAGGCAGCCTGCAAAGCCTGGAACGCCTCGGAGGGATCCGGGGCGGTGCGCAGGAGTTGAAGGAGCCGCGTCTCCTCCTCATCTCCCGACAGCCCACTCCCGGGCCCCGACCAGCTACTGGACACGGCCTCCGCCGGCAGGAGCAGGGTTGAGGTCAGAGGCGACGGCGTCGAGGGGCAGGAGCCGTGATCCCCGGCAGCCCCGCGGCAGTAGTAGTTTTTCTCGCCTCTCATTGTGCCCCCAGCTCGACGCCCATCAGTCCCTGGAGCGGAAGGACGACTGCGGCTCGGGAGGGGATAGGAACCCACGGCTGCAAGGGGCGGCGGCAGGAGCAGCTCGGAAGGCGCGGCCGCCATGGAGGGTCGTCGGGTAGCGACGGCTGGAGGGAACCATCGCCGTCTCGGGAGGGCTGGATGAAGCCCAGCCTTCCAGCTCCTCTCCGAGGCCCGAGGTGCAGAGATGGCGAGGAACGGCTCCGGTCAGCTGCCAGGCCGCTCGGGCCCTCCACTCCCGGAGGCAGCCTCCGGCAAAATGGCCCCCGCCTGTGCCCGGGACCCCACAGCCGCCACCCGGCGTAACCAGGGCCACCACGTGACCAAACCGAGCGCTTCCATGGTGATGCACCCAGCTAGGACCTCTTGACCCGGAAATCAACCTTCCGAGGTGCATTCTGGGTCGTGTAGTCCACGTAGAGAGCGAAGCCATGGCCGAAGACGCCTGGAAGAGGAAGTCGGAATGTTGGAACGCTGCCAGAGCGGTGAGGCGGGGTCAAGACCTTAACGGAAATGACGATTCCCTGCTCGGGGCGGAAGTTTCCCGCCCCCACCCGTAAGAGTTGAGGTTTGACCAGCGCAAGTGAGATTCTTGTCCCGGTTCCAGTTTTCCGTGGCTCCTCCTCCTGTCATTGCAGGTGTTATTCCTGGGACTCAGGTATTTTCCGTTTGCTTTTATCCCGTGGTGCAGGCTTTGGCCGGTGTTGCCCGTGTGCACATGAGCCAGAGGAAGAGTCTGTACCGGAGCAGGCACAGAGGCGACATGTTCTGCAGGGCTGGTTACCATTGTAAGCGTTTTACTCTGTACTCCTGAGTGAGATTCTTTCTTCCAGCAAACAACTCATCATTACAGGAGAACCCAATCAATGTCAAACGTAGGTCTTATAGACAGAGTACTTTCCTTTTTTCTTCTTCCTCTTCTTTCTTTTTTTTTTTTTAAAATATTCCTAGTCTTTGGGGATATTCCTTGTTCCGCCTTCTTCCATGCTTCCTTTTCCTCTTGTCTCCTGCTGGCTGTGGAGTGTTAAAGGCTTCTGTCAGTTTTCATATCTGCATCACTCAGTTTTCTTAAATATGTGCAGAATCTGTACCTTCCCTATATAGCTAGCTAACCACTTTGCACTAGACGAAGTGCTTAAGATCTAAGGTATCCTCTGTGGGACTCACCCCTTCGCCCCACCTGCACTTCTCTAGTCTCCCAGTAGGATCCTCCAGCGTCTCTGCAGTCTTTCAGTCTCCTGGAGACGGAGATCGCTAGACAATTTCAGTTGTGGTGCAAGTTCTTACCATCACAGTCCTAAGAGAATTCTGCCCAGAGGATTTAGTGTTGATAGACATCATTTTAAACGAACTGAGAATGTGATGGCTAACTGATGTTTGCTCTTTGTAAATGCAGCCATATGGAGAATTAAGTGTATCTCCTGTAAGGCCAAACGCTTTGGGTTTGAAAGAGCAACTTTTGTTTCTGTGTTCGAAACAGACAATTGCTGTAAGTGGCTAGCCTTGAACTGCTGTCTTGGCCTTCTGAATGTTGAGATTACAAGTGTGCACTGCCGTTTCAAGTTTAAAGACAGATTTGGGGGAGGGGGATAGGGGAAAGCAGACTTTTTAAAGAAATAATACAATTACTTTTCAGTGACCTAGTGGTAAAAGACTAAGTTTCTAAGTTTGAAGTTCCAAGTTTATGTTCAAATGCAAGTATTTCTGCCCTGCCTTGTACCAAATGGGATGTCTCTTGAATTACTTGGTTTTCCTGTTTTGTTTTGTTCTGGTTGCTGTTGTTGTTATTTTCCTCATGACAGGGTTTCCCTGTGTAGTCCTGGCTGTCCTGGAACCAGCTCTATAGCCCAGGCTGAACTTGAACTCAGATATCCGCCTTCCTCTGTCTCCCAAATGCTGAGATTAAAGCGGTGTGCTACCATACTCCATTATATTACTTTTGAAATAATTGAGTCTTGCAATGATTGAGTCACGTGTGACAAAATGCTTTATAACAATAATTGATACTCCTGGTGATGCAAGTTGAAATTTTTTTTTATTATTGCACAATTTAAATATCATAGATTTTTCTTTTCTTTTTTGGAAAAGTAGTCATATAGTCATACAACGAGGCTGGATGACTTTTTTGCCTGTTCTTTGGTTTCAAACCTAGCTAGTTTCCTCATTAGCTTTTGTAGTTTGTGGTTTGCGGCTGTTGTTTGGTCTTGTTTCACTGTGCTGGACATTGAAGCCAGGGCTTTGCTTACTAGGGAAATGCTGGCCTTCATTGACCATTTTGATGTGTAAGTGGATCTATCTAAGTTTGGTTTAGCAAATATATTTTACAAGAAAAACAACAACAAAAACCCTGCTGTCCCTGCCCCTTTTCTATTTTTAGAGGCAGGATAAGGACAGGAATAAAAAAACAAGAGATGACTGTTAACACCTGTCAGTGAGAAGGAGCGACTGCCAAGCGGCTGGGTCTTGGTAGAGCACTTGCCTAGTATGCAAGGTTCTGGATTATATTCATAGTACTACGAAAAAAGTATGGGCTGGGGGCACGGGGTGGAAGGGTGGAGGAGAACTTGACAGATTGCTATTTCCAACCTAAAGTGCTTAAATGTATTCTTCTGTTCATATGTGCTCAGACTTCAGGAACCCAGTCCACAGGAAAGGAAACAGGAGAATGATGTATGATTAGAATGTACACATTGGAATGCCAGTTTATGTTTAGAATAGAAGGTAATTCTTTCTGGGGATGAGAATTTTCAGATTGAAAACTCCAGCATACTCTTCATGTATCTAAGAACTTAGGAAGCCAAGTTACTAACCAGACTAAGATTGTGTGGTAATCAGTATCAAAGAAAAGGGACTTAGTTTTGAATAATTTCATTATTAGTTATGGCAGAAATATAAGAACGATCCTTTCCGTCTATAAAGAACACTACTCAAAGGACCAGGACCCATAAATCGAGCTGTTGCCCTGTCCTTTTCCTTCGAGCAAAGCAAGATGAGTCCTTCTTCCTCTCAGGTCCCTGTAGCTCAATGTGTATTACAGATTGTGTTTATGTCGGTCACGTTACATCTCCTTGAAGATCTGGAAATACATCAGTTTGATTGTGGATATTTAGACTTCACTGCCACGTGTCTTACTGTTAGATGATCGAATAGAGTGTATGTCTTGTTTAGTATATATTTTGTTTATAGCCATTGAAAGTACTTGAGTTTCTTTTAGTCTTAATTTTGAAGTCTTGAAGTCCTTTCTGTATTTACTAGAAAAGCATCCCTGTGTAATAATAGAGTTAAGATAAAGAACAGCGTTTTGGTTTTTTTGTTTGTTTTGTTTTGTTTTGGATTTTCGAGACAGGGTTTCTTTGTTAGCCTTGGCTATTCAGGAACTCATTTTGTAGACCAAGCTGTCCTTCAACTCAGAGATCTGCCTGCCTCTGCTTCTCAAATGCTGGGAATAAAGACATGTGCTAAAGAGCAGGGTTTTAATAATAAATACAATTTCTGTTGTAAAAGTAAACCTCAGAAAATTGTAAGGAAGTAGTTAGGGTTATACTGAAAAATTGCAAATTTGAGTAAAGCAAAATTTCAAAGATTTCCAAATAATTTAAACTAAGGTAGCAGATTGCAGGAAGGTATGTGCTACCTATCTTCATTCTTTGAGCTGCTCTTAAGAAGGGTAAACACAGTTGCTCTAGATGCATGTTTTAATTTCCAGAGTCAGAGGTAATGAATTTGTCATATGAATCACTGAAGCAGGTTTTTTGGTTCAACAGCCCCCAATCATGACATGGAGACTTAATTTTAGTTATGAATGATCGACCTTATCTTATGCTTGTTCCACTAGCTCTTATAACTTAATTTAACCTGTTTCTCTTCATCTACATTTTGCTTTGGGGCTTTTACCTTTCTTTCATTTTGTTCATCCTTCTTTCCTGCTTTGGCTGGCTGCAGGCTGGCTAGATGGCTGGCCCTGGGCATCTCCTCTTCCTCCCTCGCTCTCTCTCCAGCCTAGATTCCTCTTCTTACTTATTCTCTCTGTCCTCCAGCCCTGCCATTCAGCTTTTTTTTTATTAAACCAATCAGGTGCCTTAAGCAGGCAAGGTAAAACAAATGCAACATATCTTTACACAGCTAAACAATTATTCTATTCCACAAAAAGTTCACTTTATGCCTTTGTGTGTTCTTACCGAAATTTTATAAATATCCCTGAAATTTGGAAGCAAAAATAAATTCTGTAGACCATAAGGATGTGTATAATTTAAGAAGTTGTCCTTAATAAGTACAATGAAAATGAAAGGTTATTAACCAGTAACTTAGTCTGTTTACTGGGTGCTATGTGCTGAATACTGTGCTAATACTTAGCAAATATTAACTCATCTAATACTCATAACAACAGATAGAGGCGCAGTATTCTTCATTTGTATTAAATATATTTTAAGGATCAGAAGAAGAAAGTCAGTTTAGCTGTTTGCTTAGAGCTTTTGGAAGATTGGTGAAAGGGAAAATCCTAAAACTGTAGAATAAAATTTGATTTTATTTCATATCTTTATGTGTTTATGTATTATTTTATTATATGTTTTTTATCTACACTTTTTCTGTTTCTGTTCCAAATCTTGTTAGTTAATTGCATCAGAGCTTTTAATTAGGTTAAGGAATTATGAGCTTTTGTTGTTGTGTTTTGAAACAGGGTCTCCCTATATAGCCCTTGCTTTCTGCTTTCTGTTTCCAAACCTAAAACATAAGGATTTATGTTAGTGACAGCAGGTAATTTTACTTTGTTTCTCTAGATATAATGAAAATAATTTTCAGGGAGCATGCAATATTGCCACTTTATTCTGTAGATGGTAAGCATATATTAAAACTGGTTGAATTCTACTCTAAAGAAAGCTGAACGAAGGGAAAAGAATTTAATGACAGAGCAGTTATGATAAACATCTGATTTGTTAAATCACATTATATATACTCCCATTTCTTCTTTATTTACTTGCTGTGGCTGTGATCTATATTTATATGGTGGCAGTTAATTGCCTCCCCAGCTGATTTCAGCACCACTTCTTTGTAGCTTAGATGTCAATTAAGTAGATAGGTACTAAACTCGCAGCCTGATCTTTATTATCTTGGTTTTAGAACCTAAAATTGTGAAGTCTTTTAACATATTATGGATATTGGCACAACATGAATATCATTAGAAATGAACTACAATGCTGTTACCTTGTGAAACTTAGACATTGATACTGTTTGTTCAGTATTGGACTAATTCAGTTCATAGATATATAGTACTCTTAAGTATTTGTTTAACAAAAGTTAAAACAAAAAATATGGCTAGCATGTAGAGGCAATTCAGTATATGAAATCAACTATTAGACATCAACAGAAGGGAGTTGTTACTACCTGGATTCCTCTTTGCTTTGTTTCTAATGCCCTGATGTAGTGTTTATGTGTTCTGGGCGTTTACACTTGTGTACATTTATCCTTTGTTCTTTATAGCCTTATTTTTTTAGATTTACTTACTTGTTTGAGATAGGATCTCACCCTTTATCCCAGGCTGGGCTGTAACTCATCATAAATCCTCCTGCCTCAGCCACTAAGTGCTTGGATTGCAGATGTGAACCACCAGTCTCAGCTCTGAAATTACATATTATATGTATTTGTATATTAATTAACCTATGCTCAAGGTCGCTCACTGTTAGGTAGGTTGGCTGTTAGGTACCCAAATGTGGACTTAACTCAGACCTGTCTGGTTCTAGTTCATATTTTCTTCACTGTTCTTCCGGTTTTCAGTGGTACTTGTCCTTCCTTCTCCATAAGACTGTTATTGAGATAAAGAAACATAGTAAAATTATTTCATAGCATGGGGTTTGAAGATCAGAAATAATTTTTCTTTGAGTTACTTTAGACATTTATGGATAGATAACTGAGAACCAAATATAATAAAAGTTACGAATATTGACTAAGTTGCAAGTAAACTTTACAGTATTCTGGCTAGAAATAGTTGACCCTGATGATGCTCAGGGTTCACAAACACAGAACTTGTCAGGAGAGCTGAAGCAGGCTGTCTAGCCTCCTCCTGCCCTGTGCTTTCTCACTCTCTCTGTTCACAGTGGAACACAGGAATATTCATTTCTATTAGGCCCCTAAGTGATACTGATACTTTTGGTACAATGACCATGTTTTAAAACCCTATATCTGAATAACTTCTGTAAATTTTTAAGACATATTTCTTGAGAAAGGAAAGAGATCACATTAGAATTTTTAATAATGGAATTTGAAAAACCTAGTGTGTCATTAATTTTTTTTTTTTTTTGGTTTTTTTCGAGGACAGGGTTTCTCTGAAGCTTTTTTAGAGCCTGTCCTGGAACTAGCTCTTGTAGACCAGGCTGGCCTCGAACTCACAGAGATCCGCCTGCCTCTGCCTCCCGAGTGCTGGGATTAAAGGCGTGCGCCACCACCGCCCGGCTCGTGTGTCATTAATTTTAAGTTCCTATTTTAACCTTCCCCCTTTAAAGTTTTATTGATAATTACTTTAGTTGAGCATTAAAAATATGATTTACTTATGTAACTTTAATTCCAATAATTGTTTTTAGTTTAAACATTTTAAAAAATATTCATTTATTTATTTATTCATTCATTCATTTATTTATTTACTTACTTATTTGTTTATTTGTTTATTTATTTATTTATTTATTTATTATGTGTACAATATTCTGTTTGTGTGTATGCCTGCAGACCAACAGAGGGCACCAGACCCCATTACAGATGGTTGTGAGCCACCATGTGGTTGCTGGGAATTGAACTCAGGACCTTTGAAAGAGCAGGCAATGCTCTTAACCTCTGAGCCATCTCTCCAGCCCCCTAGTTTAAACATTTTTAATTTCAGTTACTGTTTGTGTGAGAGAGGGGAGAAAGAAAGAGAACCATGTGTCATTCCCATGTATAGAGGTCAGAGAACAACTTTTGGGAGTCAGTTCTCTTTTTCACTGTGAGTTTTGGGGATCAACTCAAACTCAGTCTTGAGGCCTGAATAGCAAAGCGTTTTCACCTACTGGCCAATATGGTGGAAGAAGCATCTACAAGTGTTCTTATCAAGGACCTTTCTTCATCTATTTTTTTTTTTTTTTTTTTTTGGTTTTTTGAGACCAGGGTTTCCCTGTAGTTTCTAGAGCCTGTCCTGGAGCTAGCTCTTGTAGACCAGGCTGGCCTCGAACTCAGAGATCCGCCTGCCTCTGCCTCCCGAGTGCTCTTCATCTATTTTTAATTTTTGATAGTTATCATTAATCTGGTATGAAATAAACTGATGTTTGAAATGAATAGTTCGCACATTGGCTAAAATAAGATGAAGACGTACTCTAAGGATGTAAGTGTGTGGATGCAGCCATAGTACCTTATTGACCCTGCATGAGCCAGGAACCCTAGAGATGCAGAGGGCTCTTAGGAGCTGATGTGGGCACCACTTGCTTGCCTTTCCATCTGTCTTGTAAGTGTGTCGTGAGCTAGGTCTTTCCACATTCTTTTTTTTGTTTTGTTTTGTTTTGTTTTGTTTTGTTTCTCAAGACAGGGTTCTCTGCAGCTTTATAGCCTGTCCTGGAGCTAGCTCTTGTAGACCAGGCTGGTCTCGAACTCACAGAGATCCGCCTGCCTCTGCCTCCCGAGTGCTGGGATTCCACATTCTTGCTATGATGATATCCACTGGTGAGGAGTTACTCCCACCCTTTTAGAATAGAGTCACCAAATATAAAACTGCTCACCTTCAGAGTGTAGGCTGGGATCCTTAAGAACTAGTAGGAAGTCAGGCAGCCAGCTTCTGTTGTCTGGCACTGTCCT
This sequence comes from Arvicola amphibius, assembly GCF_903992535.2. Classification (NCBI taxonomy): domain Eukaryota; kingdom Metazoa; phylum Chordata; class Mammalia; order Rodentia; family Cricetidae; genus Arvicola; species Arvicola amphibius. The sequence continues at coordinate 112,435,239 of NC_052053.1, forward strand.
TTTCTATGTGTGTGTAACAAGCCAGGCCTGCTTGTTTGGGTTTCTGTTCCACCCCGGTACCTCACAGCCGGCAAGCCCCCCAAAATAACACAGAGATCTCTATAAGTTATAAAGCTGATTGACCCATTAGCTCTAGCCTCTCACTGGCTAACTCTCACATCTTGATTAACCCATTTTTTGATCTATGTTAGCCATAATATGGCTCAGTAACCTTTTATTAGTGGTGCAGATCACATCCTGCTGCTTTGGTGGTCTGGGCAGGAGTGGAGGAATCAACTTCCTCCTTCCCAGATTTCTGTTCTCATTACATCATTTCTACTTTCTGTCTGGTTTTCCCGCCTATACTTTCTGCCTGGCCAATCAGCGTTTTATTTAAAACATGATTGACAGATTACAGACAATTCTCCCGCACCATGTGTGGGTTGAGGATCTAGGCAGTTACTCTAGAGCTGTTCTTTCTGCTGCCTAAGAAAGTTAAACTGTCTAAATCTAACATATCATCCAAATCCTCATGTGGCTCACTGCGTCTTACTGATAGAATAGTCAGGCATTGGCCCTGCCCCCAGTAGACAGTAAGCAAGCTCCCTTCCTTTTTTGGTACACATAGAAGAGAGTTACTTTTTAGGTGGGAAAACTAAAGTCTTCTTAAGGCTAATGTTGTTACTGATAAGTAACATCTAATAAGTGTTGCAGGTACATGCTGCAACAGAAAGACATTTCCCCCTTTTAATGCTGTTTTGCTGTGCTATACACATGAGAAACTGAGGCTTTAAGGTGACCTTCACAGGGTCATACAGTTATTAAACAGTTTAGACAATACTATAAACTAAGCAGTCTGATTCTAGAACTAAGTCTCTTGAAATTATATTGTTGTGCCTCTCTGGATCTGTGTAATATGTATCACATGTGTGTGCTTATGTATTGTGTGTGTACACATGTTATTTACAAGTTATATTGTGTTATACTTTCATACCACCTGTACCACAGACCCTAGAATGAGTTTCTTATCTAATACTAAGAGGTAGTACAACATAGAAAGCAAAACTCCACTCAGGTAAACAACTAAAAATAACAAAGTTAGTTGCAATTGTTGAGACTTTGCTGATCAACACTATTATAAGCATTTCATATTATAAATTCAGCTAATCCTCAAATTCACCCTTACTATATTCCCTGACTTACCACATAACCCTCAGTTTTCCTTCTCTCTAAACTCAGTACCCTCAGTTCTATTACTCATTTGACATGATCTGAATTCTTCTCTTCAGTGGGTATTCTGGTTTGTTTCAATTCCCTTTAGGGTGATGCCTAAAGTCTGTGCACCTATGTGAACTGACATTTCAGAACAAAGTCTCCTTTCTGACATTCCATGCAATATAATTCTATTAGTGAAGCTTAAACCCCACCTCAGATTAGGTGTTAAAGTGGTATGAGATTAAAATCCCTAAACCCTTAAACCATCTGTCAGATCAGTTATTTCTCTCCTTTATGCTTGTGCCAATATTTTGGAATGTTGATATTTTAATCCCTATTAAAATTATGTTAAATGTCAGGTCTTTAGGATCCTTAATTTGTTGTCCAGTGTTTTCGCTGCCCCTCCTGGTCATTTCATGATCACTACAAAGGACATGGGCAGAGCCAGAGTATGGTCATCCTGATTCTACAGTCCTCCACTGGAATCATCCCCCCAGTCCCCTGTTCTTTTAGTAGTATGCACTGGGCATTTGCTCATTTGCCTACCTAGACTAAGTTATAGGTTTAGATTTGTTTTCAAAAATCTTGAGAGGCATTATAAAATTCTTTACTAGTCTCAAAAGATACAAATACACTTTTTTGATAGAACACCCCAAGCTCGCCGTGAGAAGAAATGAAGTCTCTGATGTGCCTTATTATTGTTAGCCCCTTTAGACTGACGTAATCCATTTAAGGCAATCACAAATCATATCCGTGCTAATTTTTAGAGTATTATCTGGAGTTAAGATGAATCTTCTTAGACTGTTTATAAATTTAGTCTCACTTTTGAGATTAGTGTCCAATCCTGTATCTCTGGAATCTCATTTGTAGGTCTTTGTAACTATCTTGGATGTAATTGTTTAGTCTGGGAGAAAATATGTTCTTATAAAGTATCTAGCTCTTGCTTTTCGACCTTTCTATTTTTCATTGACATTGTTCATTGTTCACTGTTCAGCCTGACTGTAATTCTGATAAATCAGATAAATGAGAGTGGGTTACAAATCTCCACATATATACTAAGTTAACCTCATGTAAATGGGAATCGAACTTTTAGAGAAATTTAATTTAACCTAGACTGAGGAGGATGAAAAAGGAAAGGTTATAGACAATACTTAACACTTACTAAGAAACAATTGGGAGATAGTATTTTTTTTATAGAGAGCTATAACAGTAATACTCATATGAGCTATTATTGGAACGAAAGGCTACTGTGGGAAAAAATATGAATTAGTAAGCAATGGAAGTCATAGGAAGAGGCAATTTAATGAAGTGAACCTCATGTACGACATGGAACCATATGTGCTATATATCCTTCTTATATGGAACTTTATGCTTTACAAAATCACTGTCAGTTGGTTATTTTTGGTGCTATTCTTGATAAAAGAGAGTTTCAAAACTAATTTGGCTGTAAGCAATTTTTTCCTACCATATATTTGTATTTTATTGTAGTGCTGCTGAGTCTTTAATGAAAATAATCAATGAAACATTTAGTTTATATCTAAAAGTCCATACGGTTTGGGCCTTATCATAGAACAATTTGGGTCTCCACTTCCTAGTCTCTATAACAAAGGAGTTGCATTAGATGATAGTAAATTCCTTTATCTCTAAAAAGCCTCTGTTTTATTGTTCACTGTTTAAAGCCCAGCAAAGTAGTGAATAAATAGTCTGACTTGTGCACTTTGGGACACAGGCTCACATTGGCATGGCATTTTGAAATAACTGTCTGTGTCTTTTACTTTCTGTAGATGGACCACACAGCCCGACCTACATGCTTGCTAACCTTAACCCACTTGCATTCAGAACAACTTCTGCAGGGCTTGAATCTCCTTCGTCAGCATCACGAACTCTGTGACATCATTCTTCGAGTAGGTGATGTTTAAAAATTCATGCTCATAAAGTGGTTTCTTGCCAGCAATTCAGCCCATACTTCAAGGCTATGTTCACCGGAAACCTTTCTGAGAAGGAGAACGGTGAGGTTGAGTTTCCAGTGCATCGATGAGGCTGCGCTGCAGGCCATCGTGGAGTACGCCTACACGGGGACAGTTTTTCATCTCTCAGGACACCGTTGAATCTCTCCTGCCAGCAGCAAACCTGCTCCAGATAAAACTTGTCCTGAAGGAATGCTGTGCATTTCTTGAAAGCCAGCTTGACCCTGGTACTGTATTGGAATTTCCCGTTTTTGCAGAGACGTATGGTTGTCATGACCTTTATTTGGCAGCTACTAACATACATATGCCAGAATTTTGAATCTGTTTGCCAGACAGAAGAGTTTTTTGAGCTTACGCATGCTGATTTAGATGAAATTGTCTCCAATGACTGCTTGAATGTAGCTACCGAAGAGACAGTTTTTATGCATTAGAGTCTTGGATCAAGTATGATGTGCCAAGAACGCCAGAAATACTTAGCACAGCTGGCTGAACAGTGGTACGATTACCATTGCTGAGTGTTAAGTTCCTCACTAGACCTCTATGAAGCAAATCACCTTATCCGTGATGATCGTACTTGTAAACATCTCTGATGAAGCTCTAAAGTACCACTTCATGCCTGAACATAGACTCTCGCATCAGACAGTCTTGATGACGCGACCTCGCTGTGCTCCCAAAGTATTGTGTGCAGTAGCGAGGAAATCTGGACTCTTTGCCTGTTGGGATAGGTAAATAAATGTTTTTTTTTTTTTTTAAAGGAGTAATACTATCCCATATTGTGCTTTTTAAATGTGCTAATTTTCTGTATTTAAGAAATATTTTTCTTTTCATTTGCTGTTTTGATGTTCTTCTCTCCTTTTATTTCTAAATTATTTATGAGAGTATTTTAATCATATTTCCATACATTCTCTATTATATTCAATTATTAGTCCTTCCTTCACCCCCAAAGTGTGTACATTGATCTATTCTGGTTATATACTAATTTTTCTAATGTTTTTATTCTACTTCCTTCTCATCCTCTTCCTTTTTTCTCCCTTTCCCCTATCCTTTACACTTCACCCTCTCCTCCTCTTCCTTCTAACAGTGTGCTAAAGAAGAGAGCTAGGAATCTAAGATGAGGGGCAGAAGGAGGAGTAAGCTTGAATGAAAATAGTTGATTAGAAGAACATTAAGGAAATGAGAAAATAAACTAGCATAAATAACTTCATGTGAAATTGTTTTTTATTTTGTTTTTACAATTGTAAAAAAGTTTTTATTTTCCTAATATTTTACAGCAGGGATTGTCAGTCTGTTCTGTAAAGAGCCCAATAGAAGATATTTCAGACTGGTGGGCCTTCTTATCTTTGATGCATCTACTTAATTCCACCTTTGTGAGATGAGAGCAACCATAGGCGGTATATAAATGATTAAGCATGGGTGTGTTCCAATAAAACTTTTATTTGCAACAATAGATGGACTGAATTTAGGCCATGACTTTGGCTTGTCAACCCTTGATTTAGTTCTTTATGAAAGTCACCCTTATGACACTTACAACATAGCTGGAGGTTCTTTGTCTTTCCTTTCATAGAGGTCACTTCATGAAAATGTTGATGTGTAATATATTCCTTTCAATACTATGGATTTCTTTCTGGGCCATTTCCAAAACTCTGGTTAACCTGTTTTCTTTCTCTCCAGCTATAGGAAACTTGTTATACCATCAATGACAATTCATTTATTCTAATTTTAAATAAGTTTCAACTGTGTATTTCCGTTCTAGCCTAAGAGTACTGTTATTAAGATTGGTCTACAAGTAGAGTATTGGCCTGCGGTATTCACGCATGTTAATTGTCTGACTCAGGCTTAAAAGAAAGGACTATTGGCATGAACTGAGTAACTGATGTGACAAAATTTCAAATATGAATATATATTGATAAAATCCTTGTGTAATTTCCTTTTGGTTCTCAAATATTAAAAAACAATGAACCTGTCATTGAAAATTTGGAAAATATTCTTATATTTACATCTAATAATCTTTTTCTGATTGTATCTATCATAGTAAATTTTAAAGTATCATTTTTACAAAGATGTTTACTGAAGCATTATTAATAACTATGGAAAAATTGGAACCAACCTGATGATTATTCAGTTAATTCTACAACCAAACAGTGCTAGATAAAGAGCCTTCAATAAATCCATAATTTAGTGAAGAATGAAATATTTTCTATAGTATGCTAATGCAGTGATAAAGATAATTCTGTGCAATTATTGAGGAGGAGTATTTATTCCATTTGGACAACTTAGGGGAGATTTTGTATGGAAGTTCGTGTCTAAGGTAAGTATTGAAATGAAAATAAGAGTCAAGCAAAGAAAGAAGATAAGGAAATATGCAGAGACAAAGGCATGGTACAGTATAGGTCATAAAAATAAAAGCTGTTTGATAGCAAAAAATCAAAATTTCTGACTAGTGAGTGGTTGTCAACCTAAGCCATTTCTGATATTACCGTATGCCAATGAGAAGATGTTTATATATGTTACAAAACAGTTTTAAAGGGGATAGTGTTAATGATCAGACTTACATATCAGATCCTTTTGTCTGTATTTTAGAGCAACTCAGAAGAACCATATTAAATAACCTCGGCAGTGTGTAGATAAGAAGCTGTTGTAGAAGTACAGGCAAGGGGAGCCGGATGTAAGTTGTAGTAGTTTAGAGTACTGGCTGCTTTTGCAGAGGGTCCCAGGTTGGGTTCCCAGTACCCTTTGGCACTCACAACTCTCTGTACTCCAGTTCCAAGAGATCTGACACCTGTAGTGTGAGCGGCGGGGCTGCGTCCCGCCACCCGCCGCCGGCTAGCTTTACCCAAAATAATTACACGGAAACTGTATTCTCTTAAACACTGCCTGGCCCATTATCTGTAGCCTCTTATTGGCTAATTCTCACATCTTTCTTTAACCCATATTTAGTAATCTGGGTAGTACCACGAGGTGTGGCTTACCGGGAGAGATCTTAACCTGCGTCCATCTCGGAGAGGAGCAGCATGGAGACTCCTATGGCGAATGTCTGAAGCGTCTCTCCAACTCTACTTCCTTGTTCCCACAATTCTGTTCTGTCTACTCTACCTCTCTTAAAGGGCCAAGGCAGTGTTTTCTTTATTAATTAACCAATGAAAGAAACATAGACAGATAACTCTCCTCCATCAGTTCCCCTTTTTCTGTTTAAACAGAAAAGAAAGGCTTCAACTTTAACATAGCAAAATTACATATAACAAAACAGTTATCAAGTAAGTATTACAGTTACAATATTTAAATCTATTTTATCTTTTATCATAACTAAGGAAATCTATAACTATCTATTTATTCTTCAACTCCATCAAAGACTCCAGAAGGATATAATGCTACCTAAGTAAACAAGAAATAAGTAACTTATAAAACTCTAGAAAATGACAGAGACAACTCGCTGCCTGGACAGTCACCCAAAGTTCCTCTGTACCTTTTGGGGCATCCATCTTCAGCCTTCAGGCCCATAGTGTCCAGCAGACTTTTCATGAAGCAGGAAATTCCAAAGACAGTTCAGTCACTTTCTGCTGTGTCCTGCAGAACGTCTCGCAGACTCTTTCATGAATCAGGAACCCCGAAAGACCATCTCACCTTTAGGCAAGTTCAGCAGTCCTCTCTCTGTGGGTTCTTTGTGTCCAGTTATGGAACAGTCCAGCCAAGAGCAGTTTCTTGCCCAAATGGCTAACAAACTCCATAAGTAGCCTCTTCGATGCCCCATCTTCCTCTCGAAGTAGATTGGTGCTGCCAGGAGCAGACGTGTCTCATTGTCATGAAAAACCCTAAGTTATTAAAACATTAAATGCCATATTCTGCAGTCTTTGAAAGATATGAAGAATGTCTATCTAACTGAAATATATCTCTACATATCTAGAAAATCTAATAACATGACTACAAGCTTAACTATTATCAATGATTATCCATTAACAACCTATATTTCCTAATTATACATTACAGTTTTTAAAATGAACTACAATCACAATAGCTTAATCAAAATCAGAAATACATATACATATAACAAATTGACCTTAAAATCCATACTAATGCAAATTATTCATATCTATATCATATCCCCCTTTAAATGTAAAAGAACATTTATAAACAATATTTGGGAATGTGGGCGCAGTTATTTCTCTCCAAACTGCTTCCTGCTGAAGTGGGGGCGTTGTTATTTAGGTCTTTCTATGGTATAACCTGTGTGCTAGGTTCCTCTCAGTTGGCAGTTGAGTGAAGTAATATTTTGAAGATGTTCACAGCAACCTTTCAGGAGGGCGTGGTCTATCATACCATATTGGGATAGAAGCAATCCACAGAGTCTCGTCCTCTGTGAAAACAAAAGAAGAAACTCTTTTCCCAAAGCATCATGTTTCTTAAATCCAAATCCTGAAGTCATACCATTAAGATGTCCATTCTGGTCTAGCCTGGCAGCCCATATAATGAAATGTCTCTCTGTACTTAGCTCCTTTACAGTCAAAAAAATCAAAGAAAACACAACAAAATACATAATCCAGACTCTCTGTGAATTTTCCATTTTTACGTGGCTTATTTTACTCTATCACTTTACTTTCTTTTAATCTATAACTATCTGTACTCTGTCTCTTTAAAGACTTTAACCTTTTTTTTTTTAAGGCATTAACTTTATTCTCTATATTTTCTTTTTCTCTCTTTTAAGCCTACGTGAGCCATTTAAAGGCCTTCTATGTCTGAATTCTTTTCTATTGTGAATCTGTAATTTTTTACTATCCAGGAGCATTTCTTAAAAGGTTAACCACTTCTTAAAATCTTAAGTTGCGCCAGGGGTAATACGGTACCTGCCTGTTTACAGCCAAGTCTAAACCTTAACTGCGCTGTTATCTATGTAATTGCGATAGACCTGTCCTGAGCTCAGCACAATTCAGCATGGCGGAGCAGAGCCAGAGCTGCTACTGCCTCAGTACACAGCAGTCCACATTGGAGCTGCACTCAGCAGTTTAATTTTGATACTGAGCGTGCAGCACAGAAACTCTTTAATCCAAGTTTACAGCCAAATCAGATGCGCAGAGCACTGCGCAGACTGAAAACACCTCTCTCTCTATGGCGGCAGGAATCCGCAAACGCTGTCCCCGCTAGCCTAAGCCTGATTCCGCCATCTGCCCAGGTGCAGGCAGGGAGCAGTGAGCCATTGGCATGGTCTCAGAGTACTTTCTTTCCGATCCCAAGCGGGCAAGGTTTTTAAGTGGATTTAGTGACCACGTTGGAGCGCCAATCTGTAGTGTGAAGCGGCGGGGCTGCGTCCCGCCACCCGCCGCCGGCTAGCTTTACACCCAAAATAATTACACGGAAACTGTATTCTCTTAAACACTGCCTGGCCCATTATCTGTAGCCCTCTATTGGTTAATTCTCACATACTTGCTTTAAACCCATATTTAGTAATCTGGGTAGCACCACGAGTTGTGGCTTACCAGGAGAGATCTTAACCTGCGTCCATCTCGGAGAGCGCAGCATGGAGACTCCTATGGCGAATGTCTGAAGCGTCTCTCCAACTCTACTTCCTTGTTCCCACAATACTGTTCTGTCTACTCTATCTCTCTTAAAGGGCCAAGGCAGTTTTTTCTTTATTAATTAAACCATGAAAGAAACATAGACAGATAACTCTCCTCCATCAGACCACCCTCTTCTAGATACCTTCTTCTGGCCCCTGTGGGCACCAGGCGTGAAGCATATACATATAACAAGAATAAATGTCTTAATGAAAGAAAGAATGGGCAAGAGAATAGGGTAGTTTAAGAGATGTTTTGAGAGAGTAAATTGATGGGATTTGGTTCTTAGATGGATGGGGAAGAAGAACGCTGAAAGAGAGGAAAAAGCAAATATGGATGAGATTTTGTAATTAATGATGAATTGAAAGTTTACTACCAAGAAGGAGAAATACAAGACAGGGAGCCACTTTAAGGGAACAGTGTGTTCAGTTTCAGATACATGGAGATTGAGTACCTATTAAATATTCAAGTAAAAATGTCCTACTGCTTATTGAATATGAGTGTGTTTATCAGTAATCTTGTTCAGAAATTTGGAAGTCCCACAGCATAATTAAAAAAGTATAAATTAAGCTGGCAGTGGTGGCACATGCCTATAATCCAGCACTCAGGAGGCAGAGATAGGCGGAATCTCTGTGAGTTCAGAGCCCGCCTGGTCTACAAGAGCTAGTTCTAAGACAGGCTCCAAAACTACAGAGAAACCCTGTCTCAAACCCCCCCCAAAAGAGAGAGAAAGAGAAAGAGAGAGAGAGAGAGAGAGAGAGAGAGAGAGAGAGAGAGAGAGAGAGAGAGAGAGGAGAAAGTATAAATTAAACAATGACATCTTTGATAGACTCCGTTACCAGAATGATGTTCTTTTTTTTTTTTTTTTTTTTTTTTTTTTTTGCTTGGCCCAGTAAGACATACAGAAAGGACAAAGGATTGATTAATGAATGTCAATCCAGAAACATTCTGAGAGATGGAAAACCAACAGTAATAGTGTCATGGACCTCAAGAATTTGTTTGTCAAGAAGGAGGGAATATGATCAACAAATTAAAGTGTAAAGAAAAGGTTCAGAAAACTAATGATAGTAGCTGTTATATGTGGCAGTATAAAGACCACTAATGACTTTCATGTCAGCAGAATTGTCGGAATGTTGTAGATATACCCTGTTGAGAAAGAGTGAAAAAGATGACTGTGGAGACAGCAATGGACAAGTTGGGAAGGTCTGATTTTGTTATATTTTATTCTTGAATAGAAACATTGAGTATATTTGAAAGAAGATGTCAAAATAAAGAGGGGAGCAGGCTGAAGATGTAGGACAAAGAAATGGTTGCTGATAGAACAAGGTCTTGAAATAGTAGGACAGTAACAGAAAAGAGGGAGGAAGACTAGAATATTTGTATATTCAGGTAGAACAGAGAAATGAGAGAAAGGGTCTGAGGAGAGTAGATAGATAGATAGATAGATAGATAGATAGATAGATAGATAGATAGATAGATAGATAGATAGGTAGGTAGGTAGGTAGGTAGGTAGATAGATAGATATAGACACATATGGCTTAGGGTCTGGAAAGTGTGGGTTGGTTAGGTAGTTTAGGAAATTGAGAAAAGAACCAAGCATCTCCCTAGGTAGAGTCATAAGGATGATAGTGTAATTGAGACTACTTTAAGTCATTGTGTGAACTCTCAGATGGTTAAGTAGCAGCACAATTTATACTCATCCCATGAAAGTATCAATATAGCTGAACACCGTTTGTCCTTAGAAGACTTTATTGGGGGCCAAGTGTAGTATATACTCCTGTAATCCCAGGATTTGGGAGACTGGGACAGGAGGCTAGCCATGAGCTTGAGGTCACCATGTGTTACCCAAGGAGTTCTAAGCAACCAAGCCTACATAGTAAAACACTGCTTCAAAATAAAAGCAAGAACAACAGCACTCAGAATCATTAGGATGAGTACCTTTGTGCGGTATCTGTTTCAGTGAGTTACCTAACATGATTTAGGTAAGTGGAAATCCATGAATTCTGGGTAATCCACCTTAGAGCTTCAAGGTTTCATTTCCACTGTGAGGTTTTTGTTTTTGTTTTTTTTTTCTTACTCTAACCAAATTCTTATTTTGTAAGACCCCCCCTGGCTGTTTTAGCAATTATTTACAGTATTTAGCATGACCATGGAAGTGGATTTGCTCTAGACGAGAGGAGTTTGGCGTCTTTGATAACCCTTTTGTGGTGTGCCATAGCTTTTTCTACTAGTTATGATGTAGTTTTAAAAAAAAATGTGCTTGTCAGAGCCAGGCCCTCCCAGGGTTAGGGCCATGAGCCAAAGAAAACTTCCATTGTTTATATTATACCCAATCAGTAATTTTCTGTTAAGAGGAAGAAAACCTGACAGAACAGTTGGTGCAAGGAAGCAGGACTGTTGCTGTAGCAAAATGCTCGGGAGTGTGGAAGCACTGTTGGAAACTGGGTAACGGTGCGTGTTGATCAGACCTGAAGGATTTTTCTAAGTTCCTTATGGCCGAACATTAAGACAGTTTCTAGGGTTCAAGAAGAGAATCAGTCTGAATCCCCTAGATGTACCTGTCCGTACGTGTGCCAGCATATTTGGGGAAGTGTGGGTGGTCAAGGGCGGTTGTGATGGAGCCTTAGACAGATATGAAGAACATGGAAATGGAAACGTTAGAGGAAATGCCACCCTTGCTGTGCAATTGCAAAGACTTGTTAAAAATTTGTGAAGACCCGCACCCCATCATTTTACTAACACTGGCCCCTCGTAATAGGCTAGGCTATCTAGCCAAAGAATTTCTAAGCAGCTGTTTTGCTGTGTGGCCTATTTTTAAGTAAATATACTTAAGATGTGAGAGGAAAGAAATGGCCCAAAGATAGGATTTATAATTAGTGAGAATTATGAATGGAGAACTTGAGAAATTCACAGCCTTTTGCATGTCAAGGGTTGAAAAGGTTTGCTTAAGAAGAAACCACAGCTGGGACCATGTGAATCCCACAGACTAAAGATGCCAGCATGGTGTATAAGGATGCCAGAACCATGAGAAGAGAGACTGACCATGTTGGTAGTCTTTGTGGCTGCTTCTTCCTCCGCAGAGCCATAGCTTTAGGAGGGCAAACATTTTAGGCCTAGGCCCAGGGCATGCTCACGCAAACCTGGAGGACCAAGGGCCGCCTCGGGGACTCTGGGCACAGCACTCAGCATAGCGCTCTGACTACTCCAGCTGTCGCTCACAAGCAGGCCCAGATGCAGCCTTGACCCACCAGAAGTTCAGAACGCAGTAACTGTGGGCTTACCTACTTAAATAGAAAAACAGAAAACAGTGGTATGCCTAGGCATAAATCTGTGGTAAAGATGGAGCAGGCTACAGAGAGCCCGCTCCTTAAGTGCTGAGCAACTAGGAGATGGGAGAACTATAGAGGCCTTATGACTGCACATACTGTGAGGTATTGAGTGGCCTGAGCCCAACAAAACCATAACAAAAGAGTTAAGGCTTTCTTGGCCCTATGCTCCTAAGTCCTACCCATAGGCATAGCCAGTGGAGTCCAAAGGCGATTGGTCTCTGCGTGATGTCTTAGTCATGGGACAGATGTATACTACACACCTTATTTAGCATTTTCTTTTTGGTGAATTATTGTCTTGTGTTCCATTGAGCATTTCTGGATAGGCCTGCTACGAAATTGTCTATAGTAGATTCATCAATAGAGGAGATGCATTAAGTATGAATTCTAAGTGAGGTATGTATTTTCAAATTTATTAGATAAAATTGTGTTCCAGTTTATGCTCTTTGCCACAGTGTGTCCATGTTTGCACAACACTCTTGGCAGTAGTTATGAAGTTATATCATGATTTATTGTGGTTTGGATTCGCATGACCTTGATTACTAATGCAAGTACACTTCTTGTGATGAGGCATTTGGGTTTTATTTAATCTATTATTTTTTCTGCTTATTCCAGTTAGCGTGGAGGAGTGTACTTTCCCCAGAATGACTCTGGATTGTCTGGCACCTCTAATATTCCTCGCTATGAATTTGGAATATGTGTTTAGACCAAAAAGTCTATGTTATAGGGGGGTATTGAGACTGATACGTGCGTCCCTGAGGTCACTGTCAAAAACATGAAAAGCTCAGTGGAGTGTTGGGGATCCTGATACAAACACCTGGACGTCTCTAGAGAGAATGAACGGAGCCGAAGCACACCCTTGGAGTGGCGGTCCTTGCAGGAGAACTCTATGCTTTAGGTGGATATGACGGACAGTCTTACTTTGCAATCTGTAGAGAAATACATCCCCAAAATAAGACAGTGCAACCGTGGCCCCAATGACAACCACACAAGGAAGTTGTTTTGGCTGCGGCTGTTCTGGATGGAATGATATATGCCATTGGAGGATATGGCCCTGCTCACATGAACAGGTATTTAACATAATAATTGAATTGCTTATGTTGTAGGTTTTTTACAGAAGCACGATTTATAGGTCATTGTTTGAATTTTAAATAACTTGTGCGTATGAATCGACTTTTTAAATATGCTTAAGTAATATTGACAGACATTTTGGAATTTGGACTGGTCCTAAGTGTAATTGTTTTTTATCACTGAGATTCAAATCTCTCCTAATAAATTTTATATTCAACTAATGTAGTGAACTACATTTTAGACTTCGCCTTAAACAAATTAGACAAATTTAGATTTTTATAGCATGCAATTATGTGTGTATCTATGTGTGTACATGATCTTTTCTTACATTGCATATTATAATAAAGTAGAAGTGCAATTCATGCATTCCAGTACATTATAAAACATCACAACATTAACATTTTGTCCAATAAGATTGCTCAGTGGGTAGATGTGCTTGCTGTGCCAGCCTGACAAACTGAGTTCAGCCTTTGGACCCCACGATGGAAGGAAAGAGCCACGTCTCACGTGCTTCTCTCTTTCCTGTGGTATCTTCACACTCATATTTATGTATGTATAATATTTTTTTAAAGAAGCAGATTTTAAAATTAAAATCTTATTTCATATTCCTTTTTGGATTCTATGGGTCATATATAACTAATAATAACATATAGAGTCGTTACACTACTAGAATGAGAATGAGAGGTTTTTTGTACTCTGTGGTATAATCTTGGAATGAAGGAGAAATATAGGTAAGAAAAGTAAAGCTTCCAAGTTACTGATTGTATGTACTATGCATCATGGTTCTAAAACCTTTGTTTAAAAATTGATGTTCTAAAGAATTTACCTCTTAGAGTGGTATTTTACTCATTGCGAGCAATCTAATAAAAGGTTTTGTGCTTATATATACTATACTGCCATTTTGTGTGAGGGACGCGTTCTACAAGCCAATCCCTCATGGATATCTTATAACTGTATAAAAGAAAATGCAGCTATTGTTGTTACCCTGTCCACAAAGTAAACTTTATACCTGAAATCCTTATCTACAGATGCCTAAACAGTTGGGACAAAATTACGATTATTTTTATCTATCTGTTTACTTAGTTTTTTAAACTGTGGTGGGTTTTAGTTTTGCTGTAGCGAAAAAGTAACAAAATGACCTATGGATTAATTTTCTTCCTCATGGTAAATACTTGCAGTGTGGAACGATATGATCCAAGTAAGGATTCCTGGGAGATGGTTGCTTCCATGGCTGATAAAAGGATTCACTTTGGCGTTGGAGTTATGCTAGGTTTTATTTTTGTGGTAGGTGGGCATAATGGTGTCTCGCATTTGTCAAGCATTGAAAGATATGACCCTCATCAAAATCAGTGGACAGTGTGTAGACCAATGAAAGAGCCCAGGACAGGTAATTATTCATTCATTCACTCTTTCTTTTGTTTGTTTGTTTTGTGGCATTGGGGGTTGAAACTCAGGCTTGTGCATGTAATTATTCTAGAACTGAACTGTGTCTTAGCTGTTAACTTAGCCTGCATGCAGGGTTAAGTGTGTGTGTATGTGTGTGTGAGAGAGAGAAAGAGAGACAGACAGACAGACACATACAGAGACAGATACACAGAGAAAGAGCAGGAGAGAGCAGCAGACATATAGTATGGTACGTGTGTCAGGGAAGATTTTACAGGACTTAGTTCTCTGCGGCTTGTTTTGATTTCATGCTGCCATGCTGCAGTCTGGCTTGTAACCTTCCCGCCATTTCTCCTGACTCCTTCTGCCTCCCACAGTAAGCTTGAGTGAATGGATATCTTTATTACATGCTGACTTTCTTTCCTTTGGCTGTGTACCAAGAAGTGGGATAGCTGGATGCTATAGTAGTTCTGTTTTTCGCATTGTGGGGAGTTCCATTCAGATTTCAGTTATGGATGGAATGATTTACATTTTCACCAATGGTATGTCGGTTCCTTTTCC
The DNA here is from genome assembly GCF_903992535.2 of Arvicola amphibius. Taxonomy (NCBI): domain Eukaryota; kingdom Metazoa; phylum Chordata; class Mammalia; order Rodentia; family Cricetidae; genus Arvicola; species Arvicola amphibius. The sequence goes on from NC_052053.1 coordinate 112,450,287, forward strand.
CTGTGTCCTCTCTAGCAGGTGTTGTTTTCTTGAATATTAGCCATTCTCACTGGGGTAAGGTGGGATCTCAAGATACGTCTGATCTGCATCACATTGATAACTAAGGAATGTTGAACATTTTTTCATGTATTTATGATTTGTACTTTTGAGAGTTCTCTGTTTAGTTTGTTTGCTCAGTTATTCATTGAATTATTTGGGTTTCTGTTTGAGTCATTTATATTAGTTCCTTATTAGATAAATGTCTAGCCTAGATTGTCTTCTGTTTTGTAGGCTGCTGTTTCACTCTGGTAGTAGCTCCGCTTGCCGTCCAGTCTTGTTTACTATTTACTGCTTGCTGAACAGTTGTCATCTAATGGACTTTTGTCTAGGGAGAGAGACTGACATCTAGTATTTCTTCTGCGTTCAGATTTCTAATTGTCCCAGCACCATTTGTTAAAGAGGCTATCTTTTTTCCCATGTATGTTTTGGCTCCTTGTCAAGGTGACTATAGCTGTGGGGATTTATTTCTAGGTCCTCTATTCTATCCCATTGATCTAATGTGTTTTGTTTCTTTTTGCGAAACCATATATTTTTATTGGGGAATTGAGACCGTTAATATTTAGAGCTATTATTGAGGGTGTGTATAACACCTGTCATTTTGGCAGTTCTATGGTGTCCTCTCAGATCTCTTTTGACTTCATGTCCTGGTGTTATTTGTTCCCTGTGACCTCTTGAGTATGCTTATCCTTTCCTCAGATTGAAGTATTCCTTCTAGTGTCATCTCCAAGACGTCCTGGAAAATTTATCTCCGGTCCTGTCTTCTTGGTGTTTCCACAGATCATCTTCTTCCTGAATAGGCATTGTCTTTCAGTAAGCTGGGGAGTTTTCTTCTGTGATTTATTTTACTGAGGACATTTTCTATGCTTTCCACCATGATTTTCTTTCTTTCTTTCTCTGTTCTCTTTGGGTTCATTAAAACAAATATTTATAATTTCTGTTTTGAAATTCTTGTCTTGTGTACCAGCTAAGTTTGTTTTTTCAGGATTTCAAAAACATTGCAGTTAGGAGGTGCTGCTTTATAGAGACACTTTGGCTTCCTTATTCCTGCTGGTTTGGGGGCCTAGGCATCTAGAGTTTGGTCATTACTGGTAGGAGGGTTTTTGTTTCTGGATTTTGTATGGATATCTGGTCTGACACTATACCTATACATATGCATATAACATACAATACAACAACCAAAGAATAATATGGGAGATGTTGAAAGTAAGTAGAGATAGCAATCCAGAAAAAGAGAGAGGAGAGAGAGGCACAGCAAAGAAAGGGAAGGAGGGAAACTATCAGTATCTCTTTCTTTCAAGAAGCACACAAACACACCACACACACAAACACACACACACACACCATACACACATATACCACATATACACAAAGTAAGTTCCAGGACAAAACAAACAAAAAAGTTTAAAAAAAAGTAAGTATGCCAGTTACCTTGATCCAACATTGTACTTTCTTTGCATGCATTGAAATTTCACACTGTACCCTGTGACCAAGGCCAATTACTGTGTGTCAAAACTAAAAGCATATTTTGAGAGTACTTTCCTGTAGTAGGGAGGGAGGGAGAGTAGAATAAAGCCATCATGGTGAAGGCAACTGACTGCTTTGGTAAAAGGTTTTTGTTTTGGTTTGATTTTGGTTTTGTTTTCTCTACTAAGCCTATATTGCTGTATTACCTGTATAATTATAGTAGATTGTTGAAATGAATTTTGAAAATGGATTAAAATATAAATTATTTTCAGTGAGATGTAGTCTACTTCATAATTAACCTGTTTGTTCTCACCCTCCCCCCGTCTTAGGAGTTGGTGCTGCAGTAGTTGATAACTACCTTTATGTAGTCGGTGGTCACTCAGGGTCTTCCTATTTGAACACAGTACAGAAATACGACCCTATCTCAGATACATGGCTGGACTCAGCTGGCATGATATACTGCCGCTGCAATTTTGGATTGACTGCACTTTGAGAAGTGTGAACTCGTGGACATTGCACATGGTGGTGCCGCAGGAAAGAACGCCCGGTGTCCTGAACCTGAAAGCTGCACTGCTTTCTCTGTAACTTGAAGTGGCATGAAGACTCAAAGTCTTGTTGGGTACTTTGAACTGACAAATAGTTTGACTTGCTCTTGATTATACAGTGAATCAATAATTAAAAAACAAAAAGAAAGAAAGAAAAAAAAAGGAAAGACCTAACCAATTGAATTGTGCACTTTTCTCCACTAAGACTGGGATAAACTAGTTTCTATATTCCTAAATTTAGATAAAACCTTGCTGCTTTTTAATTTGTTTTCAATAGTTTAAGCTCTTCTTTCTTGATCTGTATCATGATTTACTAGGATGAGAGACGCTTCAGACCTTGGAGTGTAGCGAATGACTGCACAGAATGTGGCTAGTGATTGTGGAATGCAAATTCATATGCTTCACATTGGTTTTTTTTTTTTTTTTAAGGGCTGCTTTTACTTCGGGTACTTTTAAGGATTGTAAATAACATGGCAGTCCTCTGAGGGCTCTTTCTGCTAATTGATCTTAGGGCTAATAGTGTGATAAGGTTGCAAAACAATGGTTTTTATTATCATGTTTAGGGCCCTGTTGTAAGATATATTTATTGTTTATGCTTTTTCTATATGGGCTGACCGACCTCGTCTATGCTTTAAGCATAGATAGAAAAGCAACCATGTCAGTTTCAGTTGTTTGTTACCCAGCAGGCTTTGGACAGTTAGTGTAAATATATTTGAAAGGTGTTTAGTACCACCCTTGATACATATTGTTTTTTTCATATATTCTTAATTTTAATTTTTAAGGTCTTAATTTTGTTTTCAGTGTTCAAATAAAAAATGGTGCTAACTGTAGGATGTATAACAAAGCTATAACCAATGTTATTTGGATGTTCAATGTGAGATGCATGGTGTACTATGATAATCTTTTTTATTTTTACTGCTTGATTTCATCTGTGCTTTCGAAAAGTGTTAGTGAGTATATTAATGTTAGCCTCCAACATTGTCTGAATGGCTTGAGTTATACTCCCATGGTTTTTCAGTGGTGACGTAAAGAATGATGCTTTTTTTGTTTTGTTTTTCTTCCTGTTCTAGAAATTTCTTGCCCTGCAGCATAGAACTACATGCAGTGAATATAGCTGCTAGGCTGGTGTGCATTACTTTGTTCATTTCCGAGGTCACTGAGGATTTTTAACTTATTGAGGAAAACTGGAACTCGATGTTTACTTGAATAAATGGTTCTAAATTTGGTTGTGCTTTGATTAAAGAAACTATCTTTCAAAACAAAACTGTTTGTTACAGCCACTGACAGCTTATTTAAAAAGTAGTTAACTTATTTTAGCATGGTTTAGTAAACATCTATTAGTCTTAGACACATTAACTTGCATTTTGTTACTATGTTGGTACGTGGATTTTCGTATTTAGTAATTTTGTTTCCATTTCCTTTATTTTTTTTCTTTTTCACCTACCTACTCTCTCTCTTTATAACTTCTACAAGACCAGTGAATATTTTTCCTAAGAAAAAAAAGCTCATCCTGCATTCTTAAGTGCCATACTAATCTAACTATTGTTAAGAAGCCATTTGTAAGTATAAAGCCTAGCTTTACCTGTTAGCATATATGTTATTACTCAAAAAACTATATTCAGGCAACTTGTAGTTTTTCTTGTTCTTCCATGAACTACCATTGTAGATTTGAGCATATACTATGAAACTCTGTAAAATCATCTTTAGTTCATAAAGTAACACCATGCTTTTACAAATATATGCACAGATTATGAAGCCTTGCAAGTAAATTTTTAGTCCTTTAACCTAGAACTCAAGATAAGCTAATAAAATCACTAAGTATTTTCTATGTCGCTTATTTGAATACCATAGTGACACATAGCCAATAACTGTTTCATTGATTTGAATAAATCTGTTTGACTAGGAATAAGGTGCACTATTATGGTTGACCTAAACCTTAGTTAAAGAAAAGCATTTTAAAGTTGACTCCAGCACATACTCACTTTTAAATCCAATCTTAGATGTGTTGTTTTATATCAGTCAAATTATTAAATGTATTGTTATGCTACTTTTAATCTCTTCCTCCCCGATGTGAAGTTATTTTAAATATACACACATCTATTCTAATCATTCTCTTCCACAGTGCTTTTGCTCGTATATTGTTTTCCAGTGTGCAGTCCATATAAAATACATAGTCATTGGTAAGTTAGATCAAAAGTTTGTACTGACAATTTTTTTTTTAATCTTAAGTTTTAAATCTTGCTTTAAAACTGAAGCAAACATTTTTGAGCAACAGTAGGATCATTTTCGTCAAGAAAGTACAGAGACATGCAAAAGCAGAAGAAATAGCACTCAGAATTTAGAAATATATGGTATCTTAGAACTCCTGTTCATAGTAACCAGAGCTACTGTATGTCCTGACACCTGGAAAGTTTACAATGGATATTTCTCTTCAAATTGAGAAGTTTCATATGAATACTGTGCTGGTAAGTTGCAATTGTAAAGCTCCATGTTTCCTATGCAAAAAAAGGATGAAATGTTAGTTTTAAAATCCCCAGGTTTAATGTTTTTAGAAAATGTATATGTGCATACATATATGTATATATACACATATGCATTCCAATACCTACTGGATATAATGTGGCATATATTCAGTCAGAATCTTGAAAGCATTTAAAACTGCCCAGAAATATTTGGAAAAGAGTGACAGGAAAATAGAAATCTGGTCAATTGCAATATCACTTGTCTTCTGTAATTATGTCAAAAGAATGTGTATGCGACATTTGGCTATTAATATTTATTGTATGTAGTAATAAGAACTTTTAAGGTAAGCCCAAAGGATGTTTGCAGATTTCATGTGATGCTAATATTGTTTTAAATATGATAATGAATATCAATTTAGGATGTAGTATCAAATGATAGGAAACTGGCACTTGGTTTTGAAAAGTTTTAGATAGTTGGGCATATGTGATGGATCCACTATATATGTGGTGAGACACCCATGTTAGGGTGCTGTGGCGGCATCTCCTGAAATGTCGATAGGTTACATTCTTCACTCAAAAGAGTGAACCGTCACGGAGCTCATTTTAACCTAACTCCATCCTTATTTCTAAAGTTCTATAGGAAGGGACATGAGCGTAGTTGATATACAAACACTTAGTGTCCAGTTAGGTTTTAATGACATAAGCCAGAGTTGTGAACATGCAATGTTTATAGATCCATGTGGGGTCTGCAGAGATGTATCATCAGTTAAGACTAACCGCTGCTCTTTCAGAGGACCCAGGATTGGTTTCCAGGACCCAGAGAGGCACACAACTGTCCCGCAGCTCCAGATCTAGGGTATCTGATGCCCTTTTCTGGCCTTTCTGGGCGCACACACACACACACACATATACACACAAATAACTCCTTTAGAAAAAAGATTTCCATGTGTCTTGGTATTGGATGGTATATTTTCTAACGGAAAAAACAAAACTAGGGAAGAACATACACAAACCCATTTTCTAGAACATCATGGCTCTGACTAACACTGAGGAAAATACATGTGTATCTCATGCTGGCTTCTGCTGTTTTCAGTCGCAGTGTTGGATTCCTGGTATTGTCACCAAAGTGCTCATTTTTAGGAAAGTCAGATTCTACAATAAACTTACTGCTTAAAGTTCAATAAATCTGTGATAGCCTCTCTAGACTTTCAATTCAGAAAGTTACACAGCTCTGTGACATGTCAAGTTACCATCCTGTTCTGCTACTTAACCCCTTCCTTTCCCACTGTATACAGCATTTAATTAGACAAGATTAATGAGATAATGATGTCTGTGGCTGGATATTTATTGGCTCTTCACTTCCAGTGTACTGAGTTCAGTGTTGATATTCACATTTGAAAAATAAATGTAATACATTTTAAATAGAAAACGTTTACAAATCTTACTAGTGTGAAAATGGGTCAAATAAAAATCCAGTTTACATCTCTGCAGAGAGAAAAATTGTCACCCATGTCTTTCATATTATCTAACCCACATGTCTTCTGCATTTAATTGTGTCAGTTATCATGTGTAAAGTCCCACATATTTTAAAATACCAAGCAAAAAGTTCCAAGTTGCCTTAATATACATGTGAAATTAAAGAACTGGATGACAATGCCTCTCTATATTTGCCTTATGAATTGTGTCGTGTCATGAACCAGAGATGGCTGGGATTGTAACAGGAGTCTAAAGCATTGTAGATGTGGAGAACCCGTCGGTGTCCTCTGTTGCAAAGAGTGTGGTTGGGTTGTTGGTAAGGTTCATGTTTAAATGTTTTTGTACCTGTATTTTACCTCTGAATAGATACTCTTAGCATCAGGGTTTTATTTTATTTTTGTTTACATAGTGGCATTTAACTTGTTGAAGATTGTATTCTTTTTTATTTTATTTTAAGAGTTCTTGGTGCATATTATTGTGGTAATGCTCTGTAATGGTTATAGTTATATTTCATTTAATGTGAAGTGTTTAAAATAAAACTGAAAAATGTACATTTGTATCATGAAATAATTATTGGAACTGCACTAGTCTTTGTCATGTTCAGCTCTTATGTCATTCTTAAGTTCTTTTGGAGGCATGGATAGGTGGATGCTGCATGGTTGGACGAATGGACGGGTGGATAGACGGATGGATGAATGTCTCAAAAGAGAAGGTGCAGAGCTTTCACAGCACGAGCCTGTAACCCTAGTGCGGGAGGGTCAGGTTAACTTAGTCAGATCTGAAAAGCAGGAATGGACCTGCATTCCTACAGCTTGCTCCAGGGTTGGACTCCTAACAGCATCTAGAAGAAAAACCTGCTGGGGGAGAAAGAGCCTGCCTAAGGGGCGGTATACCCCAGCAATGAGCCAGGAAAGGGAGGGCCCAGAATCCAGAGCCGACAGCAAGCTCCCAGCTGTTGGTTCACCCAACTCCCTGGGAACTGTTCTAATAGAGGTTGTAGTTTTTGTTCCCCAGCCCCTCCTTTCTCCACCCCGCCCCCACACAACTCTCTCTCCCACCCCACTTCCCCTGCTTCCTAACCTTCCACAGTGTATAGTTTTTATTTTCCTAAAGGGGCTGACTCCCTCTTGACAAGGAACAAGCCTTACACCTCAACTGAGTTATGTGAGTGCCAGCTGACTGTCCTTTGCCTGATTTTTTTGTTTGAAAAAAAATTTGTACTAAATTTTTTTCTATGACACATTTTTCTTCCCCTCAACTCCTCCCAGATCCTATCTACCCAACTCATGCTCTAGCTTTAACAAATAAAAAGCAAAGCAAAAGAACAAGAAATGCACAAAAATAGAAATCAAAATATACAAGCAGAAGACCAACAAAATGAGCAAAGCAAAAGCACAAAGCAACTTGAGATTAAAAAAGACTGCAAAATACCATTGAGTTTGTCTTGTGTTGGCCATCTACTGAGGATGGGCCTTACTTCCTGTGGTCATGTGTGGTTAATATACCCAGGGAGTCCATTGGGGAAAAGTGATTTTTCCTTTGGCAATGGCTATCCACTGAAGTTGCTTTCTTGGTTAGGGATGAGAGCTTGTGTCCACTTCTCCCCTTAGTGCTGTGACTCTGTCTACATTGAACCCGTTGCAGGTCCTGAGTGTGTTGAGCCAGTTTCTGTGACTTCTTATGTTATGCCTACCTTCTTGATACTGGAAATTCAGACTTAAATTTGGGAACTTAACAGATACAGCCTAAAGTATTTAAAAATGTATTGTACATGAAGTCAAGTATATTAAGAAGCATCTTCAAAGGAGTTAATTTCAATATTTTGGTATTGAATTAGTTTAATTTGGCTAATTTCAACATTTAATTTCTTTTGCGTGGGTGCTAGTTTTGTTTTTTGTTTTTGAGAAAGGGTCTGTTTACATAGCTCAGGCTGTCCTGGAACTCATTATGTAGACCAAAGTGGCCTTGAACTTAGAGCATCCACCTGCCTCTGCCTCGCAAATGTTGAAATTAAAATATGTGCACCACCATGCCAGAGTGAAATTAATATTTCTTGTTTAAGTGATGCTTTCAAAGTTCTGCTCATTTTCCCTACGGCATTCCCGGAGATCATCCACGTTACGCAGGAGCCCCTGTAAGATCAGTTTTAGTAATTGCAGGTAATGAAAGAAGGTCAAAGAGTGGTGTTAACCTCTGCTACACTCCACCCAGAAATGAGGTCCTACTCAAGACCACCCCTCCCCCAGTTCACACCAAAGAATAGAAATGCTCTGCTCCAGGAACTTCCTTCCCCTGGGCTTCTTGGGTTCTGTCTTCAACTTGCTAGATGGATGTTTTGTTAGGGAGAAATGTGTCCCAGGGGGTGCTGAACGTTAATCAGATGAATAGCAGGAGTCTGAACTAAACTCAATGAAATGCAGAAACCCTTCTCATGCCAAACCAGACCTCAAGACCAGGAAGAAGGGGGTGTGCTCTGCATAGGCTGTGTGAGGAGATCCTGTCTCAGAAAAAAAAAAAAAACAGAAATAGAAAACATGGAACAGTCATTCATGTCAAAGTTCTTTCACTGTATTTCTGTAATATTTTAAATTATTTCAAATATTTTTGTTTTGTTTTTTTTTTTTTTCAAAAAGCCAGGAAGTTCATAATAGAACAAATCTGGTTAAAGTTAAAGCACGGGGGGCGGGGGGGGGAGCATTTAAGGAAGTAAAGGGGTAACCGCATTCTGAGACAGCAATTGAAATCAACACGGTAAAGGAAACTCAGCAGAACACACAGCTGATAGATGGGAGAAAAAAAAATCTTTACCAGCTATAATACTTCACATAAGAGGTTGATATCTAGAATTTATTAAGAACTGTAAAAAAATTAAACACCAAGGGTGGGGAAAAACCCACTAATCAACAAAGGGCTAATAAATAGACAGCTCAAAAAATAAACACACCAAAAATGGCCAATAACTACTTTTAAGGGTGTTCAATATTCCTAGTCATTAGGGAGTGCAAATTAAATCTATGAGATAACACCTCACTACAGTCAGAAAGGCTATTGTCAAGAATTCTGATAAAAAAATGAAAAAAAAAGAAATCTGTCATCAAATGTTGGAGAGGATATGAGAAAGGGGAACCCTTACTTCAGTGGGTATGCAAATTAATACAACCAGTGTAATTAATCAATGTGGAGGTTCCTCAAAAAATTAAAAGGACTATTATATGACTAGCTACTCCACTCAGTCATATAAACCATAGAACTCCATATGCTACCATAGTGATGTATGTACATACATGTTTGTTGCTGTTTTATTTATGAAAGCAAGGAAATAGATCAACCTAGTTATCCATCAGAAGATTCATGGATAATGATCTGATCTAGTTATTCAGGTCTAAAGAAAAATGAAATCAGAAAAAAATGGATGGACTTAGTATGTATACCAGACAAGATGACCCAGTCTCAGAAAGAAAACAAAAGCTCATGTTTTCCCTCATGAGTGGGTCTTAGCCTGCAATGTACATACATATCTAAACAAATGTATGTGGGGGAACTTGTAAGCCCCTTAGCCACACTAGTGATCAGAGTCCTTCCCCAAGGACCTCTAGCTGTCAGGCTCCGCTCACAGAACACTACCTGCCCTAACTGCTGGACCCTGTCCCCACTCTACAGAGTAAAAATCTCAATCTCTGTACATGAAATACCACCAATCTCCACACTGGAAAGCTCCACCCCAAAAAGTTCCACCCCCCTCCCCAAGAACTCTATATAAGCCTGTATCCTATTCAGTATGTTGCTGTTTCTTGCCTGAGCAGAGGGAGCCACCCTCCTGGAGTTTTTTCCCTCCCAATAAATCTCTTATGTGAAGTTTGTTGTGTGGTATGACTTTGTGGTGTCCTTGGCTCCTGGAAGCCAGGATACCTTTCATCTGAGCTGTGATGCTTACAGGTATGGTATAAGATTTAAAATGGGGAACAAGGAAGGGTAAGTTTTAAAAGATAAAAATGTGGGTTCACGTATATAGCATAGATTTTAGACTTTAAAGATCTCTCAAGGTTGATAACACATTTTAAAATGCAAAGTCATTCCTTAAATGGGCACTATCTACATGTGATTCCATGAGGGGTAGTTACCTTATGGGGAGATCCAAATTTTACATTTTATTTTTTGAATATTCCTATACATTGTAGTTCCTTGTAGGTACTATTAGTAGTGTCTCTTATTCTTTAAACATGAATTTTTAGCTATTCACGTTTCTAGAGTGTGAAAATTGTTAAAAAGTATGTTTAAGATATTACAATTTTGGAAACTCAGAATTCCTGGAAATGCAGATTTATTGTCCCAAGAATTTGAAAACACTGGAACTTTCCCCTCCACCACTATATCTCATAATTCTATAAACTGTTATAATTAATAAATGAGTTTAGTAAAGTGCAGCATAAAAATACAAAAAACAAAGTATTTAATATGACAATAATAAATTATCTAAAAAAGAAATTCAGAAAGCAATCTCATTTACAGTACTTATAAAAAATGTCTAGGAACAAATTTAACCAAAGACTTTACAAAGAGGTCTTTGTAATGAAAAACTATCATGCATTGATGACAGAAATTAAAGAAGACATGCACACATACACATACACAACACACTCCATGCATGCACAGAGAAGCATCCAAGGTTCATGGGGAGAATCAACATGCAAACATGTTCTTAATTCCCAAAATGATTGGAAGATTCATTGTAATTTCTACCAAAATACCAATGACATCACAGTAGAAAAAATTCTAAAATGTACATGAAGCATCACACTACTGTCTTACAAAATGTTTTGCAAAACAGCCTTATACTGATTTGTGAACAGCAATGGTAAACATAATTGGAGAAGAAAGTTTAATAATAAATGGTTCGGGAACAACTGTATGTCAACATTTAGCAGACTAAAACTAGGCTACATGTCTCATTTATCAAAATAAGCTGGGATGGAGAGGTAGATCTGTCAATAATATACTAGTTTTGCAAATATGAGGATGAATTTGATCCTCTGGGCCTGTGGCAGTTAGAGTGTAATTGACCCCCATAATTTTGTAGGGGGTATCACCAGTAGGAGGTTTTGTTGGACTGGGTTTGGGCCGTTTTGGAGGAAAGGTGTCACTCTGGGGCAGGTTTTGAGATTTCCTTGCTCGGGGTATCTCCTTTTCTGTTGCCTGCCAAATTGTAGGACTCTCAACTACTTCTCTGGCACTATGTCTGCCAGCATGCTGCCATGCTCCCATCATGATGGATGGACCTCTGAAACTATAAGCAGCCACCTCAGTTAAATGTTTTCCTTATAAGGGTTGCCGTGGCCAGAGTGTCTCTTCATAGCCCATAGAAGAAACATAAGACAGAGTTCATGTTTTAGAAAAAGTGCTGTTGGGTAAGGGGGGTCACTGGAAGAGATCGATACATCTTGTTCCTGAGCCGTCTTTCAGCTTCCTGACCACCATGATGTGAACACCCTTCTCTACTTGTCCCACTGCCATGATATTCTTCTCTTCTCAAACCCATGTGATGGGTTCAGCTGACCTTGTGCTAGCACCTCTGAAGCTATGCTCAAGGGGTATGCTTTCTTTTCTACATTATTTCCTTTGGTATTTTTTCCAATCAATGAAAGAAGATATTATTCAAAAATAAAAATAAAAACCAGGCAGGAGAGATGGTTCAGCAGTTAGAAGCATCTGCTCTTCCAAAAAGACCAGATTAGTTTCCAGCATCCACATAGGCAGCTCATAACTGTTATTTCAGTTCTACAGAGACATGAAACCATTGACCTCTGACCATATGTAGACTATGTGCACACTTACAGACACATAATTCAAAATTAAAAAACTCTTTAAACCATGAACTGCTGTATGTGAATCCAGTATTCCAAGCATGTGAACTCCTCTTTGTTTGTTATAGTCCTTTTCCAGCAGCCATGAAATGGAAACAGTGAAAAGTGTTTCATCAGCGTGATGAGTGCATGAAGAAAATATAATTACACAATACTAAAATACTATGTTGTGTGTAATGGTGGGATTCCCCTCTGTATGCTATGAATGTTTTATTGCATTGGTTAATAAGAAGCTGCTTTCAGTCAATGGTTTAACAGAATATAGCCAGGTTAAAAAAGATATATATAGAGAGAAGGCAGTCTAGGAGATGCTATGTAGCTGCCAGTATCAGTAAACCACAATCCTTGTGGTAAATATAAAATAATGGAAATGGATTAATTTAGATATAAGAGCTAGCTAGCAATACACTTAAGTAATTAGTCAAGTAGTGTTGTAGTTGGTACAGTTTCTGTGTGATTATTTTGGATCTGGGTTTGCTGGGAACAGAAGAGCAGCCTCCACCCTACAGTGGTGGTTTGAATAGGAATGGCCCATACAGATGTGTATGAATGCTTGGCATATAGGGAATGGCACTATTAAGAGGTATGGCCTCATTGGAGTAGGTGTGTTCTCATTGGAGGAAGTGGTGTCACTGTGGGTGAGGCTTTGCAGTCTCCTACATGTTCAAGCTATGCCTAGTACACAGTTTTTCCTTCTGCTCCCTGGGATCAAGACATAGGACTCTCACATCTGTTGAATGAAGCAGTGGGGCTGCGTCCCGCCACCCGTCCGCCGGCTAGCTTTTACACCCGAAATAATTACACGGAAACTGTATCTTTTAAAACACTCGCCTGGCCCTAGTTTTAGCCTCTTATTGGTTAATTCTCACCTCTTCCTTTAACCCATATTTAGTAATCTGTGTAGCACACGAGGTGTGGCTTACCAGGAGAGATCTTAACCTGCGTCCATCTCAGAGAGGAGAATCATGGTGACTCACTATGGCGACTGCCTGAAGCGTCTCCCCAACTCTACTTCCTTGTTCCACAATTCTGTTCTGTCTACTCCGCCTACCTAATTTTCTGTCTCTTAAGGGCCAAGGCAGTTTTCTTTATTAATTAACCAATGAAAGTAACATAGACAGATAACTCTCCTCCATCAAACGTCTTCTCTAGCACCATGTCCCGCATGCTGCTAAGCATCCTGTCATGATGACAATAGACTAAATGTCTGAAAATGTAAGCTAGTTCCAGTTGAATGTTTTCCTTTATAACAGTTTTACTGAGGCTCATGGGAGCTCACTGACTTTGGATTGACAGAGAATAGCATGGGACCAACCGAGGCCCTCTACATGTGTGTGACAGTTGAGTATCTTGGTCTGTTTACGGGGCTCCTAGCAATGGAATCAAGAGCTTTCCCTGGCACTTGAGTGACTTCTGGGAACCCACTCCCCAAGCTGGGTTGTCTTGCCCAACCCCGATGCAGGGGAAGGAGCTGGTCATGCTTTGACTTAATGTGCCAGGCTATGTTGACTCCCATGGGAGGCCTGCCCCTTTCTGAATGGAGATGGAGGAGGAGTGGATAGGATGGGGGAAGGAAATGGGAGGAAAAAAGGGAGGGAAAAACTAATGGTTGGTATATAAAATGAAAAAAATTATAAAAATGTAATTTGCCAAAAGAAAATGAATTGCTGTGGTCATATTGTATGTCTCTTCAGAGCAATAGAAACCCATTCATTCATAAAAAGATGAAATATTGTAATCTAAATAGAGCAAATTGATTTGGTTGTATGTCAACTGGAATAAGCCAGACATAAAAACATGAGTAAGATCTCAAATATAGAACCTGAAAATTCACCTCATAGAAGTTTGAGAATATAATGGAGTTTGGGTACAGGGACGACATAATGATGAAATATCAATTGATGGGTAGTAGTTATAGTTAGCTGGTTGAAATGCATTCTGGTACTCTATTGTGCAATCTGGTGACTTTAGATCATGTACTACATATTTCAGGAAAACTAAAAGATCCCCAGTACTTTGGGGTGGCATAGACAGGATGACTGTCAGGTTTTGTAACAACCTGGACTATATAATGAGATTCTATCTCCAAATGAGCAAGCAAAAAAAGAGGTATAACAGAAGAAATGAAGGTGGTTAGGATTAGGCTGGTGTGGGTGGCCTGCTTGCCACTGGGGCCATGGTGGCATCTAGCCAGGGATGCTGCCAGGGGCCATGTCTCTGTGTGTGGTCCAACTGCAGTCAGGACCTGTGTTTACTAGACCATGTTGGCCTATGTTGCCACCAGAGACCTCAAGGATGTCCAGTGTCTGGGCTTCCACCTGTGGCCATGTAGTATCTGAGGGCTATGCTGCCACAGGGGCCATACCAATGTAAGTGGCTGGCACTGCCACCCAAACACCCTGAGCTTCAGCTGAGGTCCATATCCAGGTCCATGGCCCTACTGCAGCCAGGGTCTGAATTGATGTCCTAGGCTTCCTGTTACCACCAAAGACAGTGGGGATGTTTGGGGTCTGGCCGGCCACTTGAGGCTGTGTTGGTTTCCAAGAACCATGCTGCATAAAAAAAAAAAAAAGGCAGGGGGGGGGGTGCTGGAGAGATGGCTCAGTGGTTAAGAGCACCGCCTGCTCGTCCTGAGTTCAATTCCCAGCACCACGTGGTGGCTTACAACCATCTGTAATGAGATCTGGTGCCCTCTTCTGGCCTACAAGCATGAATGTAGGCAGAATACTGTATATACAATAAATAAATAAATCTTTAAAAAAAGAACCATGCTGCAGTTGTGCCATACTGATCTGAGTGGCCTGCTCTGCCATCTGGCCATGGTGATCCCCATGTCCGAGCTGCTGCTGAAGACCTTGTCTGGGCCTGTGGTCCTATTGTAAGCCCAGGTCTGTGTTGACATCCATGGCCCATGTTACCACTGAAGTCCACACAGAAGTCCAGAGTGTGGCCTTGTTGGTGTCCGAGGGCCATGCAGCCCCCAGAGCAAAGATGATCTGAGTGGTCTGTGCTGCTGCACAAGGCCATGGTGTCGCCAGGTCTGAGCTGCTGGTGAGGGCCATGTCCTGTGTCCATGGCCCTACAGCAAACCGAATCTGAGTGGTTAGCTGTGGCTCCTGTTGCAGCCAAGGCTGTGTGGTTTCCTGGAATCTGGTCAGTCACCTGAGATCGTGATGGTATCTAAAGGCCTGCTGCACCCAAGACCATACAATATGAGTGGCCTGTGCCTGCTACTTGAGGTCGTGGTGATGTCTGGGCCAGAGCCTGTAGTCAAGGGCCTTCTCTGGCTCTGGGCTTTTTCTGTAGCCGGGGTCTGTTGATGTCTATGGATCCTGTTACCATTGAAGGCCATGTGAATGCCAGTTCTGGGCCACAACCTGTGGCCTTGTTGGTATCTGAGGGTCATGCCTCTGCCAGAGTCATGCTAATCTGAGTAGCCTGTGTCGCCACCCAGAGCCGTAGTCTCATATGGGCTAGAGCCATATCTTAAGTCTAAGGCCCTGCTGCAATTGGGGTCTGTGTTGATGTCTGTGGCCCGTATTACCACAAGGGGCCATAGGAACCATGCATGTTGAAGTTCAAGAACTGTGCTAAGCTGGTCTCATCCTTCACTGGCCCTGAGGAAGCTGGCCCTGCTCCTCACTGGATACTTCAGAAAGAGAACTGGCTCCAATCCTCATGGGAGGGCTATCCTCCCCCACTCTGGAGAGATGCCCCCCCACACACCATGGGCTTGGGAGAACTGGCCCTCTTGGCATGGACATAAGAGAGCTGACTTTGCACCTTACTTGAGGGGGTGGCCCAGGTGGCCAGGATTGACTAGCTCAACTACCACCTGGGCCCACAGCCAGGCCTTTGGTTGGCCCACCCCAACATCTACACCATCTATGACCTGCTGGAGCATGTGAAGGGACTGGTCCAGTGGAACAATACCCACAGGATCACCATGGAGATATCCAAGAGGGGTTTCTAGTGAAGTCCAGTGATGATGGTATGATAGAAACCAGGGCCATGAACCAGATCAAAGACTCACTGCAAATGAACATTTGCAGGTAAAGCCGATGGACGAAAGGGTAGACCGTATGACACACGTGGCTCCCAACACCACTAAGATGAATGGAGACGTGTTGGAGAGGCAGGAAAAGACAGAAGAGCAAAGAGGGTTCTTTTTTTTGGTTGTTTATTGTTTGGTTTGGTTTTAATTTTCTAAAAATTTTATTTTGGAGGGAATGCTGCAAGGGCAGATATGGGGGTACTTGGAAATGAGTGAAATTGGGGTGCATGATGTAAAATCCCCAAAGAATCAATAAAGAAATGTTATATAAAAGAAAAAAATTAATGTGTCCATTAAGGAGAAAAGGAATAAGGAAAGAGTAATCTTTTCCACTGCCTTTCTTTTCATGATCTATCAGGGTAATCAAATGATTGCTTTGTGACTTTGAAGTACTTCCTTTGTAGAATCCCAAAAAGTAAAGAACTGAAGGAACAACAGGATTGGTAAATCACCCACAACTCCAGCAGCAATCACCAAGAGCAGCTAAGGTATATAGATTTGAAAGAGAGCCTAACAAATCTCTTAAGCTTGGCTTCACTAGAAGTGGGATTGCCAGGTGTATGTGCTTCGTGAACTGATTCACCATCTTTCTAGACTTCCTAAAATGCATGAGTTGGCATAATAAAAAAAAAACCCAGCAACAACAAAACAGAACTAAAACTCTACACCCAAATTTCAATTTATAGAAAATCTGAACAAGACGTTAACTAATACAAAAAAAAGCGTGCAGCCTAATTCAAGTACTTGGGTAATCAACTGCACAATCATCTGTTTGATGTGGGACTCCCCTCTGTATGCTGTGAATATGTTTTATTACCATTGGTTAATAAAGAAGCTGCTTTTGCCTATGGCAGGGCAGAATATAACCAAGTTGGAAGAGATATATAGAGAGAGTAGGTGGAATCAAGCTGCCGAAGGAGAAAGATGTTTATCTTTACTGACTAAAGAGAGTCTCACTTACTTATCTGTCATAGCATATGCTCTCTGGGATTTTTGTAAAGGTGTGGTGAGTAAAGGTAGGATTAGTTGTATTTGAGGGGTGCAGTAAAGACACTGCCAAAATAGCTGCTCAACTGGGGATAATAGAGAAAAAATATTCAGAGGAATCTTCAAGAGTCCAGAGCTGTTGCAGAATATTTGTTTACACTGTGAAGATGTGTCTTTGCCAAGGCACCTTCTGATTGGTTTAATAAAAAAGCTGGGTGGCCAATAACTAGGCAGGAAAGAGGTTAGGGAGGGACAGAGAGGATTCTGGGAAGAAGAAAGCCAGTTGCAGAGGAGGCAGGATTGCAGTGCTGAGATGCCAGGGAGGTACTGAAGAGGTTGGACATATGGTTCAGAGTAGACAGAGTAGAGGTGACCAAGACACATGGAAGTAGATGAATAAAAGCAGGTTAAGTAATAAGAGCTGATGGGACAAATCTAAGCTAATGGCCAAGTTTTCATAATTAACAATAAGCCTCTGTGTTGTTATTTGTGAGCTAACAGCCTAAATAAAGGTCTAACTACAAGAGCAGAAAAAAAATAGAAACAAACAAAACTCAAAAACAAAAAACCAGACTGGATATGGCCAGGCTAGGGAGGCAGAGAAGAGAGACGAGCAGGAGTAGCAAGAGATAAACACCAAGCACAGTGAGAGGGAATAGAAGAGAATAATGTGTTAGAGAGCGCATGAGTAGCTGTGGGGAAGAGAAAGCTGGTTTTTATCTAACTGCCAGAAATCCTTCATCTAGTGTCATTTCTGGATACAGGCACTGCTTTGTGAAGTCTGGGGAATTGGAGTTTCCTTTGGACTTAACATTAACAAAATGTAGTTAATAGTTGAAGCTGGGTGATAGGAACATGGACGCTTTGTCTTTATTAAAAGCTAATAAAAAAGCCTGAGTATCAAAGCTCAGTTGAACTGATGTAGAAGTCTCTGTCATCACAGCTCCTGGTTTTATTCTTGGCCTTGCATTTTAGTTTGGTCATGGCAAAGTTTCTAGTCATCCTACTATTCCAGACTCCTGTAATCCATCCATCACACTATCTTTTACAGAAACACCACCCTGACTCATAACTGCCCCAAGACAAGAGACCCATCTGTAGTTTTACGAAAGAATCCAAGAACAGTGACATTTGGTTGGAGCAGCACATACCTCTGTCCTTCTGAGTGAGCAAGTGGAGCCGCGGCTGTGAGCTCCCTCTTCATTTGCACAGGACTGTAGGATACGGATTCTGTTGCTCTGCTACACCTTCCTCCATGAGTTGCACAGAACGAGGCTGGCAGATTCTACAGTGCTTCCTGAGTACTGTGCAAGTTCTCTGTGCCTATCTTTTCATTTGCAAAGCAGAATTTGGGAAGCAATCACTTAACCAAGGAATCTCAATAGCAATATTTTAATAGGTGCTCCCCTTCAAATACAAATCATATATTTTATTTCATGGGCAATTTAAATAATCCAGGCTATATTAGTTAGCTCCAACTTGGACTGTGAGTTGCTCTCATCAAGAATGCAGTTGAGGGGCTGGAGCGATGGCTCTGTGGTTAAGAGTGCTGACTGCTCTTGCAGAGGGCCTAAATTTGCTTCCCAGCACCCACATCAAGTGGGTCACAGCCACTTAGAACTCTAGCTTTAGGAGACGACGCCTGCACACACAGGAACACACACACTCACACAACTCTGTAATAATTTTTTAATGAACACAGCTGACAGTCACCTGACATTCTCATGGGCAATTCTGGTTGAGAGCAACTGAGGGCCGTTTATATGCCAACACTGTGATCTGCCCCTGAACTGCATGTCTGGCTTCAGCTACAGTCCGATTTTCACTATCCTGTTAGAGTTGGCTCAGCCTGGATAAGCGAAAGCACTGTGCCCGCTTCCAGCAAATTACTCCAAGGCCCTAGCTCCCTTGCTATGCGCTCTTCAGTTCTACACAACCCACCACGTAGTCTTTCAGAAAGGCTTTACCACATAAAATAATTATCACTGAGAAATCTTTTTTCTCTTCATGTATTTTATATCCACTGCTTCATACATTATTTAAAATGAGACAAAAATCTCAAGTCAAACAATGTACAAGCAGGTTTCTACCTTTTCTGTACTGCACACAAGATAACACATGTGCACATATGCAAATACACATGCAAACATACATGTATGCTCGCACATATCCTTTTCTGTATGGCACACAAGCTAACACGAGTGTACACACACAATTTTCTTACCACACATACACTACATGGAAACACACACACACAAATTTTAAGAACTAAATCTAAGATTAGCACAAGTTGGAAGGCAAGACCACTCACCCTAACCCACTCCCAAGTGTAGTCAGATTTATAAAGTTACTTCTTCTCCTTTAAGTGATAGTTTGGGGCATGTTGATTAAAGAAATATTCCCTTTACTCTGGCCCCCTTTCTTTGATTTCTCAAAGGGTACAGGATTTAAGAAGAGAATCCTCCTTCTTCACCATCATATTCTACAGATACTATAGCTGATTTCATGTGATGTCATCCATTGTTTGCCAGTTGTGGGTAATTTCTTTTCTAAAAGCCAGTGACTTTTTTCTCAAGTCCAACCACTCAGGGCCCAGAGGCCATATTTAAATTCCACCACACATTAGTGAAAAGTGTTACTACTAATTTTCTTTCATATAATAATACCTAATTTTTAAAAATTGTAAAAAAGTTCATAAGAGAGAATCTGGAAGACTGCCTATACACAAAAGAGGTAGAAATATGTTTTATTAGCATGTTCAAAGTAGCAAAAACTTTTAACATCTTAACCCTCACAACAGCCCTGTGAGGTAGGTAAGTCATTGTACAATAAACTAATGACCCAAATAAAGTGCAATTCCCTGAAGAATCTGCATTAAGAATACCTCAGTCATTAATAATGTAACCATACCATTTATGTACGCAGACACTAGTTTTATAGTTTGATTCATGCAATACATTACTAGGAAAGCTTGCTATAAGTTAAATCCCATTTACCGTAGTTGGGGGAACTATTTAAATAAACCCTGGGTGATTTTTTTTAAAATGCCACTTATCCTTCTATTAAAAACAATTTTCATAATATTTAGTCAAAGTGAGACAGTGATAGCAGGTTTTACCCACATTTACCATCCTTACAGACAACTATCTCAACACGGCACCACAGAAATGCAAGATTTATAATGAAACCTTAGCAGTTTGGTATTTGGCAGTGAACTCTGTTGTCATGTAAAGTCTTCAGATATACTGCCCCAATCTTAACTCAATATAAAAAACAATGTTATTTTATTGTAAACACTAAAATTAGTGATAGTTTGTCAAGTATTCTTCCTTAAAAATAGCTTCCCTTCAAATTGTAAAAAGATGAGTGACTTTAAGTTGTTTATAACAAAACACGTATTCTGCTGACTAGAAAAGACTGTGAATTTGCATCCGTGGCATTACACAAACCCAAGCCTCCTGATGGAATGATCAGGAACCAGATGTTACTTTAATTTTTTTAAAGTATTTTTTCCTCTGTGATAATAAAAACTGAACATTTCCTCTTAAGTACATAAACACATTTCTATGTTAGTCCAACACTAATATCCAGCCTAATATTTTTTATAGTTGCTTTGTCTGCAAAATAACTTAGTGTAATTTTCATTACATTTAACGATAAGACATTTAGGATTGTTATATATCTGTAATGCTCACATTAACCTAAGTCAGAGGCTAACTTAATGCTTGAAATGCACTGGGGGGCACACATTTCAGCAACTTACTACCACAAAGAAAAGGTTTCATCTACAAAACATTTCTATATATTTTTTAAAATTACCACAAGGAAATTAGCAAAGGGTAAAACAAACTAAGCAATGGGTAAATAAGCCATCCCATAAGCCGTACATTCAAATACTATCAAATCCATAGTGCACTTTGGAGGTAAGGCAAAGGAATACAGCCAGATAAACACAACTCTGACTTTTACCCTAGGAATTTACCCGATATCTAAAAAGGAAAATATAGAATTGAAATGACAAAGTATTTTCTTGGATTTAAGGATAAAACTGTAAAAACTGTTGAGGTATATATAAATAAAAATTACAAAGGCCACAAGATATATTTTATTTGACAGAACATATGCTTATATAAAATAACCCAGAAAAATACATTAAAAATACATTTGCATAGATCTTCCATATAAAACATTTACCTGGGCAAAACAATGAAAATACATCTCTGAAACTAGTATAGTTGAACTGTTTCCTTGGATACCAAGTATATACATAACAAGAGCCCTTCATCTGGGGGAGCATGGGCAAGCGGGAAAACAATTTAATTCAGCATCAGTCTATATTTATTTCTCTGTTGCCTCGAATATAAACCAATGATGACAGAGGAAGAAACTCTGGGTTTATTTAACAAAATTAAATTCAATTTCTTGAGGCCATCATAGTGCATCCAATGTCATCAATCTGGAAAGCTGCAGAAATAATGATGTTCCTCTTGTTAAATAAAGTGGCGCCTTCAGCCAAAATATCTTGCAAATTATATGACAATGTATAACAAAGATCAGATTTAAGTTTATGGCAAACAGTCCTTCAAGTATTTTTTTAAAAAATTGCTTGCTTTTACAGATACATACTATCATTTCTGCTTTATCAATAAGACAACTGATAAATGTTACAGACCTTATAAAGGCAGGACTAGGTGTGGAAACAGGCCTGCTCTCTATAATCAAGTCTGTAGTCATTATGCATGCTGCTAGTAACTGACTTTCTCATAGTGGACTCTGATCCCAGTCAAATCCAGAACCAGGGTCTCAGTGTGTGGCTGAATGGTCCAGAACTCTCTCTATATAAGAGGTCACCCTCCAATTCATAGGATCCTCCTGTTGTAGCGTTTAGAGTACTGGGTTTCAAGCATGCGCCACCATGTTCAGCTGACAGTATCTTCTTAATGGCTAGTCGAAAACATGGTGGACTAATTTTTTTCTATCTTCATAAAACAAGCAAATAAACAAACAAAAACTACGTACTTGTGATCAGATAAATCCAAGTAATAGGGTACATATGCCAGATCTTCAGGTTTCCAATGCTGCATATTTAGTACAACAAAAGGGGGTGCCCCGTGGCAGAAAACTCGTTGGGAAATTCTCTTAAGCCACCACACCTAAAATGAAAATTAGCCATTATCATAATGGGACAAACAGTTTTTCAAACACTTCTGAACTGTGTTTAATCTCCTGGTAAGCATAGTTATTCTATTATAATGGGTAATGGTATGAGTATTTTATTACCTGATTTTCCTAGTCCTGGAGGTTTTTAAGAGTCAATTTGTTATACTAGAAGTGATGCTTTAAAAACTCTTTAAAAAGTCAATTGTTTATATTAAGAGTTATAAAAGTATAAATCTGTTTGAACCATTGTAATAGTTTTTACTTATCCATAAAGTGTTCTCTCCAAGGTGGTTTCAATGACTGAGGGAAAAACCTGCCTCCTTTTTAGGTTTAGGATCTTCTATGACATGAATTAATTCTCTTTTTTAGTATTAGTAAGTACTAATCAAAATACAACTTTACAGTAAAATCTCGATTAACCGGAATGTTCAGGACAGTCTTCTGGCTGACAAACGTAATTAACTATAACTAAGTTAACCAGAAAATCATCTGTTTCTCTACCTCATTGCTAAAGTATAAAGGTAGGTTCTTTTTTAAAATTTTTTATTGATATTAAAAATAATTTATGTATCTTTTATCTTTCATTACTTTATGATGGTTTGTAAGACCATTTTCTAAATATTAACTCCTAATGCATAAATAATATGGACATAGAAATTGCTAAATGATTGGGATAAATATTTATGCCCCTTTGACTTTTTTAAAACTGTATTAAATTACCATTTTTGGTTTTTATTTCCCTTTCTCCTAAATAAGGATTGCAGAAAAAGTCCATTTAATTGTAGTGCCCTGATTAGCCAGGTTCTGGTTAACCTACTCAGCAATGAGGGAAAAAAGTAGAGCAGGTGTTTACTTTGTATTCATCAATGGGCATAGTACTATATTGTATATTTATATCTGGTAACAAACATAATATATGTTGACATACTAAACTAGACTAGGAACACTGAAAAACAGATTACATAAATGTTTATGCATTCTTTTTTTTTTTTTTTTTTTTTTGGTTTTTTTCAAGACAGGGTTTCCCTGTAGTTTCTAGAGCCTGTCCTGGAGCTAGCTCTTGTAGGACCAGGCTGGCCTCGAACTCAGAGATCAGCCTGCCTCTGCCTCCCGAGTGCTGGGATTAAAGGCGTGCGCCAATGTTTATGCATTCTTGTTTTAGAAGTGTATCAACTTCAAAGAGCTTACCAGTCTAAATTTCTTTATAACACAATACAAATACTTTCAATGTCTATCACGTACTCACCCACGCTCTTCACAAAGTTCAATCTTGGAACAGAATAACTCGTCCAAGCCAGTCGTATCAGTTTCCATGTGGGATTTCTTGGGGAGGGCTAAACAATCGCGAGGTTTGCAAACAAGAATGGCTTTAGCAGGTCAGCACACTTCCAGAAAACTACTACTACTACTACGTTTTAGAGGCACAACAAACGACATGACACACACAACGTCTGAGATCTCTGGTGTGTGGCTGTTTTGTTTAAGACAGGATCTTAACTTTAGCCCAGGATTGTTTTGAAATTCACTCCACAGCCAGGCTAGACTCACACTCACACTGTTCCTTTTGTCAACCACTGCAGGTCGGCATTAGTCATGCAAGAGCATACATACCTGACCAGGCTTGTGTTTTAGGCAGACACTATAGAAGCTGCTCAACTCAAAATATACTGCATGGATAAGGTTTCCTGTAAACTGATCCTGATGTATACAGTTGTTGCTACTTTAACTTAAAAAAAAGTGCCTTGGCACGTTGAGTTCTGAGGGAGTAGAAAGTTGGATGCAGAATCCAGACAGCAGCTGAATTAGAAGAGTAAACCCACTAACAATTGTGACTTGTAAATTTTGTTTGTCTCATCTGTTAGAAATGCTTTCTCTGCCAACCTCAGAGTCTGCTTTAAATATAAGATTATAAAACTTAAGTTTAGCTGGGCAGGCGGGTTGGTGGCGCACGCCTTTAATCCCAGCACTCAGGAGGCAGAGGGGGGCAAATCTCTGTGAGTTTGAGGCCAGCTGGTATATAAGAGCTAGCCCCAGGACAGGCTCCGAAGCTACAGAGAAACCATGTCTTGAAAAACCAAAACAAAAAACATAAGCCTAAAAGTTCTACAGTTCTATGATGAAAGAGAAATATAAAACAGTATTAACACAGAATTATAGTTATAAACATTTACAGATTGACAAGATGCTAATTAAAAAAAACTAAATTTAATAAAGCACTTCAGTCCATGCTGACAGAAAAAAACAACTTCCCTTGTGGGTTTCAACCCAGATGCATCTTGTCAGCAATACAAGGAGATGGCATATGCATATGTACAGTGTACATTTCCAACCTGTTATGCCGTTTTTCCTGACTATGGCCAAATTAACCTCTGAAATGTCTCCATTGCCTTGCAGCCTCAGTCCTCTTCCCTATCGGTCCCGAGACTTTCTGTTTGCCGTCATTCCACCCAGGCCTTCCCGGCTTGGCTTCCCCACCATCGTTCAGCATCTTGGAGGTCTGGGAATCTCTGAAAGCCAAAATCGCTCAGCTGCCCCCAGCACCATCTCCACTTAATGGTAAAGATTCTTAGTCCCATCTTCTCCAGCTATGAGAAGCCAAATTTGGAGTTTCTGCCTATTAAATATTCTCTGGCCTTGCCACCAAAGAGTATTTTTAGTTTTCTTATTTATATAGAACTAGCCTTCCTGACAGAGGGCCATTCAAAAGATAAAAACACTCCAAAACACTGAAGTTTTACCTTTAAGAGGTTCAAACTTTGCCATAAAGAACTCAGTAAACTTGGACCAAGAATGATTTACTTTGCATACTGGGCAATTTCTTTTTTGATCCAAATAAGTTATCGGGTGGGTTTGCACATAGATGCAGGAATTAAGCAAAGCTCATTAACAAATTAATGTGCTGGAACAGATCTGAGAGCAACTTACTTTATACTAATTGTGCGCTGCTGATCTTCCTGCACTCGGGTTCGGGCAGCGCCAGTTAGAACAGTAACTCTCTTGAATGGTAGACATGAGATTTTCAAGATTTTTTGTAAAATTATCATGCTCCTTCCCAAACAAATCAATTACTAATGAAGCTTTATGAACTTCAGATTTGTATGGCTGTTTTTCCATCTTGTCCCAAATCCAAAGCAGCTTCACAGTTGTAAAACTGTAGGTGTCCATTAAATAAGAGAAAACAGTCTACAAAACTTCCCTGCCAAAATGGAGAGAGAGAGTTCCCCTGGGGAAATTTTCATTTTCATTAAGAATGACATACAGTAACATCAAGAATCCATCTATGGTGCAGGTATTTTTCAGTCTGATTTCAACATAGAGGGGTGTACAGGATACTGCTTTGCGGCCAGCCTTGATAGTAAAAACTCCTCCCCAAGGAAGGACAGGCCTCCAAATGATCGATCTTGGTTATAGTTATTTTTAATTGATGCTTTGATCTCCTCAAACAGTGTCTTCATCCTGCATTTTATAAGTGCAAAATAAAAAATGTCATGGAAGGAGATATCTTTAAATAAAAATACTACTTACAGAGTCCAAATTAGATTGTTAGGTGGCCCCCCCAGTATGAAACTAACAACAATAATTTAATGCATTTGCATGTGCATGGTGCGGGCAATATGCACGGTCTCTGTAAAGATCATTGAAGAAGCCAAAACTGGGACAGCAAGATGGATCACTCAAGCCTGGAGGACCTGAGTTTAATCCTGGGAACCACAGAGGGTGGAAAGAGAGAACCTGCCTTCACAAAGTTGCCCTCTGATCGCACACACATGCTATGCATGAACACACCACGCACATGTGCGCCACACACGCACGCGCGCGCGCACAACACACAAACACACACACACACACATGGAATCCCCAGTGCTGAGAGGAGATGGAGACTGTCTCGGTGGGTGTTGGCCAGTCTGCCAAGCATACTATGCAAATTTCAGGCCATTGAGAATTCCTGTTTCAAAAAAAGAGGAGCCTAAGGAATGACTTAAGGTTGTGTACTGTCCGCTACACACATACATACATACACACACACACACACACACACACACACACACAAATATCTTTATTTAAAAGAAATGAGCTTTGATACCTAGGCTTTTTATTACTTTTTAATAGATATGGGGCTTGTAGAGATGGCTTAGTGGTTAAGAACACTTGCTGTTCTTGCAGAGGACTTAACTTTGGTTTTCAGGCACCCACACAGAGGCTTGCAATTGCCTGAAATTCCAGTTCCTGGTAGTGCAGTGCCCTCTTCTGGCCTCTCTGAACACACGACATTTATACTGTATATATACACATATACAGACAATACATTTGAATATATAAAATTAGATCAATCTTTTTTTTAAAAACACCAAGCCAAATCCCTCTTTTTACAGTATAGAATGACCATCTGATGGGCCTTTGTATTAATTATATTAGGCTCTATCTGTGATATAAGAAAACCTTGTAATAAATCCTAAATGAAAATAAAGCTATTAAAAGATACAAATTTAAGAATGGCTTATCACTCTGTAACATTAACATGACAACAGGAACCAAAGAAACATATTACATTTAATTGGCTTATTCTTAATGTAATCCTCTTTCTACCTTCCCAGTTACAAGTTGTGCTCCAGTTCCTTGTTAATACAGGCAGTTCCACTTAAGTAACCAAAATGACACTGTCATATATTTTCAAGTACAAAAGAGTCATGTCTTGGTTTTTATATTAGTGAATATAAATATTATACTGCAAAGTGTATCTATACTACTGAACAACTATATAATGGCCTGTTGCTCTACATGAAGGTTAATCTCACATTTGACTTTGAAAGACAAAAAAACAAAAAAGGTCCCCCCAAAAGCCCAGTGAACACAGCACTTATAACAATAGCACAGCTATTATTTATATTCACTTGGGATATTCATTTGCAACCTAGAATTGTGCTTATCTTCATGTTAACTACAGAGGCCATGCTACGAGATTCTCAGAACTTGCTGAAATTGTTTTGCAAAAGCTGCTTCACTTTAGTTGTAAAAAGTAACTACAAATTACAATACTGCTTCTAATACTCACTTTTACAGAAAAGTTTTAAGAAAAGGGGATATATCTGAGCAATAAACACAGGAAGAAATGGCTAAAGTCAGTCTCTCCCTTCCTCCCTCTCTTTCAAGATAGAGTTTCTCTGTGTAGCACTGGCTGTCCTGGAACTCATTCTGTAGCCCAGGCTGGCTACAGAACTCAGAAATCCACCTGCCTCTGCCTTCCAAGTGCTGGAGTTAAGGCGAGCACCACCAGTGCCTTATTTTGGCCACCCTTTCTTTTCAAATATCACATCCTTCTAAACACAACACAAACACAACGATAAATCTAAGTTTTATGTTCAAAATTAAGTTCAAAACCATTCTGTGCTACTAGCAAATTCTGTTGTACATTAAACACGTACACTGCTTTCCACTTGAGATACGATATTGCGTTCTAAATTACTTGGTACTATATTTAGTTTGAAAACCGGGTGTTTATATATAGTATGTTAACACACGGGCTCTCATCAATTACTCTGAAATAGCAGAGAGCGGCAAATGTGACGCCAAGGAAACAAACAGATTTCTTAATATAAAATGACCAGTTTCATTTAGAGTTTAAAAAAAAAAAATCCTTGGCCATTAAGGCATTTTTGAAACGAGAAACACTTTTCATGGTCTTCATTTTATCTCTTGAATTTTAAAGAATTTTGTCGCAAGGTTTCGGGGCTTGAGTTCGGATTCCTAAATAATTTACTGGAAAGGAAGAATGACTCCTTAGTGTTTCTGTGATCAAATGAGAAGTGACCCACAGCTCCGCAAAGCAATGATTATAATGTGCAACGCCCAGACTGCATGGATATATAGGGCACGAACCTATCTTTAAGGGAACTCTGGAATGATCTTGAGCACGCTTAAAATTCCAGCAATAAACTGGTCAGTTGTTCAAATGTAAAACTTGAAAACACGGGAGGGGGGGAGGGAGAGCTGGCTGCAAAGAGCTTTACTGAAATAGCCTTGAGTTTCTGGCACGGACTCACTGGAGGATGTGTTCGCTGGCTCTTACCTGCCTCCATCCCAGCCCCTTCAGTTGCACTGAGCCTGGGAAACTCCCCAACCGCAATTTCTCCATCAACCTGACCCCTTTCCCGCGCAGTCATGCCCAGGGATCACAGGGTGTCCCAGGAGGACTGGACCACCTGTCGCGGGAACCGAACACCGCACAACCGAGGGTGGCCGGACTCGCAGTCCTCCCGGAGAGAGGGGGAGGGGTCCACGCCCGCGCGGCCACGCCCACCCTCCCGCCGCGGCGGCCTGGCCTCCGGGGCCGCGGGCGGCTCCTCCGTGCCTACCTCCCGCGGGACCGAAGACCGCCGGTGCCGCCGCACCCGTCGCCGCCGCCGCTCGCTCATGGAGAGCCCGGGCCGCCGCCGCCGCGGCCGCCGCATCTACCAGCCCCTCCGGCTGCCTCGGCCGCCCCCGGCGAGCGTGCGGGGCTCCGGCACGGCCTCCATCGCGCCCGCTGCGGCAGCAGCCACCGCAGCCGCAGCGCCCAGCCCCACCCGAGCGGCCCACGCAGCCGGGACCGCGGGGCGCGGCTCGGCGCGTCGCTTGTTACGGAGCAGGATTCCGCCGGCCGCCCCCTCCCCCCCCCCCGGCCCGGCCAGGCCAGCCGCTGGCCGCGCTGCTACGCACGCGCGAAGGCCCCGCCCGGCTTGCGCGTGTCGGCTGTGTGTACAGCCTTCGGATTCGTCCAATCAGAGCCGGGATCGGGTGTAGGAGGGCGGGTCCTCGCGGAGAGGGGCGGGGTCCCGCGTGACAGAGTGGGCTGGGCTTTCCCTGAGAAACTGCTGCCTGGGCTGGAGAGCCTTGGCCTTTTGACTTTAGTGCCATTTTTTGACCAGTCTTGATATTTTTGGTCCCTGGAATCCCGAACTTATAAAGCGAAAACCTTTTTTTTTCTCAGTATATTATGACTATGTGAGATATTTATTTAAATATCTACATGAAAAAGTTGAATTGATACCTTAAATACTGTTTAAGAATAGCCACAATGTTTCTGTTTTGCTTGGTGGTTGGTTTTTTTTTTTTTTTTTTTGAGACAGGCTTTCTTTTTTATTAATTAAATTTTATTCATTTATTTTACATCCCGACTGCAGTTTCCCTTCCCTCCTCTCCTCCCATTCCCTCCTATCCACTTCTTTTTTTCTGCTCAGAGAGGGACAGGCCTCCATGGGTGTCAACAAAGCATGGCATATCAAGTTGAGATAGGACTAAGCACCTCCTGTTGTTTTAAGGCTGAGCAAAGCAACCCAGAATAAAGAATAGGTTCCCAAAAGCCAGCCAAAGCGTTAGGGACAGCCCCTGCCCCATTGCTAGAAGTCCTCCTACAAATAGACCGAGCTGCGCAACTGTCACACACATGGAGAGGACATAGGTGGGGTCCATAAAAGCTCCCTGGCTGTTGGTCCAGAGTCTGTGAGCCCCTTGAGCCCCCCTGCCCTCCCCACCCCACAGGGTTTCTCTATGTAGCCCTGGTTGTCCTGGAACTCACTCTGAAGACCATGCTGACTTTGAACTCACAGAGATCCTCCTGTCTCTACCTTCAGAGTGCTGGATTGCTGGGTGTAAAGGCCTGCAGCGCCACTACCTGGCCACAGTGCTGTATTTTACAATGGAAGGGAATATTATTTTTTTAAAAAAGTTTAAACTCCATTGTAGTGCTCAAATATTAGAGATAAGTGCCACACAACA
This sequence comes from Arvicola amphibius, assembly GCF_903992535.2. Lineage (NCBI taxonomy): Eukaryota > Metazoa > Chordata > Mammalia > Rodentia > Cricetidae > Arvicola > Arvicola amphibius. The sequence continues at coordinate 112,480,090 of NC_052053.1, forward strand.
AGTGACAGGGATGGAAGCTCAAGTTAGAGATGTTCAATTCTAGAGTTTTTGGATTCACCAACTATGAATTTTCATTTTTAATCTCCGAAGAGCTAAAGCCCTGTGTGGACCTACCTGTACCTGGAAAGTATCTTTTAGGAGAACTACCTCCACGCTCAATTAGAACTGGAGATGATATCGAGAGTGTGCCATCCTGTCTTTGAATACAGACTGCGAAGGGGTTACAGACTCTGGAATACAGGATAGCAGATTTGAAGAGCTGCAGGCCAGCCCATCAGATGGGAGTTTTCACAGGCTGAGCATGACGATATAACGCAAGGCCGTGCAAGGACCTTCTGCAAATATCGCTGTAGATGGAAGCACGCAGACTAGGAAAAAAAAAACTTGAGTGCAGACGAGGGAGAGAAGAAGCAGATGTCTCTCTGCGTGGGAAAAAAGATAGTGCTGTCCAAAGAATAATAACTAGTAATCCTTACGAAGCCAGTTTGTAATTTCTCGCTTTCTTAGTTTCTTATTGCGTCTTACAGGTGAGAATAACTGATGAGACATTAGGCAAATTACTGTGTTGAAGAAGTTCACACGATACCACCTCACTAGAAGAACACCCCTTTAAAATATCTGTAAATGTCGGCTATATATTTAATGCACAATCTCGCCGAGATATAATGAACAGTTCATCCTTTTCTTAAAAGGACCGGCAGAGATGGTGGTGGGTGGAGAAGATCAGCCCGATGTATCATTAACGTGTGTGACAACCAGCTGGCGGGAGGCAAGGATGGATTCCTTGCCTACTTAACATCGCCCCCAAATGTCTTTGGGGCCTTTAAACAGAAAGTTTCTGTTCTCCCTTTCCACTCTCAAATTCTGATGACCGAGTCTAGGATTTTAAAAAACAGCAACTATTGAGGTAAAATTGACATATCTAAAGAGCATCACGTGGCAAGCTTTGACATACGTATGCCCGTGGAAAGCCACGAATGGACATGAGCACCATCGTCAGGCGTCTTTGTGCCCCTCCATAGTCGCCTCCTTCCTGCCCCATACCTAAGCACCGTTGTTTTGTCCATTCGCCTCCATCCTCTTAAGTGTCACATAAGCCCAATCACAGTTTGGCGTTCTTTTTGCTTTGCTTCCTTTCATGCAGTGTAATTGTTTGGATATTCCTCTATCTGCACGGTATCTCCTTTTTTTTTTTTTTTTTTTTTTGTTGCTAAATGTATCTCATTGCGTGGATGATCTGCGGTTTCGTTCCCAGTCACCCGTTGATGGACAAGTAGAGCGTGTCTAGTTTCAACCTATTTTCAAGAGTGCTACTGTGAATATTTTTCGGGCAAGAAAATACATATGCACACACATTTCCTTTGCTATTGTGTGAATATCTAAAGTGCAAGGACTGGATCATATGGCAAATGCAGGTTTAACCTTTTAAGAAATCGCTACATTATCTTCCATAGCTGATATGCGATTTTGCATTCCCACCATGAGGGTTCTGCTTGCTCCACATACTCACCAATATCTGGTACTTTTAGACTTTTGACAATTATACGAATTGTTACATGTTAAAAAGCAGGGTATCTTGGAACCTAGGGGATAGTACTGACACAGAAGTTAGTTCTCAGTAGTCAATAAAGTCAGGGGAAAGGACCTTTGGTTAAGACTCCAAGCAACTCCCACATATTATGACTTATTATGATAAGGATGGACTTTAGGGCTTAAGGGAGATTAAAGGTTAAGATAAATTAAAAAATTGAAATCTGGAGCACTGAAGCAGATGAATAAGAGGGTTTGTAGTTGGGTATGAAAAGACCAAGATAGACAAGAGGGGAGAGACAGGACTCTGGGCTAGTGCCAGCAGGCTGTCTACCCGTCTGTTTCCGCCTCACCTTCCAAAACCCAGGAAGAGCAGATAGGAGATACTCTTGATTATCCTCTCATCTACTCTTGCTTCTGGTGTAGGTAACAGTAGCAGGCTATATGGCAAGTAAGGATAGCTTCTAAGAAGAGCTTCCACCTGGGAGGTCACCCCAGAACACTTCACAGACAAGGAGCTAAATATGAGAAAACCCAAACTGCAGCGACGTCTTGGTGGTTGCGACAGCGTTAACTCTGCACCATGCTGAAGTTGCGAACAGGTCAGATAAATATAGAAACATGGGAAACATGGTCAGGAGTGTGGGTTAGGAGTTACAGGACCCTGGGTGACTCAAAGGCAGCTGCATGACTGAGCAGTCCACTCCACGGGAGGAGATGGCTCACAAAAGCTATAGCCTTGGAGGTCCCCACACAACCTTGCAGGGGGTTCTGCTGCTTAGTATCTCTCTCCAGCAATTACTTACTACTTGTTTATAATCTTGAGGAAAGTGTCCGTGAACCTTGATTGGAACTTTCAGAGTTTCCTGATCTTAGTAAATTTCGTAAACGGTCTGAATCTCACCAGCTAGCTCTTACTCAAGAGAATGTTCCAATCCCAAGGAATTAACAATATAAAGTGTCAGGTCATCACCAGAATAATTAGCTCCCTTTCCTCAATGCTGTAACACCATAAAACATCCTCTCTGTGCCTCTCCTCGGTGAGTATGTGCATCTGCTCCTGTACCTAATCTCGCTTTATGTCTCCTAATGGTCCAGAGAGAAGATGCGCTATCTAGCCACTGCTGCTTCGTCATTGTGTGTCTTTATTATGGAGATGAATTTACTGTATCACAACATTTTGTCTGACTAATTAAATTTTTATTTTATTTTTGAGCCAAAGCATACTCACTATTTTAATGCTCTCCTCTGGCTGTGTTTCTTTTTTTTTTTTTTTTAATATTTATTTATTATGTATACAATATTCTGTCTGTGTGCATGACTGCAGGCCAGAAGAGGGCACCAGACCTCATCTCAGATGGTTGTGAGCCACCATGTGGTTGCTGGGAATTGAACTCAGGACCTTTGGAAGAGCAGGCAATGCTCTTAACCACTGAGCCATATCTCCAGCCCCCTGGCTGTGTTTCTAAGAACAAAAATATCAGCAGAGTCTGACTGGTTACATAGTTAAGACATGTTTCCCCCAGCTTTTCCCGACGTTTGGCAATTATAATAGAATTTGGAGAATTCTTGTAGTCTACTTATGACTTCCAGAAATGAATGTAACTGCACAAACTGTTTAACTTCTAAACTGGAGGAGAATAATTAGTGCTGTCGGAATGGGATATAGTTATAGCAAGCAGCTCTTCCTGCGTGCTAAGCAGATGCTTTAGGGTCAGGGTCTATTTGTCTTTCTGAATTATTCAACATCTGCTGTGTAAAAATGTGTGGACCCCACTCCCCTAACATGTATGGAAGCTCTTCACCAGTACTGCCTTACAGTTCTGAGAGGCAACTGCTGCTCGGAATGGCCTTGGTCCAGTCCTCATTTTGATTCTGCTGCTGTGATAAAATATCCTGATGAAAAGCAGCTTAGGGGAGAGAGAGTTTATTTTAGTTAACAGTTCCAGGTTACAGTCCCTCACTGTGGCGAAGTCACAGTGGCAGGAGCTTGGGACAGGTAGTCAGAGCACATCCACGGTGGGGGGTGACAGCGTGAGGACGGCATGCTTGCTCAGTTTTCTCTACTCTTTGTACAGCCTGGGACCCAAAGAGGGAATGGTGCAGCCCACTTTGGGGCTCCATTTTCCCTCATTAATTAAGGCAATCAAAACAGTCCGCAGTATCAAGACATGTCCACAAGCCAATCTGATTTAAGTAGTCCTGTTTTGAAACTCCCGTCCCCTGCGACTCTGGGTTGTATCAGTTTGGTAATTAAAACTAGCTGTTACAACCCAGCATGCTTTCAACCTGACACAAACACTTCACTTCACTGTAAACCATAACCTTCCAGCCACTTGTCCCCAAGATCTCATGTTTATCTCATAGTCTAAAATGTTCACAGGGTGGATACAAGCCTCCGCCAACCAGAAGAGAAAGACCTATAAAAGTAGCAAAGACTATTTTCTAATATAAATTGTCCCTGGCTTTGGAGTACCTCAGTTGCTACAAAGTGACAACAGACCCCTCCTTTACTTGAAAATGACCCAAAGAATGACAAAGTAATCAGGCATTAATTTTTACTTTCCTTCTTCCTGGAGGTCTCAGTCCCCTAGAAAAGTAGGAAGAGCTAACGAAATCAGCCAAGCTTTGCCAAGAGACTTGAGAAAAATAGCCAACCATACTCCCAATCACATTGAGGACATGGGACACCCCTAAAACACAAATTAAAATGCTTATATAAGAACTTAATAGCAGACCCCAAGACTGGTTAGATGCTCACATATCTTACTAATTTGTAATAGTTTCCAAGGACACTGGAGAAGTTTCGATCCAGGATTTCCTGGCTCCAGATCATAACCCCATTGATCCTAAAATCAACACCAGGGAATGGGTACTAACTAAAACTCGGAAAGAAGGCTCCCCGTCAGAGAAATTTAGTCCTAAATGGAATGGGACCCTATATTGCCATGCTGGCCACTGTGATGACAGTAAATATAATTGGGAGAGACAGCTGGATTTATCTTTACCGGGTTAAATCTCTCCATGGACTCCAGGACTAAGAGACAACAAAACACTCTAGTGTGCCCACTGAAAATCTACAACTGCTCTTTAGAAAACAATCTAAAGATCAGTTAAAAAAAAGAACAAAATAAAACTTGATTTTGCTGACTTTAAGCTTTCTCTTGACCCTGGTAAACAGGCCTAAGGAACTGAGTGCTTGTGGTTTGATTAGCTGAACTGCATCTCTTAAATGTCTCACTAACCCTGCTGGTTATGTCCTTCTGCCCTGGGAAGGGACTGTGTGCAGCTGGCACCAGCACAGGTCTGGGTGCTAGTGGGTGCTTATTTGCCAGGGAATGCAGGCTCAGTTGAAACCCACAGTTATTGGCAATCAGCCCAAGCAAGGGAACATGGGCCATTTCTGATTTAACCCAAAATGTTAACATCTTCCTTCCCACTTGTCTCTTAGTCACACATCTAGCCTGGAACTCAACTGCCAAATTGCCCTTTTGCCTGTGTAATGAGAGCCTTTGGTTCTCTGGATGAGAAACTTGCCTAACAGTTCCTGCAGGTCCATCTTCCTGGCAGGAAACCCTAAGCTGGTTAATCATCTGGTAGGAATTACACTGAAAGGCACTTAACAGTATTCTCTCATGAGCTTTTTCCCTGCTCCTGCAACTCCTTTCAACTTGCGCCCAGACTTCTGCAGAAGAGCAGCCATATCCAGACCAATACTGGCTCCCTTCTTACATCTACTGATAATTTCTTCCTCCCTACCAGACAGTCACAAGTTCTCTGATCTTAGGGCACCCTAAAAGAGGCACTTTGTACTTTCAAAGACTCACCAAACCCAGTCAAAGCAACCTTAAGATGTCCCTTCTAGTAGATTCTAATTTTACTGCATATTGAGTAACTCTACAAGTTCAAGCCTGGAAATGTGTACCTAAAGCTGCTACTGGGATCTCTTATTGTCCTCAAAAAGAAAATCATCAAAAAAAAAAATCACTGGAGCCGGGCGGCGGTGGCGCACGCCTTTAATCCCAGCACTCGGGAGGCAGAGGCAGGTGGATCTCTGTGAGTTCGAGACCAGCCTGGTCTACAAGAGCTAGTTCCAGGACAGGCTCCAAAACTACAGAGAAACCCTGTCTCGAAAAACCAAAAAAAAAAAAAAATCACTGGGCACACACAGACCTTTTAAAAAAGACCCCTTTGGAGGAGGTACTTTGCTCTCCGGGATATGGAAGATCCGGTATTTCTGTGGTCCAAGACAATGCCTCCTCCTTGCCCTTCCCACTGTATAAAAACACGCATGCTCACAAATGAGCAGCACCTTTGGTCCCACTGGCAAAGGCTCTGGAAGGCTTGGTGGAAGCAGGCAGCTTTGCAACTGTGGAATCATCATCATATGCCCCGCGAAAGTTTTCAACCCCACCCCCAAACCGGGCAGGACCATGAAAGAGATGAGTGGGGAGTCTAGTCCAAATTAAAAGTCAAATAGATTCCGTGGTAGGAATGGTAGTCTAAAACAAAAGAGCCCTCGACCTGCTTGCTGCGGGACAGGGGAAGTTGCTTATATTTCCAGGAAAAGTGCTCCTTTTATGTATGCTGAAGCAGTTGAGAATTTCTCTGTTTTCTGTTTTCCCATTGCTGGCAGATGTGGAATGAAGGGTTGCTGCAAGATCATGCATATATTAAAGGAGCAGGCATATCAATCTGCTTGAGGCAGCTCCTTGCCATGCATGAAGATTCTGGGAGGCAAGAATAGATGCCAGTCAAGCAAAAGAGAGAAAAGCCTCTGGGCTTATACTGAGCGGCTGATGGCTGAGCTCTCATGTTTGATGCTTCTGCTTCAGTGAGCTGAGGGATACACCATATTCTGCATGTACAGCAAGATGGTTGGGGTGGGGTGGAATTCTAAAAATAAATCTTTGATTTAAGGACAGTTCTTTTGTTTGTTTGTTGTTGAATTTTGTAGTAATTTATTGATCTTTGAACCCACTAAGATGCTATTTGTGAATAGATTTTTAGATAACCAGTCAAATTAACCCCTTGGCTAGGGCACTCATCTGTGTACATAGTGTCTGCCAAACATAATTTTAGTTGTCCTCATACATATTTTAATGGACAATAATTGGATGATGTGCACAATTGCTTTCTGAGTTGTTTTGTCTTGAGGGGAAAATTGGCTAAATATCAGGAAAGAGTCTCTTCTTGCCAGATCCATCCATTAATTATTTCTTTCTAAAGCAAATCAATGACAGTATTCAGGAAATAAGTGTCAGTCAGGAGTCTATGCTTTTTTTTAAAGAATGTATATTAGGGGTCTAGAGAAATGGCCCAGGGTTTAAGAGCACTGATTGTCCTTTCAGAGGATCCAAGTTTGATTCCCAGCACCTGCATGGTAGCTTATAACTGTAATTCCAATCTCATGGGCCATGATGCCTTTTTCCAACCTCTGTGGGCACCAAGCATGCCTGAAGTACAGAGACAAAAATGCCAGCAAAACACCCACACTTAATAAATAAACATTTTAAAAAGTCATCATTTAAAAAATCACACAGACACAAATATATATATATATATATATATATATATATATATATATATATAAAGTTTGTAAAATCTAAACTCTAGATTGTAGAGGAAGAGACGTTCAAGATCAGCTATCATATTTGGTGAGAGCTTCATGCTTCATCAGAACACAGTATAAAGAAATGAAAGAACAAGCTGGCATGTGTGTGTGTGCGTGTGTGCATGTGTGTGTGTGTGTGTGTGTGTGTGTGAGAGAGAGAGAGAGAGAGAGAGAGAGAGAGAGAGAGAGAGAGAGAGGCAGACAGGCAGTCAGAGAGGACAGAGCAGCCAATGCAAGAGTGTGGGGGTAGAGCTGAGCTCACACTGTAACATCTCATTTTTGAAGTGGCCATTTGCTCTGTGGGAGCCACATTTAATATCTTCCTGAGGGCAGAGATCTCACGATCTATTAGCCTTTTAATATCCTTTTTTCTAGACTAATCCTCAGAGAGGAAATCTTTTTTCCTTTTACATTTCAATCCCAGTTTCCCTCCCTCTCCTGCCACATTCCCACCACCCCACCCCAAACCTCTCCTCAGAAGGGTAAGTCCTCCCCTGGGAGGTCACCTAAGTCTGTCCCATCACCTCCTTGAGGGAGGACCAAGGCCCTCTTCCTCATCCCCGTGCCAAGAGTGAGCAAGGTATCTTTCCATAGAGAATGGGTTTCACAAAGAAATAAAGCTTATTTTTAATTGGCACATGACAGTTATAAATACTATATATATATATGGGGTATGAAGTGATACTTCAATATATGTAGAGGATGTGTAATGACCAGATGAGGGTGATTGGCCTATCTTCTCAGACATACAACATTTCTTTGTTCTGAGAGTAATTCAGATCCTCTCAATTGCTTATGCTGATTCAATTAATTGTTGCCAACCATATTATTCATCTTGAAATGAACCTTCCTTACTTTGTGCTCAAGAGGATGTTAAAATTCACCACATCACTGATTTCTCATCAATTCCTCTCTTAATGACGAGAGCCCTTGACATAATTTTTCAAGCGCATGAGCAAATTTGGAAATTTTCCATTCTAGGAAATGTGGATGGAAAGATAATGATCTCAGTCAAACTCTGGAAATTATTTTCTTACTGCGAGGTCCTTCTGTGGTAATCTGGCTTCTGATTTTATACCCCAAGTGGTCGGCAGCAATGGCATTTGATCGCTAGCTTCCCTTGTTAGAATCCTGAAAGCTGTCTCCTTTAAGGAAGTGATTTATGGAGTTGCAAGCATATGATGATTTCAACAGAGTTCAAGTGTTAAAGATGGTAGATATTTTGTTTTCATTCTCTTCCCTTGGCATAGCATATAAATTATCTTGTGAAAATAAACTGGGCCTAACCTGAGCTTTCTGTACCAGGCTGTCAGCTGCCAGTAGTCAAGTGACTGCCTCTAAGTAGAAAGAAACCACTGTGACATTGCAAATGTTGGGAGGTGCTCTGTTCTTAACATGGGCCTGCTTCATCAGTGTATCCAGAGAAATCTCTCAATCAGAGGTTTCACCAACCCGAAGCCCAGCATCAATGCCATTTTTTAAAATTTTATGATATAGAACTGAGGTCATGTTAAACAAATATTTATGACCACATTTGTGCTTGTAATAGTCCTCCAAACAATATCTAGCCATCAATTAAAAATAATCAACAGATGCTATATAAACATTGGCAAGCAGTTCATGGATTTTTCTGTTGGAGGAAATAGGGTTTAATATTAATTGGCAAAGGGATATTTGTTGCTTTTGCAGAATTCTAGATGGAAAGATTCATGCCTCCAATTTCAGTATTAGAAACATGATGTGAGACACATTAATAGTTGGCCACATTCACAGGACTTCAGAACAATTTGGGATAATAAAAAAGCAATACATAAGCTAGATATGGTGGTACATGCCAGCAATCCCAGAACTTGGGAGGAAAGCAGGTCAATTATGAGGTGAAGGGCAGTCTGGTCTACATAGTAAGACCATGTCAAAACAAAATAATATATATTCTATAAGAGGATTCTGCCCTAGTAGAGATTCCTGAAGCACTATGGTTGGATAGAGCCTAGAAATCTGTATTCTCATAAACCGTTTTAAGTAACTGTTGAATTTCACTATGGGAGAGTCACACAGAAATCTAATACTTGCCTAGAAATAGGCTTGTATTAGGACTCTGTGCGCTAAGAAAAAGTTAGAACCCAACCAAACATGAGCAAAATGAGATTTACTGGATTATAAAGCTGGGAGGATTAGAATAAAGCCAAAAGAGCTCTCCAGGAAGACATTATGGGCTTGCTCCCCTCTGTCCGCCACTCCCTCTCCCTCCCTCTCTCGACTCTGGCACTGTAACCTTTTTTGAGGTGGAAGAGGTGGCTCCTGGTAGCAGTAGGCTCTCACCTTATTGTTCCTGTTGAAATGAAAAGAGATTAGACCTCTGCCCATTCAGCCTCCTTCATCAAAGAACATGGATGGACTGTGACACTGTATACCTTCTGTGTCCACCCCTTGACCAATTGTGGAAAGGATAGTTATGTGGTTATTCAAACAGGCTTGGTGGTTAACAGTTCCATCAGTCATGCAGGATGGAGAAGGGAAGTTTTCCAATGGATACAAAGTTTCCTGAGGTGGTTAAAACAGATACCTCCTACAAGTTTCACCTATCTGATGGCAACACAAATACCTTTGTGGCATAATGATTTATCTTGGGATATTCATTAGTATTAAGTATTTATTAAAACGATGCACGCACCTTTTAGGGTCACCAAGTTTCAAATGAGGAGATTTCTGTTTGAGTTACGGTGTGTAGACGGATTATAGCCTATACCTGCTACAGTTTAAGTATGAATTGTCTGTTCTCATCTATTTCTCCCCCTTGATCTTCATGGGTGTAGTAGACAGTCTTCTAAAGTGTGTCCCTCTTTACAATTCCCCCTCTTCTTGTACTTATGCCCTGGTGTAATCCTATTGAGAGTGGGATGTACCTAATGCCTTGACCGTTAGGGATAGAGTATACCTAAAGTTATGGAACATCAGTTCCAAGACTGAGCAATAAAAGACACTTTTTTTGGCACTTTTTCCCCCTCTTATCATTTGAGATGTGTGGGTTTTTTTTTTTGTTGATATGCTTTTTACTTATTTGTGTGTGTATTAATCAGGGTTCTCTAGAGTCATAGAATTTATGGAATGAATCTCTCTCTCCCCCATATATATATATATGGGAATTTATTGGAATGACTTACAGACTGCAGTCCAACAATGGCTAGCTGTGAATGGAAAGTCCAAGAATCTAGTAGTTGCTTATTCCCTCTAGGCCGGCTGTCTCAGCTGATTTTCTGTATGGAAAAATGAACGCTTCCTTCTTCCATTGTCATATAGGCTTTCAGCAGAAGGTATGGCCCAGATTAAAGGTGTGACTTCCTGCCTCAAGGTCTGGATCAAAGATGTGTGCCTTCCTGCTTCCAGATCTGGATTAAAAGCCCTTGTTATCCAGCCTCAAGATCTGGATCAAAGGCATGCTGTCTTCCTGCTTGAAGATCTGGATCACATTTCTGGATTGTAGTTCATTCCAGATATAGTCAAGTTGACAACCAAGAATAGCCATTACAGTGTGCATGCCACTGAGTGAATCTGTAGACTAGAAGACAAGTTGGGGGAATCAGTTCCTTCTTTCATCAAATAGGTCCCAGGAACTGGACTCAGGTCACTGATTTATTGGCAAGCACCTGTACCACTGAAAGCTTCTTTTGATGACATACACCATGTGATAGAGAGGGTCAAGAACTCTGCACAGCCTTTGGCCAATAGTCAAAAAGGAATTGAACCTATTCAAGAACCATGTGAATGAACTTGGAAGCCCACCTTTTCTCAGGGAATCCTTGAGATGATTACAGCCCTAATGTCTTGACTGTAGTCTGTTAGTGACCCTGAGTAAGAACATTTAATTCATAAGCCAACAAAACTGTGAAGCAGTAATTTCCTTGTTTAAACTACTTCTTGACTTATTTTATGGAAAATTGTTAATGTAGGAATAATAATTAATTCAATAGCTCTTAAGTTAAAATCTTAAATTTTGGTGAAATTTTATGGAGTATTTGCACACAATGGGACACACTAGTCATTGTAAGCCTGGTTCTGATTACCCAGTGATAAAGACTGAGATTTTTCATTATCTTCTGAGTCCTTTGTTTGTTAGACCTGGATTTCTGTGCTTTGTGCTCTGTATTTGTAAATCATGATGCTTTTTTTTTTTACTACATATGTTAATTCAGTACAGACCGAGGGCTATGGTAAGGGAGTTAAGGTACTAGAAAACAAAATTAAAAGCCCCAAGGTGTCTCACCTGGCTCACCCTGCTCCAGGGTCTGCTTCAGCTGACGGAGCTTGCTTTGGCTCTTGGTTCTTTTTATCTGTTCAATCTTAGGGTCATAACCCACATTTTTGGGGTGACTTCTGCCGCAATCCTAGCCACAGTGGGTTCATAAGTTCCCGGGGAGGGGTGTGAAGATTAGAAAAGTTAGGTAGGAGGAATAGAGATAAGAAAGAAACACAGAAACACAGGATGGTAATGGGAGGGCCACCCAGCAAATACTGACTGCTGAATTCTGCCCACATTTATTTTCCTTACATTTTATACCTCAATACAAAACTGGGGAAGAAGGCAACAGACTGCTTTAACATGATAAAAAGGACAACCAGAAGTTACTTGCTCTAATACTTAAGACATTAAGCCATTCATTCCTGAGCAAAACATTTGATGTTTGGGCCAGTGAACACACCCAAGACCAAGTATCCTGCAGACAGTCACTCCCTAAGTCAAACCTCCTATTTTAAAAGGAGCAGAAGTATGCTTGAATTCTCTGACCTTTGGCCAGATGACCTACGGGGCATCCTAATGTCCAAAGCACCAGTAGCCACACCCTAGGTCAGGATATCTTGTTTTATAGCCACACCTGTTGTCAACAACTTTGAAAGAGCAAAAATAAACTCAAACTCTCCAACCTTCAGACCAAGTGGACTAGGCTCATGTTTTTGGGTTCCCACATCTGAGATTATCTAGAAATTAAGGTTTGTCCAGTGCCCAAGCTTAGGAAGTTGGCTAGTATGCATGTCTTTGCGTGTGTTTATTTAAGTATGAACCTATGTAAACATTTTTACCTATGGTTTGTCCTTTTCTTAGTGTCCCCTAACTTTTCTTAGTGTCATGAATAAAAAGTCGATCCTCTACTGAACATTTTTGGTAGGTAGGTATTTTGATCTGTTTGTATTTTCCTCAAAATTCTTAGGCCGAAATCGTAACTCCCACTGGGATGAATTAGGCAGATGGCGTAGTCATAGGAAGAGGTTAGCAGTTTGCTTCTGCTTCTGACCTTTCCAGACCTTGATCGTACTGGCACCTTAATCTTGACCTCCCTGCTTCTGCAACGATGAGAAACAAGCCCCATTTGTGATACTTTGCTGTTGCAGCCTCAACCAGAACAGTAGGGACTGTAAGTCTTGCTGCTTACGTGTGTGTCCTGTTTTGTTCTTGACGCCTTCATGAGTAAGTACATCCAGATTTTCCATCTCTGTAGAACAAATCAGGCAGCTAATTCTACTTCTCTCTCATCTTGGATTGATATGCTGCTTTCTCTAGACAAAACCACTCTGCCTCTTTTCTTCCCCTTACAGACTTTTGACTGGGCCCTTACATAATGCCAGAGTTTCCTCTGTAAAGGTGAACATTTTTGGTGGAGATGTTTCACTTAGAGACTAGGGTAGGCTTTTTGACACAACCCTGTCAAACCGCAGTATGAAGGTTTATTGGCTGTTGGTTTGGCTGTTAATATGGTGTTGATTTTCCAAATGATTATTGTCCGTTGACTGTGTTTCTTTTAGTTTCTTTTAGTACAGCAGAGGTGGGTTTGAAGGAGCAGGTTTTGAATTTAGCATCAGCCTAATGTCATACAAATCTCATTTTCTTTTCCTAGTAATACTGCTCTCTGTGGGACTGAGTGGGTATAATTAGAGAGCCTGGAATTTGGAGGCAAAGTGCTGTGTGGGAAGACTGGCTTTTGTCTGATGTGCGGCAGCTGGCTTAAATTGCGGCAGCCAGCTGCAGCAGATGGTATTGCTGGAGTGCAGCTTGGCCTGGGTTTGGCATGAAATAAAGGTTCATCGTGAGGTCAGGCTTGATTGGAGGCTGCAGCTTGAAAAGGCAGGAGTATGGCTCTGACGGGAGTGAGGTCCTTTTGTAAATCAAGGAAGCCGTCTTCCATTGATTGTGACCTCGCAGAAGTGGCTTCTGATAGTGTGAACATAGAACACAGGCAAAGACAAACTCTTGCCGGAGCCAGAGAAGACTGACCTCAAAATGTCAGGGCTTTGATGCTTGGGCACTTGAGAGGTACATTTAGCTATTTGGCAGCGCTGCCCTGCCTCTTCTGTGCCTCATGTTCAGGTCTGTCTTCAAGAGGCACTGGATTGCTTTGTTCTCCAGAGACCAACAGGCCCGTTTGCAGTAGGAAGCCAAACAGTATGACATGGGAGTACTTGTTATTTATTTGGATTTTTATTTTTAATGTGGCTCTTGGAGAAATGACGATTAGCCAAGGCCCCAGGGATTGAAAGCAAGGTTTCCATGAGAAACATTGGGTACCTTTTGCTGTTCTTTGGATTTCTAGGAGTCAATAATAACCTCTCTTGTTACAAACACTTAAATGTTTCTGCGAACCATAAATTTAAGGGAATTCTGTTAATTGTAATTTTCTAAATTGTACTTTCCAAGTATTTACCATGGAGCCACAGTTTACTGGCAAGATAGAAATCAAGAATAATTTCTCAGGCTGGTGAGATGGCTCAGTGGGTAAAGTATTTGCTGCCATGCCCAACGACTTGAGTCTGATCCCTGGGACCCATGTGGTAGAAGGAGAGAATTGACTCCCATAAGTAGTCTTCTGACTTCCACACTTGGACATGCAACACACACACACACACACACACACACACACACACACACACACACGCACGCACGCACACGCGAGGGGGAGAAAATAATTCTTCACTTTCTTTTAGTTTTCTCCTTTACCGTTTTTTAGAATTCTGAGATAAGACCAAATCTCTATTGTAGTCCTGCTATGAGAATTGTTGACTTGGGAAATATCACAGGGCAGCATTTATGAGGCTGTGGAAGTGGCATTGATATTCATCTGACTTCCTAATAGTTTGAATCTGAGAAATGAGACACCTTAAAGGCTGGTGGTAGGGAGTATTTCACTCTGTTGACGCTGAAGGAGCAGCAGTAACTTTAAGGGAGACTGAGGCTATAGCTGAAGGCAGCATTATTCCAGCAGAGCTCTGTGACTATGTAAATCCAATTAGACAGCTGTTGGTTACTAACAAGATGTGAGTGTCACTAGTGCGCCTTCAGGAAGATCTTGCTCTATGTGCTGGCCACTGTTGTGGTTCATAGGTATCATAGCTGGGTAGGACTGTTGACTGTCTCCCTACCTTGGCAGCTTTCATAGCAAATTACAGTACTAGGAGAGCTAGTCCTCAGGGAGGAGGCTTTCGGGTCAGCCCTAGCTAGAGTCTTATGTCTGAAGTGCATGGTGTCTTCTGTAATTGGGACTTACCTTTATCCTCTAGGAGGCAACTAAGGGCAACAACAATAAGCTGTATTGTTTTGAGAGATGTTTTGGACATCCCTGACCAACAGTTTGAAAAGGGGTTACTCATGCCCAGTATGGGGTTTTGTTAGATAGTCTGTTGTTGTTGGGGGAAGCATTGGAAGCCCAAGTAGCATAACTTCATCTAAACTGTGTATATATATGTTTACACCCACACTTGTGTGTATTATCTGTAATTATTGATACATAGAAAGAATAAATGGAGGCTGCACATTCATTTCCTGGCTGCCAAGACCCGAATAATCACACAGAAACCATATTAATTCCCAAACTCTTTGATCAATGGTTCAGGCATATTACTAACTAGCTCTTATATCTTAATTTAACCCATTTTTATTATTCTGTGTATCACCACAAGGTTATAACTTACTGGTAAGGTCCAGCGTCTTTCTCCTTAGTGAAATGGTGTCTCTTTGACTCTGCCTACTCTCTTTAGATATCTCTGTTCAGATTTTCCGTCTAATTTTATTCTGCCTAGCCATAGGCCAAAGCAGCTTTTTTTATTAACCAGTAGTAATAAAACATAGTCACAGCGAACAGAAGGAAATCCCACATCATCAAAGTAATATGATTTCTTATGGCCTTTTTAGACATCCTTAGTGTTATCTGTCCTTACTCCTTCTGAATTGATATTCCTCCCTCTGCTCAATTAAAGCCAGCTCCCATTTTTCCTGTTTCTCCCTTCATGTCATCTCTGTTCTGCTATTTCCACGTAACTACCTTTTACCTTCCTGGTGTCTGCACCATTCTAGGTTATATGCTCACACCTAAAGACGTGGAGCTGGGAACCACAAATGAGAGAGAACATATGACCTTTGTCTCTCTGGGTCTGGGTTGCCTCACTCAATATGATCTTTCTAGTTCAATCTATTTACCTGAAGATTTCATTCTTCTACAATTTTCCTAGAACCATTTTTTTTAATTAAAGGAGTGTGTTATTGACATACTCCTTTAATCCCAGAGGCAGAGGCAGGCTGATCTCTGTGAGCTTGAAGCCAGCCTGATCTACAAAGCAAGTTCCAGGACAACCAGGGCTGTCAATTAGAGAAACCTTGTCTTGAAAACAAACAAACAAACAAAAAATGTTGGTTTTTTTCCTCCAGTGTGTTTTTGGCCTTTTTGTCAAATATCAGATGGTTTTTAAACAGTGAGCCCTCACTCCAACCCATGAGTAGATTCTTTTAGCATAGCAACAGTCTGTGTAGTTTTTTGTACCCATTTAATAGGCAAATAAGCAAGAGATGACCATTGGTTAGGATTAATAGCTGTGCAATCTTGCACATCTGTTGGTTATTACTCTGTTGGAAGAGGCCAGATGCTCACCCATGAAGACTGCTGATACCATACATACCCACCTACCTACCCACACTCATGTGCCCAACACAAGGAAAGTTTTGTTATAAAATTTATGTAAATAGTTGGACTTTTTTGGTGCAAGCAGAGCTTCTTTATAGCTTATGTTCCCATAAACTCCTTCATCCTTCATCCTGACATCTTTGGTTGATGGCTTCCCCCGACCAAGTGTTGTCTCAGATGTGGTGCAATCCTTGCATGCCACCTGGTGGAAATGGGAACTCCCAAGAAACCAGATCCTGCTAACTGGAAAGTTTGGTAGGAAACTGAATAATAATAATAAAAAAAGCAAGAAAAGGAAGGACATGACTGCTCTGAGGTATGGTGAGGAGAAAGTTTATTGTAGATAAAATAGAGAACAAAGGAAGAGGCAGAGACATCTGGGAGAGTCCAGCGTGGACATGACCAGACTGAGCTGGGCCATGTGGGGAGAAGGGAAGAGAGGGAAGGAGAGAGTAGAACCAGGTGCAGCAGCTAAGAGTTCAAATGTCAAAATCAAACTGTCTGGATTATATTGGGAAGAGCCTCTGGGGGAAGGGCAGCCCAGCTCCTAGGCTGGAAAGGTTAGGGTAGAGGGCCAAGTATGCCAACCATACCTTGTAACAGGTAGGGACTGAAGGATGCTGGGAGAACCAGAGGCCAGGTCCAACTTTGGTATGTTAAATAGGCCCCTCAGCCTTTTGTCCTGGATTTGAAACTTAACAGAAACAAAACCTATGCAGTCACTGGGAATGCAAAAACCACACTTGCTCTGTGTCTGTATATTTATCTGGGGCTTGAAGGTCTGCAGTTGGATGAATTGCATAC
This sequence comes from Arvicola amphibius, assembly GCF_903992535.2. Lineage (NCBI taxonomy): Eukaryota > Metazoa > Chordata > Mammalia > Rodentia > Cricetidae > Arvicola > Arvicola amphibius. Next base: position 112,496,983 of record NC_052053.1, read on the forward strand.
TATACATCCTTGGAGGGCAGTGACTTCATCTGTCAGATTACCTTCCCTGAATGAAATGCTCCACTATACTTGTCGACATGCTTCTGGTGAGTTTAAGAAATACAGATCTTGAATAGAAATCTAATCGTGTATATTGTTAATCTTAAGATTCACCAGAAAAAAACCAATTCCACCATTTTGGGCCAAGTTAAGAAAAACTTTACTAAAATTTTATATACCAACTAAGATGGAATTTGGTCAGGACCACTCCATGTAAACTTTGCAGTTGAGTGGCCCTGAGATACGTGTTGTCAGGGCTTTTATGGATAAAACCCAAAGGTACTTTCCCATAAGTATTCATTGTTATTTTTAAGAACTATATCTCCCAGAATTTCAGAAAGATTTCCAGTCCATGGGCAGGTGAGGCTTACAGGTTAACCTAGGGTCTAACAGTGTAGCATCTAAATAAGCCTATGATTGTCTCCCTGAGGAGACCGTGTGTGTGTGTGTGTGTGTGTGTGTGCCCTACTGAGTGCATTTAGTGTGTGTAGATGATTTAAGGGCTGACCATATTGTATTGTGTTATTAACCAGTTGGGTCTTATCCCTGGGTGTAGCTAATTCTCCCTCTCTTGGCAGTCACCATCTACTTGTACTTCTTTGTCTAGGGGTGGGCCTACTGTGGCTCTCTCCTCTCCGAGTTAGCCTATGTATTGATACTGTCATTGTTGTCATTGTTCAAGTCTTGTTTAGGCAGCCATATTGCTAGACTATCAAGGATGGAACTTTTCTTTGCCATTTCTAGGAGACACCACCTCACAGCAGACTTCCTGTTACTCTGGCTCTTACAACATTTCCACCTTTGCTCTCATGCTGTTCTCTGAGATCTGTTGAGGGTTTGTTTGTTGGAGCTGGGCTCCCCAGTCTGTGGATCTCTGATGAGGGGTGAGAGCTACCCTTATCTGTATATGTGTGTGTGTGTGTGTGTGTGTTACACACATATGAGATATATAGGCTAAGTTTTAAAATGTGTTAGGAAGTATGCAAGTTTAGTAAATTGGTGCTAGTAGGTTCTCTTTTAAGATTCATGGCCTTACTAGCCCTGGATTTCAAGTACCAGGCATGATTTCCCTCTTATTGAGTCCCTTTAGACAGCTGTTGGTTATCACCAAGAGATGCAAGTAACACCAGGGTTAACTTGCTGCTCTGGTCGATTTTGTAGTTCATTGGCATCATCGCCCCACAGGCCCATCGACTAATTGCTTCCCTCCCATCTGGTGCCATGAAAGCCAGACCGCAGGAAGTAGGCTGTCAGATTAGACATAGCTCAGATCTTCCAAGTTCTGTGTCTGAAAGGTGTGGTGTTTTCAGCAATAGGGACCTGCCTTCAATTTCTGAACATGAACCAAAGACACCAGCAATACCTATATTATTTTGGGAGTCTCTTGGACTATCCTGAGCAACAGCATAAAAGGAGGAAAAGGAGGTTTCTCATGCTTAATCCTAGGGTTTTTTTAGGTAGTCGATGGCACTTGTACTCACTTAATCTTGGTCCTTAATTTGCTTCTAGTTCCGCAGTTGATCCACTTGACTTTCGAGTTCATGTTTCTGAGGAATACACCTTCTCTCCTCTGAAACAGCCCTTTATTTTTGTTCCTTGGACTCGGAAACTTTTCATTTCCGACTGCAGTAGGAATTACTTGAGAATATGCTAGAATTTTACCCATTTCCTGTCTTATTGTATCGCATACATTTTAGAGTTTTCAATTTGTGTTATAACGTGCAGGCATGGGGCTAAGCCTCTAGATGTCAGTCCTGTACCACCAAAGGCGTGCATGCCTTCCTACTAGCAATCCTGGCGAAGCTGGAATGCAGGTGTTACCGCTTCTCCAAAGATGACCTTTGTTTGCAATGGCAGGAAGATCTTGTTTCCCTTATTTCCCTTTCAGTTTACTATCAAAACGCTCGATCACTCATTATACTACATCAAGGATGCTAGATTGGAACTAAGGTAGCCATTAAGCTTTTAATAATGATGACAATGAATATTGACCAGAATATTAAAAATTCTTGGTCATGGATTGACACATTATAGCGCACCTTGTATAAAAACTGATTGCTGGTTAGCATTTAAGATTAGCACAGTCTAAATGTTTACTACCTGTAGTTAACTTTTTTTTTTTCTTTTCTGAGACAGGGTTTCTCTGCATAGCCCTGGCTGTCCTAGAACTCACTCTGTAGACCAGGCTGGTCTCAGACTCAGAGATCCTCTTGATTTGCCTGCCTAATTTTGGGATCAGAGGCCACCAGAGCCAGACCATTTTTAAAAAATTATTACAGATGGTTGCTTGCCTGGAGAAGTTGGACATTTTGCTGTGATGGATAGATCTATTATGGAGGCAGGGTCAGGAAGATGAGTCACTTTTCCATCCCTTCCCTTTGTCAAGCCAATTAAGCATCCTGACAAGTGCCAGTGACCCTTTATCCCTGTCGGTGTGTTGGATTCCCTCACGAGCTAGTTAACTTTGCTTCTTCCTGTAGCTTTAGCCTGGACCCTTAACACTAGCCAGCGTCTTGGAAAATTCATTATTCTGGGCTTGAGAGGGCCAAGAAGTGGAAATTTGTATTCTCAGTGCAAATCCTTCATCACTAGCGCAGTCAACTCAGAGCCTCTCCAGGAAGGCTTACCTACTGTGATCAGGGTGACTGACAGACTGAAGGCTCAAAAGGTGGGTGATTATGGCTGGGTTGGTGTGTTCCTTTGCATTTGCACACCTTTCCCCAGTTCAGGGATCTTTGCACATTTCTAGTTACTCCCCTTCTTGCCTTTAGCTCTTGCAGGGCTTGGCATCTCTTTGTAATACATGTTTCATTGTATCCTTACTGCCAAATAAATTGTCCGAATTCTCCAGCTACCTTTTGTGATGTGTTCCCAAGATATTTTCCCAGTGGCCTAATAACATGACAATGAAGAAACTGAAATCCTTAGTGCTTTAGCCCGTCTTTGCTGTTGTTATGGCTAAGAATGCCAAATTCTCTGAGGACTAGTGCAGCCCTGATCCTTCAGCATTCCCTGGAGAGACGCCTGTGCTTTCAGTCTCCGCTTGGACTTTTCTGTTTCTTGTCTCTGGAATACGTGTTTCCCCCACCCCATCTCCATTTAGGACTGTCGAGATTCTATCCAATTCTTCAGAATCAGGCTGAAATTTAACCTATCTTAATAAATGTTCTGCTGTCCTCAGCATCGGAAGCAAACTTCCCCGTCTCCCTTCATTGATAATGCTTTGGTTTTTGTCATTTGTGGTATCTGAATGCTTCTTATTACAGCGATTTGTTAACATAGCTTATCACCCCTGTTGGATGGCAGACTTTTTTAAAATATGATTTTTAAAATCATATTCATGGCTTCATTTCTCTCAATATCAAGGACCAACAGACAAGCGTAATGGAGTCTGCTTATTAATGTGTCCATTTTTAATAGAATTACACACATATAGCCTATGTTTAGTGAGGTTTTTCTGTTGATATGTAGCTCTGGATAGGTCTTCAAGGCTAAAGATGAAGAATACAAGTTACTCTATTAGTCAAAGAATTGCTACGCACTTGCTATGAAATACTGATCCCTCCCCAGGTCCAAGATGCACTCCCTGCAGCAGCCTCCTTAAGTCAAGCTGGATATATGTTAGGGAGGAGAATTCTTTGAAAGGAGATATTTGAATGGAGAGTTGACATATATGCGCTCTAGATTTTATCCATGTGTTTGCAGTATTTGTTTACACTCTCAATAGTGAGCACAGCAAGCGGGAAGAGGACACAGCAGCAGCGCTCTGGCCCCAAGCTGGCTCAGCTATTAGTCCAATTGTCTTGAAAGTTTTATATAATATATTGGTCATACTCTTTCCCCTCTCCCATCCCATCTGAGATCCTCCACTCCCTACACCAAAACCAAAACATAACAAAACAAAGAAAACAAAAAAAAAAACCCACCAAACAAAATGAAAACCAAACAACCCACGGAATGCGTTTTGTGATGGTCAGCTACTCCTGGGTGGAGGGCCGCTTGTCCTGGGGTGTGGTTGATTTACCCAGGTGTCGCTCCATTGAAGAAAACCAATTTCTCCCTTTTCAGCAGTTGTCAATCGCAAATAGCTTATTGGATACGTGTGGGACTTGGTGCTCATTTTAGTCTCTTCTATTGCTAAGATTTGGTCTGATTTGAATCTGGTCTTGTGTACGCTGTCACAGACTCTCTGAGTTCATACATGTATCAGCTCAGTTGTGTCTGGAAAATGATGTCTTACAATCTTTATGCAGCCTATTTTGTATAGATCCCTGAGCCTTGAGGGAAGGGGCAATATACCTATATATGTATATCTATGATATATCTATATACACATATATGTATATATACATATTTTTTTCATTAAGGGCTGAGTGCTACAAAGTTTCTTGCTCCTGGCATATCGTTCAGTTGTGGATCCCAGTGCTCTTTCCCATCTACTGCAATAAGAAGCCTCCTTGATGAGAGTTCAGCAATTCACTGGTCTATGGATGCAGCCATATGTAATTAGGAGTAATTAGGAGTCATTTTTATTGCTGTGTTCATTTAGCAGAATGATTGTAGCAAGCTTTCTCCGAGGGTTCAAGACCTACAGCAATGCGTAGAATAGTCATGGCAAGTCGCTTTGGATGGAGACTGTCTCATAAGCTGGATCAGCACAAGAGTCTGTGCACCTGACCCTCTCCAGTCCTGCATCAGTAGTGGTCTGCGTTAGCATCAAAGAAGGTCAAAGGCCTGTGGACCTAAAGATCTGGCAACTTGGCAGACAGAGTGATGAAAATGCTTTGAATGGTTCAATGGAACATAAAAATATTTAGTAAAGGCGTTTTCTGTGATATGGAATGTATACTATTTAATAAGGCAGAGATGGAAAATAATAAATTGTATAGCAATTTGTGGTCTATGCAGTATTTCCACCAGCAATTTATCTTTCCATCTGAGAACATAATTTCAGAACAACGTTTCGTACTAGAAGTAAGTAAGAGTGTCTATGGTTCTTCTCAGCTGAGGCACAGAAATGCTTTCTCAGTACACAAAGTCACATGTTGCTAAATGACAGCCAAGTTTTGAACTCAGGTTTTATTTCTCCCAGACCTAGCGCATTTTCACTACCTTTTGGAACACCATAAAATTCTATCACTTTGAGTTATATCTCCAAGAATGCTGGCGCCACCAAACAGACGGGTTCTAGACAGTTCGATATGTAAACTAGACATCGCTCAGCATTTACCTCCAAGTGCTAGCTGGATTCATCAAAGTTTTAAACAATTTATAAGAAAAGTGGCTGAAATTTATTAAAAGAAGAGCCATCTGGTTTTATTACTGTTTAACAGCTCACAAGAGGAGGACCACCAGGTCCTCAGGTTTGATTAACCTCAAATTTGAAACTCTCCATGAGGTCTCATTGGCTTTTTTTAGGAACTCGGTGATTTTTTTTTACTACTAAAAATGAATTCCAAGGGACTCAGAAGGGGTTTATTGAGACTCAGAGGGGGTTTATTGAGGTTATGAGGAAGACCTTAGAATATATAGAATAAACTTCAACAGTTGCTGTGCTTAGAGGAGCATTTCTAAGACAGTGGGTTTAGATGATGTTATGTTTGTAATCTATCTACCAACCATTTTTCCTAGTAAATGTTATTATATTTGTAATCTATTTACCACACACTTACCTAGAAAATGCTTATTATGAGGATAAGTCTGAAACAAGAACTGAAATAATTTCCTTTTAAAAGAGCAATGAAAAATCTTACTCTTGCAACATGAGTCTTAAGGTTCAGGTAAATTTTTAAAGCACTCATTAATTAAGATATTTTTTTATGTGAAAAATGTAATAAAAGCAAGAATTCCTTGCTTAGCTCCTCTTCTGAGGGTTATTCTCTGGTGCTGACTGTCTTCAGCCTTAGTTGTAATGTTCAGCCTGGCATTAAAGAAAGGTATCTCAACATTGAATCTGTTAGTGTGGGCTAGTGTTTTCCAACACTAGATGTTTGCTAGATGTTTTTAATCACCTGAAACATTTATTAAAAATAAAGCTCACTTCTGTCCTGGGTCAGTTCACCCTTCCTTAGCTAAACTGGTGGTGCCCTCCATTTCTAGGAGGTTACTGTATTGATGCCTAACTTCATGTGGGTGCTTGTTTAGCTTACTATGGCCCCAAATTGCTGGAATTAAAGTGATTATCTTGTTTCTGTTTCTTGAGTAATTAGGAATTGGGGATGGATTTTATTAAAACATATTAGATACACCTATAACATTATAAATAATAAAAAAATTTAAAGTGACTACTTCCCTCCCAAGCAGACTAGTCAGAATTGGAGATGTCTGGGAAACTGCCTCTGACACTGATATCCAGGTGATTTTAATATCAGTAGGCATTAAAAAAAGACAGGGTCTTGTGATGCCTAAGCTGGCGTTTAACATGCTTTGTAATGAGGCTGGCCTTGAACTACTGTGTCTCTTATCTCAGTCTCCCAAGTGCTAAGATTACAAGCATAGACTGCCTTGCTTGGTTATCTATAGGAAAGTTTGCAAATTTGCTTAATACCCATATATTGGGTACACATGGGAAACTTAAAACATATGTGTGTTTCTGGGTTCCACCCCCAAGACCTGAGATTTGAAAAGATGTAAGTGGTTCACCAACCACCTCTGGAAAAACAGTGACAGAAGGGTTAACATTGCAGAGCAAGGGACGCTTGAGGCCCCCAGCATACAAACATGGAATTTTATGGGTAGACTTGGAGGACACACTATGGAAAACTCTCAGGTCAAGAATCTGATGCCTAGATCAACCCATAAGAGAAACTTTCAGGATTGGAGAATAAAATCCTGGCTGTAAAAAGAGGTCATCTGAGCTAAAGTGCAGTTTATATGTCTGTTAAAAAAATGGACAAATGCACTAAAGAAACAAGACAGAAAAATGACTCCTAATGACATACTGCTATACCCTTAGACCCTTAGATTGCTGTCTCGCTCAACACATCAGACGAGCATCTTCATCCAGTGAGTGGGAATTAACACGGAGACTCACAACTGGACAACGTGAGAGACGAGAGACTTTGGAGCACTCAGTCCTAAATGAGCTGTCTTCATCAAACCCCTCCCCTCATGACTCAGGGATCTATGTAGAAGGTACTTTGCAAAAAGGTTGTAAGAGCCAGATGTGATGGATGGCTCCAGGGAAATTGTGTCTTCCAGACACAAGAGAATGGATGTACTTATGAACTTATCGAGACTGTGCCAGCAAGTATGATTGCATAGATTGCACAGATTCAAGCCAGACAGGGTCCCAGAAGAGGAGGTGGACATGGAGCCTGTGGTGGTTTGAAGAAGAATGGTCCCCATAGGTTTATATATTTGAGTGCTTAGTCATCAGGGATAAGGAATACATGTAGACTTTGAGATTTCAAAAGTTCCCCCCAGTCTCTCTCTCTCTCTCTCTCTCTCTCTCTCTCTCTCTCTCTCTCTCTCTCTCTCTCTCTCTCTCTCTCTCTCTCTCTCTCTCTCCTATGGATCATGCTATAGAACTCTCAACTACTTCTCCAACACCATGTCTGCCACCTTGCTCCCCGCCATGATGATAATGGACTAACTCCCTGAAATTGTAAGCAAGTCTCCAGTTGAATGCTTTCTTTTCAAAGAGTTACCTTGGTGTTTCCTCACAGCGATAGGACAGTAACTAAGGCAGGCTTCCAACCCCAACTAAGAAGGTATTTGCGAAGGGAAAATCGGTTTCCACCAACGGAGTGTTCATGGGCTTAGCACTCACAGAGCAGGCCTCGCGCCCAGGAGTAGCTGGTCACTTCAAAACCAACTCCATGGCTTTTTTCTTGAGCCTTTGTTCCATTTTGTCATCTTTTGTCTTGTTCTTTAGCTTGTTTGTTCAGATCTTTGCACACACACACGCACATGACAGAGAGAGAGAGAGAGAGAGAGAGAGAGAGAGAGAGAGAGAGAGAATAGAAAGTTGGGTAGGGTGGGAGGTAGGGAGGTGTTGGAATATATAAAGCTGGGCATGATTGTGTGGGCCTGTCACTCCAGTGTTTGCAGGCACAGAGACAGGCAGATGCTGGGCTCTCACTGGCCAGACAACCTGTTAAAAAAATGAACAAGTCTAGCTTGGACCTTCAGGGTGATCAGTAGGGATTTTGTGAATGGTTAGGAAATAAAAACTGTATTTGCAAGTATAATGACGAAGGGTGGAAGGCGGAAGGAGGGTAAGCATAGGTGCCCGGAGCTTCTGGTAACTTAGACTTCTTAAGTCTTGAGTTATCTTCTTTTTAGCACATCCTCAGGGTGATTATTTGTTTGCTTCTATCAATAGCACAGAGGAGCAGGCATTGTTCATTATAAAGGCAAGTTTATGGATCCTACCTTAGATTTATGGCTTAAAAATCTGTCAGAGTGAGACCAGGGAATAGCACTTTAAATAAGCTCTTAACGATTCTTACATACACTGAAGTTTAAAAATCATGACCTTATCAGAAACCTCTGAAGCCTGAAATACGTCTAGACAGGCATTTTTACCTGCAAAAAAATGCAAACGTACTGGGAAGGATTATGCAGCAAACAGATTATCAGACATTAAAATGAATTCACACTTTTGAGGAGAAAAAGTAGCAGCTAAAAGGTAGTGGAGATCTAGGGAGGAGGCAAATGAAAAAGTAAAAGCAGAGAAACTTGGCTGGTTGGGCTTCCTGGATGTGTATTTTTTTAATAAGTATAAGAGGGAAATGCATTTTGGGAATAGGAAAATTGGAGACTTTGTTTGCAAGTTGGTTCCCGTGGCATCTTCAATAAGAGCCATGCTGGCGTGTCTGGGTAGATCAACAGTTTGTTCTGACTGAAAAGAAGAGATAGCTAGCAGAGTGTTAGTTCCTTTCCTGAAAATTTAGGGCTATATTATAGATAAATTTGGGCTCTGTTTGTCTGTCTGCCTGCCTGTCTGTTTTGTGTATTCTGGTCTTGTCTTGAACTTCATAGATAGATGAGGATGACCTTGAACTTCTGATTCTTCTGCCATCTTGCTCTGAGTGCTGAGATTACAGGTGTGAGCCATGATACTGTACCCGAGTACTGAACCCAGGACTTCACACTTACTAGGCAAATATACCACAAAGTTGACTACATTCTCAGACCTAGAATCTGTTAATAACTGCTGTAGTTCTAGTCTTTATTAAGGACACTCTAGACCTCCTATCAATTCAGGCTCTACCAATTTGAGACAGCTGCTTGAATATTAAATCATTAGCTGCAGAAGACACGATTTCTTTAACTCCCCCTTAACTGATGCTCTCAACATGAGAGTATATGGATTTGATGAATATGTCAGCGACCCCCAGGGAGTCTGTAGCAAGAAGAGGTTTGAATATCCTGAGAGCTCATATTTTCAGAACTCCGTGCCAGCAGGAAATATTCTTCTCTCAGGTTGCAGAAATCAGTATAAACATATGGAACTGACTATCTGCGACACGGACCATAAGGGCTGGCTAAGGAGTGGAATATAAGAGTTCGACCTAAAAATCTTATGAGGAAGAAATTATGAGATAAGCTGCAAACTGGAAACATCTGGCCAGAAGGAGACTTGTAACACTGGACCTTTTGTTGACATAGTGGTTATGGATACAGGACAACTGAACAGCGAAGACCCTGCCAGTCTACAGAGCAACCTAGAACAGTCACAGACTACTTCTCTGACAGAAATGTTCCTAAAAATGAGAAAAAATTAGTCTTGTCTCCTTAGCTTTGTGGAGAAATAATATTAAGTTCGGATCCTATAGTTTTGTGACCGCATTCTATACATCTGCCTAATTCTCTGTCGTATTTTTATTCTTAGATTTTTTGGTATGTACAAATTATTGTTCATTAAACACAATACTTTAAGAAATGCAACCACAAATTATGCAGCATTTTAGAAGGCACACATTCAAGACTTGTCAATAGACATATACATGGTATTAATTTTAAGAAGCTGCATAGATTCCCATTACATGCATCTAGCACGATTCCCTGCTCTCAGGGGATCTAAATTGCACTTACTGCTCATGATGCAGTTTTACTTTTGTATATAAAGAAACTAGAACTGTGCATGAGAGTCGAAGGCAGTTTGCTTACACAGACACAGAGTTCTACTATTGTTTGCTCAATACATAGCTCTTTGAACAACCACTTTTTAAAATCAGATTTGAGGGTTTGCAATGAGTATTGAAAATGCATCATGAAGGATGGATATGGGTTGCTAATTATTAAGTTTTAGTGATTGGTATACGTGAGTCCCATTTTTATTTTTCAGTGATTAGGTTGATTTAGTGATTGATTGAGCTGAGGACCTCAAGCACGTTAGGCTCTGCCTCTGAGTTATGCACCTTTCCATATTATATCTTATTCTGAGGCAGGGCCTCACTAGGTTGCTTAGGCTGACTTTGAACTTGAACTTTGAACTTGAACTTTGAACCTTGAACTTGAAATCTTTCTGCCTTAGCCACCAGCCTAAAGACCCTTCTTTTAATTCCGTCTTCATGAATGAACCATTTATTTTTAGCTTGGCTCCTTGAATGCGTTCTTCATTCTGAGCAACTTAATAAGTTGCCGTCTCGAGAGTAATGCCGCCGTGACTTTATCTCGTGGGAATAGCTGATCTCCTTGTGACTTGGTACTGGTGGTGATTTGGTAAAAATTGAGCTTATCAGCTTGTAAAGGAAAGGGTGCATTTCTCCCAGGTTGTCGTCGGTTATTAATGCCTCATGTTTAAGTAGTTATTTATTAGGTTGGAGAGACAAGTATGTTAGATATCTGTCGCTGTGTAACATACTGAAAATGTTGCCGCTTTAAAACTGGTCATTTAATCCGGTGTCTGTGAGCTGCAAATTCAGTAGCTGCTTACCTCCTTCTGCTGTTGGGCCTCACAGGCGATGTGATTAAGATGTAAGTCAGCGCCAGTCATTGAAGTGGACAGAGGATTCATGTGGCTGACAAATGGGTCCTGGGTTATATGGTTAACCTTAATTTCTGTTGGCCCCAGCCTCTCAATAGTTTGTGTGAGTGTCCTCATGTTGTGGAGGCTGGCATTATCACATAGCTAGCAACCCAAGTCACAGCAGGCAGGAGTGGCGATATTTTCTTTCTTCAGTATTCTGATGCTCTAAAATCATGCTTTGCCACTTCTCTAGAAAGTACTTAATCCAGCTAAATTAACTGCTAAAATTAACTGTCACATTCTATTTTTTTTTTTACATGTGGGGATTTTTTTTCCCAAGATGTGAGCTATGAAATGAGAACATTTTGGGCATAAAGAGAATCATAATTCCTCTTCTAATTAAAAAATATGTGATGACATAGAACATTTAAGTTGGCCTAAAAAACCTAGATTGTATGTCTCTGTGTTATTTTTTTTGAATTTTATTCTTTTGTTGGATAAGCAGTGAGACGCCATGGATTAAAAAACCAAAAAAAAAAGTATTTTTAGAACTTCATGTATATTATAATTTCAAAACCTAGAGATGCAGTTTATGCCTACCTTCCTAGTTGTTCAAGTAAGAATTATTTATGTAGCGTTATTCTTAACACATTCAGGAATGAATTGCAGAAATTATTATCATGGATAAGTCCCTCTTTTTTTTGATAGTAGTATCTTTGCCACATCATTCTTCGAGGAAATTCTCTTGGCAGCAGTACTTGTAGCTATGGAAATAACTAGAAAATAAAATGTATTCAGATACCTGGAGACCTCAAAGCAAGAGGTGTTATGCTAAACATTTTGACACAAATATTTTTGTTCTTCTATACGGCAGAAATTTCTCTCTAATTCTAGAGATGGAAAGCAGCTAATTTCCATGTATATGTATGTACACATGTGTGTACATATATGTGTAACGCTAAAGCACTGCGACTTCTTTTTCCAGAAGAAAAATCTATCCTAATTATATTTTCTGGTTTTAGAAGCATACTTATTCCACAAATTACAGGTGTGGTAAAAGACAACTTTCTAACCTGCCATTTATGGGTACAGAAATGAATTATGTTTTCTCAACTCAGCGTAGACTGCCAACTCAGAGTTTTCAGGGCGATTAAAGGTATGAAAGGGGCATGGACGCTGTTGCTGGGAATCTGCAAAAAACGTCTGCTGAGGTCAAAAGGTAAATTCTTAGAGGTACAAAGTCTTATGTACAATAAGGTGCCATGAAATTCCAGGTTGAAAAATAAATTGGTCAGAAGCCACTAAAAATTTGGATTATGGTCATATTGGCATATTCATTTGAACCATCTGGTGGCAATTATGACCTAGTATTAAAATTAAATGAATTATCTTATATGACTCAATTTATGAAACAGAAATAGGTGAGATTTGGAAAAAAAGAGGAACTGAATAAAAATTGAAGATCCTTGTGACAGTTAAATATAATGAGCTTGTGTTTGAACTGATGATTTCAAATCTACAGACTTGATAAACTGAGACTCGAGACCCCAGATTAGGGAAACAAGGCTAGGATTCGTTTCTTCAGGCCACTTTCTTAGTTTATGGCCACTCTGTGGTGTGTGAGGTGGATGGTGGGTCTTCTTTACTTCAAACAATTCTGTGGGGAAGGAAGTGAAGCACAGGCTTGGATTCAAGCTTGTAGCTTCCTTTGGACTTACAGCATGGTTACAATATTAAAAGAGAGAGGGAATGATATCTTTGGAGTCACAGTTTATGGTATGCACTCCTTGCTAGTTCTGTGGTCTTGGAAAAGCTAGCTAATTTCACTAGCTTTCTTTTTAAAACAATTTTCAGATGTGGAGAAACAGTATCTTCTGAGGACTGGCTCAACAATTTGTGAGATTCAGAAAACAGGCTCTAAAAGCATGAAAAAAGTAAATATTACTGTTAATAAATATTTTCTTCTAAAAATTTCATTGCTTTGAGAACGTGATTGTTGTGAGCTCAGAGAAAATTAAAAATGTAAATATTTTCACAGATTTTTACCATTCATGTTTCTATTATATAATGCAAATGTATGATGACTAAATGTATAAATAATAAGATATTTAACATACATAGAACTTCATGTTTCAAGCATGCAAATGTATTTTATTCTCAACAGCATAACATTAAACATGTGCACAGTAACTTTTTATTTCATTTTTTTTTTGGTTTTTTTTTTGGGGGGGTTTTCGATACAGGTTATTTTACTTTTTAACGTGTGAACATTATCCCCAACTCTCATCTTCGGCCCACTAATAACTGTGGACCTCCTTTCTCCGGTCATAGCACTCCCCTTAAGATGAATGGAAGGCTGTAACGGGTTTATTCATGGAATTTACAATAACTGTAACCTCTAGATATGTCTGTGCGGGTTTTCCCAATAAGGCTTATTAAAGCAAACAGACCCACCCTGAGTGTATGTGACTCCATCTCCTAGTTTGGGGGTCTCATGTTAAATAAACAAATGAACAGAAACAGGGGAAAGTGAGACGAGACCCGCATTCGCCACTCTCAACTTCCTGCCTCAGGGCGCTCTGTGATTCGCAGTTCTACGTTCTTGCTGCCCTGTCTCTTCTGTCTTTATGAACTGTATCCTACCAAACCACGAGCAAAAACTAAGCCTCCTTTCTCAAGTTGCTTTGGTCATGTCTTTTGTAGCAGCAGCGGGGAAAGTAACTAATACAAAAATCAGAGCTGAGAAGTGTGGCCGTTGCTGTGGTAAGCTGATCTCGGAGTTCCTAAGCCTTTGAAACTGGCTTGAGGGAGGACGGAGGAAGACACTGGAGATGCCGGCAAAGGAAACCCTGGAGTAGAACTTAACGGACCATCCTGATGATGGGCATCTGGAACATACGGAACGCCTGGAACATCAGAATATTGAGAGATATTTGGAGAGTGGCAGTCCAATTCATGAGCTTTCAGAGGGGGATAGGGCTTTATTGGAAACTGTCATTTATGTTATATTCTGACAAGAAAAAATATCTGGCCATGCTTTGTTCATATCATGGAAACTTGAATGAGGCTGCCTTTAAGAGCAATGGACTAATAAGCCTAGTGGAGGAAACGACAGGCAGCGTAGCGTTCAGTCTGTGGCAGAGCCTCAGTCTCCTGCTTAGCGAGCACTGCAGCGAGAGAAAGGAGAAAAATGAAACGCTTGCGCTGTTCGGTGAGAACAGGAGTGTGAGTTTAAGGCTCCCCACAAGGCTGGAATGGAGGCTGCAGCTGCTAAAGAGACTGGTGTTAGAACGGCGAAGGGCGCGTGTTATAAAAGCTCTGAAGGTTAAGTGCAAATGGTCCGGCAACTTCCAGCGGACACCTGGATGTACCCGCTTTGCTCATATGCATGCTGTCTTAACACACTGGAATCTTTCACAAAACACACACCTAAAGATAAACCTACAGAGGCGTTCAATATTCTTAACATCCGAGCTTTTTAAATCAAGTCCAGAGCCCTTCTGGAACAGGGCTTTCTGTGACCGTTTTCACTACTCACCCTTGAAGCTGACCCGGTATCTTCTTTATTA